>NC_134573.1:149856852-150156852 GCF_050947875.1 Dermacentor variabilis
ATAAAAATTTCTAACCAGAAAGGTGTACTGGCAGCAAAAAAAAAAGGAAGCAAGCCAGAAAGAAAAAGTTTAGCGGTAGCAATACAGGGACAACGAGGAGCACGTCGGGAATGGTCGTAAAAGTTGCACTCGCGGTGCTAAAGGAAGGCCTGGTGATCTAAGACGGCTGTTAGCCGTCGACGCGAAGCTGTTTCAGAAGGTGCGGGCAGCCACGTGGCTTCGGATGCCCAGAACGTGAAAACTATAGCAGAATAATAATACGAAGCAAAAGCTGCTCACAACACGCAGATGGGATCTAGGAGTCTGTGCGGTAATATACAGGAGAGTAAAAGCAAAAAAAAAAATCATCAAAGTATTACGCTAAGCCTCTCCCTCTATACTTTCCTTTTGGGGGTGGGGGGAAGCGGGGAGAGTGCGAAGGGGGTTCCCTTTAAGGAAAGACTAAGAACTCGGCTTCGCGTTGGCGTGTGCGGCCACAGATACTTTCCGGGAAAGCGATCGGAAGCTTACGGAGAGGAATTAACTAAGAGACATACAGGCTCGTAGGGAGAGCAAAAGTTCAGTGGATATCGGCGCTCATTGTGCACGGCTGCTGGGCACGGTTACGGTGGGTCACAGTGTGGTAAAAGAGACATATGGGAGGGACCCGGAACGTAGGACAACAGGTACACAGTTGAGTCTTGAGAACCGGTGGTAGTCGGGCTTATAGGACGCAGCAGCCTTTTATGCATACAGGATTAGCTTCAAAGTAGCCATTGTATTTACGCCTGATTAACAAGGAAGGAAAAAAAGAAAGTGGCGTGATTTACATTCTATTTATCTACCTATTATTGTCACGAGCATCGAATGACACATTTGTTTCTTGCGCAGCACTTCCGGCTCACCTGCTGAGACGACCGCGGAGGAAATAAAAAAAAATCTGAAAAAAAGAAAGAAACAGTACAGTACAAAATGTATGACTCAATATAGATATGATATCAGAGCATAAGGTTAATTACATGTTGAGTTGCTAAAGTGTCTGGAATATTTAGAATTAATTAGGTATCACTGAGACGACCGGGAACCAAATTCAATATAATTCAGAAAAAGATCGACAACATCACAGTACAACATTCATGGGTTTCATTATAGGTATGACATCAGAGCATAAGTTTAGTGACAAGTTGAGTTACTCAAGTGTCTGGGATAATAATGATTAATTAGAAATTACTGATTACTGCACACCGAAGCACAGACTTTAGAAACCTGCCACCTGAGTATGACTATGCCGAAATCGCTGGAAACCCGGAAGCCGAAAGCGGCAGTAATGGCATCGCTAATGACGGCACGCACAAGAAGGTGGCTGATAATATTTAACCGGCTAATTACTGGAAAACAGTTGCCTCCGAGTTCGGTTTGTGCGTTGCGTTCGCTTAATGTTAACCTAAAGAATGCCAACGCCGAGGTGCGAGTGCCACTAAGACACCTAAGTCTAAGATTAGGGTCACCTACCATATTTATCCGTCCGTCCGTCCGTCCGTCCGTCTGATTGTCTGTCTGATTGTCTGTCTGTCTGTCTGTCTGTCTGTCTGTCTGTCTGTCTGTCTGTCTGATTGTCTGTCTGTGTCTGTCTGTCTGTCTGTCTGTCTCTGTCTGTGTCTGTCTGTCTGTCTGTCTGTCTGTCTGTCTGTCTGTCTGTCTGTCTGTCTGTCTGTCTGTCTGTCTGTCTGTCTGTCTGTCTGTCTGTCTGTCTGTCTGTCTGTCTGTCTGTCTGTCTGTCTGTCTGTCTGTCTGTCTGTCTGTCTGTCTGTCTGTCTGTCTGTCTGTCTGTCTGTCTGTCTGTCTGTCTGTCTGTCTGTCTGTCTGTCTGTCTGTCTGTCTGTCTGTCTGTCTGTCTGTCTGTCTGTCTGTCTGTCTGTCTGTCTGTCTGTCTGTCTGTCTGTCTGTCTGTCTGTCTGTCTGTCTGTCTGTCTGTCTGTCTGTCTGTCTGTCTGTATGTATGTATGTCTGTTTATTTGTTTGTTTGTTCCTCAGACATACCGACTGTACATTACATGATGGAAACCCGAAGAGCAGGACAGGGCAGCTGTATGCACTATAGAGGCTTATTCGGCTCAGACATTGCTGAGAGTATTGTCTAGCGACTGCGCAAAGCTATTTAGCATGCTTGGTAAGCACTGAAGACGCCATTAAGCAATACTACAACATTCTACATTGTCGAATGCTTATTCTTTTGAACCCTCTTTCGCAAATACCAATAGTTTACTACTTCCAGAATGAACAGTTCTCCCAAAAAGTAACCGGCATAACAGTAGTGTCTTTCTCGCCGCTTTGCTCTCACTTCCAGATAATTTTCTTAACGAGAGTGAGAAAACGTGCACCGCTGCTGTTGCTGCCTTCCCCTCAGTTACGTATGGCGTTAATTACATTTGGCTTTCTTTACAATTCCTGTTCTCCACAGTTATCAATGTCAGTTCACTTGGTCATCCGCCCGCGCATGCTTTGCATCTCTTAGCCATCAACTTCTCTACTCCACCCAGCTGTTGCTCAGTGGTTGCCTAATTACAATCTAAACCAGCAGTGGATTGTTGGAACTTTCTGTTCTTGCGTTCACCGAATGATGGTTGAATTAAATGGTATAGAAGAAGAACCCACTTTATTCACAGAGCGCAAGTTGGGAGTCTCTTGAGCAAAACGTTGTCACGGACAGCATGACAGGGGGTACAGGGGCTCTATAGGCAGCAATACTCTATAGATACCACAGAAAACACGAACTATTAGAAGACAAGAGTCACACTGCCAGAAGGATGTTAAACTACGTAAAAGAACTGGTACAAACTAAATATATTCTCAATGGACTTAACATCTTTCACTTAATAAATACCGAGGAAAAACAGATGAAATAGTCCTTGAGAACAACTATTGAGTGAAACTATTATTTTCTACACATGAACAGGCTGATCAGAAAAAAGAGATAGCTGATAGTCAACGAAGCGCGCAGAAGTTCTCATTCTTTCGCGAAGCATGGCATCTCAAAGATTTGCCGAAAAGATGCAGACGTGGGTGAAAGGCCCTCAAAAGCAAAACGACAAAATTAGATGCGCGGACACCGGGAGACAAACGGCCTCCAATTGAACGGTGCAGCTGGATGCCTTGCGACGCCCCCACCCCCCTCTGCCCCCTTTTCATACATTTCTCGAACCTATTGCTTTCGCGTCCAGCGTGTTTCTCCAGCGGCGTTCTTGATAAAACGTGTGTACATTCAAAAGGTTAGACGCCTTTAGTAGCTTTTCTTTTTATATAAACGAAGTTCGCAAGAGGGCTCATAATCCTGCGGGAACTACATCTAGCATCGAAAGAGAGCTAAAATTGGAAGACACTCTGGTGAGTACAAATTCAGACTCCGAAGGCCTTTTCGTTCTTGGAATTTTAGCCTGGATTTTGCTTGGAATTTTAGTTTCCTGGCTTGCTTTAGCAATTCCCGCATGCATATCTCTGGCACGTATTACTTCTTGTAACATATGTACGACACGACATTGTAAACCTACAAGCAATCTCGGTGCGAACGTTCCACTTTACGCGAAACTGTGCTCTCTCTCGTCTCTCTCTCTCTCTCCCTCTCTTCATCCCCATACCCACTTCCCCCAGTGTAGGGTCGCAAACAAGACGTGTGTCTGGTTAACCTCCCTGACTTTCCTGTCTTCTATTTCTCTCTCTGCAAGCAATCTGAAATCGCCAACTTAAGGTAATTGTGCTGAAGGTAAATATATCAGAAAAAAAATTAAATCGATATAGAGTAGCATTTTTTTTACTTTAAATTTATTTTCTCAACAGTCGAATTGAAGGGGTGCCTCAAGGAACAGAATGCGGTGCGGCGCGCCGAATACGCTTGGCACTTACAGAATTTCGTGGAGCCGGTGCAAGGCACTACAACTTCAAGGGACGTATGTCAGGGCGTATTCGCAGTCCGCCTTGTCACTGCTGTCATTGCGCTATTTACAGACTGTAAATCATCAAATTTTATCGAATTGCAACCTTTACCAGCGCGAACACTGCTCGACATGCGGTGGTTACATGCCAGAGACGTGAGAAAATATCGTGTCCCATTGTACTGCCGAACTACGTGCTCGTTCTCTCTCACCGACGGCTACGAGAGTCCGAATCCTTAGTCTCCAGATTGCAGTGCGTACAAGATTTTTTTTCCACGCAGGGCAACAGTGCTTGTATAATGCGGGCTTCGCACTCAGTAGACAAATATCGTTTCGTAACGTGCATTGACACGTGGTCCATGCTTAGCTGTACTGCATACAACTGTCCACGCACTGACGCCTCAGTGTTACTGTCTCTGGTGCTTAGAGCTTATCGCTCATTTGGCTGCGCACTGTGACCTCGGCCATTCGGCTCACTATCAGGACGAGCAGCCACCGAGCGTGCAGCCATTTTAGGTTACTTCGAAAGGAAGTAACAAGGAATCTTTTCTTAGTGCAGATCGCTTTCTCTTCTGGAAATAAATAACACAACGAGCGTACAGAAATCAAGTTCCGTTTTGCTGGCCACACCGGCATGGTTTCACCTCACGCCGCGGGTGCTCTATCCGAAGTTCGCGCACATGCGCGCTCTGCCGGAATAAGAGAGGAGTCGACCGAGGCGGCCAGCGGACTTCCCGATATATTATTTATGGGAGAGCTGCTCTTTAATGATGAATGAGGAACTACAGGGCACGCGAAGATTTCTTTTGGAGCTGTAGCTTGGTCTTTTACAGTGATTAGTTTCTTTCCTTTAATATTATTTTGTACGTAAGTATGCCTGTTGTTCGTGCCAGCACTTACTTTTATCCTTGCCATTGATGCATTCTTTTAGAGAAATCGCTTAGCGCCTTCATTTAGGTACAGCAGTAGTGCACCACTATGGTTCTACCGAAACCATGTCATGATAGCCACCATAAAAGAAGGTAACGGCTCAGACACCCGCCACTGCGGAATGTGCACACGTGTGTTTCCTGTGTTTTCTCTGTAGCGCATGCCACATAATCGCACCGATTCCGCTTTTCCGTTTTTCTCTCATTTTTTTCCCCGTATCCTGTTGCTAAGCTCCGCAACCTGAGGCATTTATGTGCGTAGCTGCTGGCACAGAAGCGCCGGGACAGTTTTAGTGACGCTGACATTAAAGAGCCGAACGGGGACGTTCTTAGTTGGCCTGTTCTTACTAGAACCCGCCTTTCCTTTCACATTTAATGCGACGCGATTTGTGTCCTCGCCCTCTGTCTTTGCTATAAGCATGTCGTTTCGAGTCTATGTTTGCAGACAGTTTGTGCGTGCCTACGAGTTCTCTCGCTTGCCAGCGCACCGGTGAACGCGCTTTGTGTCGACTTGCTGCTTCTGTCTTGGATGTTTCGCAGTGTGCAGTTCAGGTTGTCTACTGACGCGGATCGAGTTATCAGAAGTAGGAGAGTTAAACCGAAGCAGGCTCCTAGATCAACAATGCAATACGACTAAACGATCATCCCACAAAACGGCGACTGAAATGACTTGAGGATAGAAGAACAGGAAGTAGGGCTAGTTGCTCTAGATTCATCTTCGAACCACTTTCTCACCGGAAGAAACGACATGAACAGCCATGTCCGTGTGTGCTTGTTTGTCGTCCATGTTTTCGTGTGTGTGTGTGTGTGTGTGTGTGTGTGTGTGTGTGTGTGTGTGTGTGTGTGTGTGTGTGTGTGTGTGTGTGTGTGCGTGTGCGTGTGCGTGTGCGTGTGTGTGTGTGTGTGCGTGTGCGTGTGCGTGTGCGTGTGCGTGTGTGTGTGTGTGTGTGTTTAAAAAGCTGTTTGAAGATGAAATGACTTATTGGGTTGGCAAGTTCCAGCATCCCTTGCTTACGGGGCGCTGAGGTAGTTGCTGGATGACCAACATACTGTTGCTCATCCGCCGATGCTTAAGATGCGCGTTGATTACCCTTCCCCAAGACACAGATAGGTATTACGCGCCTTGGTCAAACACATGTGATTGCTCAGTGGGATACTGTGGCAACGCGCGGCATGTACTTGGAGAATGCCGCTGCTTTTGAGATCTCAGTGAATAAAATTACGCCTGTTTCGAGCTGTTCTCTCTTTCTCTCTCTCTCTCTCTCTCTCTGTGTGGGTGTGTGCGTGTGTGCGTACGCGCGTGTGTGTGCAGAACGTACTTCTGCAAACGTAAAATTCAACTTGCTATCATGTAACTACTGCCAACGTTTTAACGGTGCCGGCAACATATTCTGCACAGTCAAATGTTTCGCCGTAAAGCAGTTTGTCACAACGAAGCGTTTGGTACATACAACACTATCAAGAGCCCTGACTCTCTTCGCCTTGCAATCGATTCCCTTCGGTAGTAAAAAACTTTCACGCCTTTGCATAAAAATGCAATGTTGTCAGCGTTTTCGAGGCTCCTTCTGCACTCTTCTACGCGTGCTTCACCGCGTCACCTATATTGTAACACACTTGAACCAGCACGAGTCCTGTTTAAGAAGGAACGGGAGGAGGCACCTACCAAGCTCTTCTGCCTCCCCGACTAAGTTGCATAAGAATAGAAACGGCGCTAAGTTTTGCGCGCAGCCAATCGCGAGCTCGTTGCTCAACAAGCGCTCATGCCAACACCTGCCTTTCTGCGGACGTCCGCAGGAGCAGTATACGTTTGGACCTGATGCAGCAACCCTGGCAACAGCGTTAAAAGAGCGATGCATGAGCGCTTCGCCAAATTAGATTTCATCGGAGGGAGGCCCAAGTTGTGATCGACCAGCGCACCGACCGGTGGTCATTCGCTTTCCTTAGACGCCGATCTATACAATGTGTACATACCGCTGTACCGAAAGGCTTAATTTGCGTCCATGTTAAAATAGCTACACCATTCCTATTCAATTTTCTGTTATTATTCAAGGTTGTCTCGCTCAATGAGCTTTTCTTTTTCTTTTTCTCTCCTTTTTTTTCAGCGCACTATTAAGGTAACAATGTCTTACGGCATGTTTCAATAGTGAAGGCTATAAATGAATGTTCGGACATATAGCTACTACAAGTATATTTCTTACACGCGATGTTATAAAATATTCAGGTCGTGTCTCAAAAAAAGTTGCAGCGAGAAGAATCGCCGAATAGCAGCTGTGCAGGGGCGATATTCTGTAAGTAAGCGTCCACATAGGAGGGGACATGCCCGTTTCGTCTGCTGATGAAGTGCTGATATGCTGGGCTGGGTTACACACGAGAAGGAGGCAGGTGCCCCCAGCTAATCAGCACTTTATCAGCAGACGAAACGGGCGTGTCCACTAGGGGGATACTTACGGAATACCCAACCAGTAGTTCGCTACATCTATTTTTCGGGAACTCCTCTAGCGTTTCAGAGGAGTTCTTGTTCTTAACGACAAACCTGAAAGCAATATTCTTCGAAGAATTTCCGCATTTACTACAATTGCCGAAGCGTTGAATAGTATTGCAGTTCAGCTGTTAGCCGACACAATAACCTTTGTTGTTCTGGTAGAGAGAGAAAGACAGAAAGCTATTGTCCTTAGAATTTACGAAGGTTCTTGGCCGCTATGTAATAGTATGGTATGCCCGTCACGACACAGTTTTCTATGAATTTTTGTTTTGTGCGAACCAGACTTTATGATCCAAATAACGGCGTTCGGATTTATCACGAAAGACTAATCTAGCAGTCTCGGATGCATTTAACTAACGACGACCGTTGCATTTGCCATTACAGTACAAGCCTTACGTTTCTTTCGGAGTACTCATTTTAGTTTTTGTCTTACTTGATGAGACACACGACACACCAGAGGCTTCAGATAAAATGACGCGAGCTAGTGCAAGTAAATATTTCAAATAAATGTATGAGGCAAACCTCTCGGAGGTACATACGACACATAGGATTCTCCATGAAGTAGTGCGAACACAAAGCGCAAGCTGATATTACAGGCCAAAAATAAATAAAGAAGTCACTCGTTCCTGACCTAGGTGGTCGGTCTTCTCTCACTGGCTCCTTTAGTGGTGTGCTTCTATTCCACACACTCACTTAAGCACCAAGAGGAAAAGTGTAGTTCGATCCGGCTCATGTTTCCGAACCATAAAGCATGGATTAATGTAAAAATAAATCGAAGTTATTTCAACAAACCCCAGACTTTCACGGTTTTAGAGACATGCAGGTCACAGCTTTTTCTGCCGTATAAAGCCCAGCGGGGGGAGACCTGCTGTCAGCAGCTTCCGCCGTTACCAACTGCAGAGAAGTGTCACGGTCAAAAGAACAGATCAACAAATATAAACAAGCAACCGCGTCGAAGAACACACGCTTCAGAACTTCAAGTAAAATGACACGTCGTTCAATGTGAAAAGCACCGCCAGCAAAAAAGAAAACCTGCGAACTCCTTTTCGTTTGACGCTCGACAACGAAATCTCCCTATTGCTTACTTCTTGCGTGGTTCGTAGCGGGATTTGGGTTTAGGATTCCCTGGCTTACACACGTCGAACAGAACGCTAAGCTTTTTTACTGTTTCTTCATTGGTTATGGCGAGGATTGTGCAGGAAGCGGCGTCTTCGAAGAAACGCTGCAGACGTGCCGAAGCCTGCAGTAGTATATATGCGTTTTCTTCTTTTTTCAATTATTTCTGCGCTGCGAAGACCTGTCATGAAGGGATAAAGTGTTCCGAGTTGAAAGGGGGATGCCAAAGCGTGTCGCCCCAAAGAACGAGATCCACAGTCCATGTCACGCAGCAATCTTCGGGTAAACATGCCCTTTAAGCTTGATGCTTGAACAAATTCACTTGGCGTGACCGCTAAGCAGACCGAGCCATTCTGAATGCTGTTTGATCCTTAACCACATCAGCGACATACATTTTCGTTGATAAAACTTGCAACAAAATTCATTGCGATGACATTTTGCTCGGGATGGCAAAAGTATAAACCAGACACTGCTCCACCCCGGTGCTGTCTGCAGCATTGCTGCTGCTGCATTGCTAGTATAGACATTTTTAGGTATGCAACACGGGCGTTCATGAATGAAGTTGCAGAGAGCGTCTGTGGTCCGTAAATGAATTAAAGCTTGCGAAATACTGGAACGCGAGAGACACGTACACAGCAATGCTGGTGCCACCATCTAGTGATGCAGACGTCAACTAGAGCACAAAACTATATTTCCAACGGCTTTGCCTACCTATCTGCTGGTGAACAGGGGTCGGCCGCAAACAATCTGTAATGCTCCAACAGGCGAGATCATTTAAGATATACATTTGGTTTAATCGCCAGGCTCCTAGAAGAGTAGTTACACTTAGTTCTAATAAATATATCTGGCGGGGTCATGCGAGATAATTCCGTAGTAGGCAATCAGTGCGTATTGGGTCTCGCACAAATTTATCTCGCAACGTAGTCGATCTTGCCAATTACTCAGGTCCTCCCTCTAGGCTCTTTTACAGCGACACCTAACAGAGAAGAGTCGAGAAGCATAAGAAAGGCTGTGCGAACGGTATTTTACACAACGTGCCGCAAATAATGCGAAATATATTTAAGAATTGCAATAGCCTTATATCGCAAATGTTGAACGACGTCTCTGAAACGCCGCGAAAAAGAAATCTGAGAAGAAATTCGCATGCTGATGTTACCGAATTATTATTCTAAACTAGGTGTTACGAAAGACAGAACGGTTTAAGTGGGCTTATCGTGGCGCGTCTATGCGACTATGTATAGTCGAGAGAATAGCACTCACAGGTGGCCTACGTGGAACAACTACTTGCTGAGCTGCGAAATTCTGCTTGAAAACGTGTCGTCTCCCACACCGTATTCTTTTTTTTTTTATGCGAAAGCATCAAATGGGCCCTTCGAGCGAAGAAGTCGGCGTCTGTAGCAGCGAAACGGCACTTAAATTCCCATTGGCTACGACGACGCGTCGTGTGCGCGCCTCAACGGAGCAGAACACCTGTTGCCGCGCCAGCGTACCACGTGCGGCATGAGGGGAAAGGGCATCGCCGCTATGGCACGTGACCCTAGCTCTCGCTTCCGTAAGCCTGCGTTATCCGCGCGTTCCTTGTACGCGCATGCTCTCACCTGCGTTCTAACTTTAACTCGGTAATTGCCATAAATGAATTAGTGTATCAAAAACAACAAATTCGAAAGAAAAGCGTTGACGGTAGTGAGTTTAGAACCTGCGACCCCACGCTCAGAAGCCGAGTGTCCTACCCACTGGGCTAAACCAAGGCCTCCTATAGGCGTTGGCCAAGCGTCTCAATGCGCTCACTTGCCCGCGAGTATTTCGTAACTCGAAGAACCGCGCTCAGTGGTGCTCAACTGGGCATTAATGCTTTCGCATTCACAGCTCAGAATAAGTATTTGGGTGTCCTCGGATTATTAAGGCGGAAGCCTTGAGTGGCTCATACCACCAATGGCTTAAAGGAAAATCAACGCGTCATCCAGTCCATAGGTACAAAAACCAACTCTGGGCCGTCCAGCAGGTCCACGACGCCGCCAGGAAACTCAACCTCCCGGTTCCGTCGTGGGAGACGCCCACTCCATGAGAGCCCGCAGCTCTCGTGGCCTACAGGACCTGAATAAAGTTGATTTCCTTCCTTCCTACAAAAACTATCATCCTCAGAAATGGCTCATACCCCCCTGAGCAAGCAAAAATTGAATGGATCATGCCTGTCATAATCCAGAGGCGACAAGCACTCAGCAAAGTGAAGCGTACAGTGCATACATTTATTTGAATCACGCATACAACATACAGAAACGCGGCGACTAGTCAAGTGGTAAAAAAATAATAATAAACCACTTGACCTTCTCAATGGCTCATACCCCAGTAGGTAATGGCTCATACACCCGCAACGCTGAGGATACAAGTGCTCAACAAAGTCAAGTGAACAATGCATACATTCATTGAAATCACCCATACAACACACAGAACAGCATACGTTTCAATCCCCCACTGAGAGGATGCCACGTAAGGTCGAAGAGAAACGTCGTTGACGCGAATCTGACCCCGCTGTACGAGCGCGGGAAGCCACAGCTAAGCGCCGAAAACGAACTGAAGAAGCCGAACTGCGAAAGCAGCAACGCGACGATGCGAGACCGTGCATTACCCAGTGTGCAGCAGGCTTTCGCCTTCACGTGCCACATGAAGGTAACATGCTGCCGAACTTTTTTTCTTTTCAGATGCATCAGACTAGGCCAGAGACGCCATAGCCACTATGTGCTTCAGCGGCAGAAAGTGTTTTGTATCATATGGGAGGCTACGATTCGAGCTCTGTCTTGCATGTAGACTCCCTAGTATTAGAAGCATTGTAGCGCCATCAATGGGGCCCTATCATAGCATAGAGGCAGGAAACTCAGCCAGACTCAAAAACGTAAGGGCAAGTATACGCTAAAAAAGATCTCAGGGCAAGTATACGCTAAAAAAGATCTCGTTTTAAAAGCTACAAGCTTTCTTAGCCGCGCCAGGCGCTTCGCTTGATGCCTAGGTCACCCTATCCAGAACGACCATGCGCGCGACAAAAATAGTATCCAAGTTTACCGTGGTGGGTGATGCCATCGACGCAGGGGGTGTTGTTCGAATCGGAAGCTTCGTTGCGGCGCGAGCGTTTCTTCGTGTCGTCCAACAGAACAGAAATCCCCTCGTGAGCTACGATGACTAGCAATTGTGCACAACGTACCTCTCAGCCAATGGGAAGGCATAATGATCGATCATCGCTGAAGAGTTGAGGAGCGAGCCCAAGCAGCCCGAAGCGACGTTGGCGTACGGTTGCTTCTGAAAGCGTGCGCCGCCTACGCAGGTTTCGTTCTCCACCAAAAACTTTACTGGTCATGGCGTAGGCGAGTAGGGGTGGCAGTCAATGCGTACCGCTGGACTTTGTCGAGGATATCATGTCTTGCCTTGCGAACCGTTCATCCTGTTTCAACCACCGGCGGTATAGTCAAACTTCCCATACGGTCACAGTTAACAACAGCAACAGGTGGATGTCTATATTGCAACAATTGACAAGAGGTGTGCGAATATGCGGCCCTTTAAATACGAATCGAATAGTTAGATTCGGCGCGAGAATTCACCATTGTAAATGGTCGAACATTTCCTTTAGTTCGAACACCTTAGGAGAATGGAAACATTCTTCGCACTGTACAGGGAGAAATACTGATGCAAGAGGAGAGAGAGACTCTTGCGAATCAGTCTACCACAGGAGAACCACGACTCTTGGGAAGACGCACTAGTTCGCGAGTTGACGCATGGAGGATGGTTGCGTGTTGACAATAATTTCCAGTCGTTAAATAAGCATGTGTCGCCTTACGCAGCCTACGAATTCGCCGTCTTGACTTAGACAAAGCAGTTTATCATTTGGCCTGTCTCACACCGTTTCAATTCGCTTAAAACGATGTGCGGTGCAGTAGCGCCGCACTTTGCTCGTGCCGGCTGCCCCGCTGCAGCACCACTTGTTGGTGTTGCGTTTCGCCTGCGACACGCGGTTTTGCCGGCGCGACTGCGGCGGGGCGGCAGACATTTTGGCCCGTTCGTCGTCGCCGCAACGCTCCCCGCCAGGTGTTTCCAGGCGTTTCCAGGCATGTTCCGATGCCACGTGTCTTCATGTGCGTGTGTGAGTGTATGTGCCATTGTGCCCAAACCGGGCGATGCGAAAGCAGGGATCACCCTCTCATTCCAGTCATTGTGCCCGAACCAGGCGATGCGACAGCAGGGATCACCCCCTCATTCCAGTCATTGTGCCCGACCGGCAGCGCTACGACAGTGTGCGTCACCATTAGCCCATTGTACATTCACGTGCTCGTCTATTGAGGGGTTCCTTCTTGCCCTCAACTGCGAGAGTATAAAAACAGCTGCCCCCGGACGCAAAAAGGAGGGCTCCGATTTCTTCTGTTGAGTAAAGTGCTCTCCCGTCTCTCTACTTCGGTCAACCTGACCGCCAACTCTTTGCGATGTTAAAATAAACAAGTTGTTTTGTTGTTACCAGTCGACTCATGCTTTGCCGGGACCTTCGGATGCTTCCAGTTGTACCCCAGGCCGCCAGGCCAACGCTACCCTTGGGGCTTGCGACCCAGGTACAACCACGGGCGTCAGCGCCGAGTTCCCAACAACCGATGCCATCGGTGGGATCCAAACATCTGGTTGGCAGCGGTGAGATCGCCTCCGACTTCAAACAACTGTCTGCCAGCGGTGAGATCGCGACAACGGAGGCCAGCAGCGAAGAGATGCAGTTGACTGTATGCTGAGCAGCTCATCGACGATCCGGGAGCAGTGCAACGAGCCCTGTGTGATGACTGGTTGCCTGCAGCGGAACGACTGCGCTGGACTCTTGGCTGCGAGGTTTGGTGAGTGCGGGACTTTCTTCTTCTGAGCTTTGCCAGGCTTTTGTTAGTGTCAGAAACAGAGCTGGTAATTGTGGTTGTCATTGCTGCCGGGTTAGTTTGCGGCAAGACAATAGTAAGCAGTAGAGAAAGCAGCATTCAGAGCAGCCATGGATTTGAAGTCGTTGCGCAAACCGAAATTGTTGGAGCTTGCAAGAGAGTTGGGTCTGGATGTCTCAGACAAACTAAGAAAACCTGAACTGCTAAAGGCTATTCTTGAGTTAGAGGCTGAGGATGACGAGCTGTCGGAATGCCTTGAGACCATTGAGGAGAGGGAGACTGCAAAAAGACAGGAGCGCGAACTTAAAGAGCAAAAAGAAAAAGAAGAGCGTGAACGTAAAGAACAGAAAGAAAAAGAAGAGCGTGAACGTAAAGAACAGAAAGAAAAAGAAGAGCGTGAACGTAAAGAACAGAAAGAGCGAGAGCAACAAGAGCGTGACCGTCAACACGCTTTGGAAATGAAGCGTCTTGAGGTAGAGATGGAACGCGCTCGTAATGGAAGTCAGGCACACGGTGCAGGAGAACGCGTATTGTTCAAAATGACTGACCTGATGCGGCCGTTTAAGCTTGGAGAGGACATTGGTTTGTTCCTGGTTAACTTTGAGCGAACGTGCGAGAAGCAGGGGTTCTCTCGGGAAACGTGGCCACAGCGCTTGCTCACTTTGTTACCCGGCGAGGCGGCCGACGTAGTCGCTCGCTTGGATAGAGAGGAGGCAGAGGATTTCGACAAAGTAAAATCGAGTCTGCTAAAAAAGTACCGGCTGTCTGCGGAGGCGTTCCGTCGGAAGTTTCGGGAAAATGAGAAAGGCAGAAGTGAGTCATATACAGAGTTTGCGTATAGGCTTATGTCAAACATGCAGGAGTGGCTCAAAGAAGAGAAAGCGTTTGGTGACCACGATAAAGTTCTGCAGTGCTTCGGGCTAGAACAGTTTTATAGTCGGTTACCGGAGAACGTGCGATACTGGGTCTTGGATAGGCCAGACGTTTGTACGGTGGCTAAAGCCGCTGAGCTAGCCGAGGAGTTTGTGACGCGTCGGGCTCGCGGAGCTAAGGACGGTCAAAAGGGTGAATTTGGCTCGAAGTTTGAGAGGCCGAAGTTCACACCCATGAGAGCAAAGGGGAACACGCGTAGTGCGGATGCGAGTGGAAGCAGTGCGACCGAACCTAAGGAGACGGCGGCAGCCGAAGCCGAACGCAGAAAGCGGTTCGAGATGAG
Source organism: Dermacentor variabilis (assembly GCF_050947875.1). Classification (NCBI taxonomy): domain Eukaryota; kingdom Metazoa; phylum Arthropoda; class Arachnida; order Ixodida; family Ixodidae; genus Dermacentor; species Dermacentor variabilis. Next base: position 149,871,399 of record NC_134573.1, read on the forward strand.
GCAAGCGCGCGTTTGTTATACGTGCCAGAAGCCGGGTCACTTTTCGGCGCAGTGTCCGGAAACAACACCAGAAGTTGTGTTTTTTTCAATAGGCAGCACTGACGAGAACATGAAGCTTCTCGAGCCTTACATGCGAGACCTCCTCGTGAACGGGAAAGAGTGCCGAGTGCTTCGCGATTCCGCAGCTACGATGGATGTAGTTCACCCGTCTTACGTAGAACCCCATATGTTCACGGGCGAGTGCGCATGGATCAAGCAAGCCGTGGAAGCTCATAGCGTGTGTCTGCCAGTAGCAAAGGTGCTTATTGAAGGACCTTTCGGAGCGCTTGAGACGGAGGCGGCAGTGTCATCTATGCTGCCACCCCAGTACCCGTACCTATTTTCAAACAGGTCCGATCACCTCCTGCGCGAGAAGGGGCTTTTGTTTGGTGAAGCTAGTGTTCAGGCCTTAACCAGATCGAAGGTTCGGGAGCTCGCTGCAAAGGCGGTAGTTGCGGGGCCGACGTTATCAAACAACGAAAAAGGGTCAGAGGCGCAGCAAGCTGATATTCAGAGCACGCCCGAACTGAATAAACTTGAGTCTGTAACGTTAAAGGCACCAGATACCGGAGAGGAAAATCCCGATGCGGGAAAGTTAGAAGAGCTATCTACTGATTTGCTCATCGCGCCTACGTCAGACGGACTTAATAGGTTGCTAAAAGTCAGCCGGTCGGCTTTGATAGCCGAGCAAAAAAAGGATGGCAGCCTGGAAAACGTGCGCTGCAATGTCAAAGAAGGTATCGCCAGGAAAACTGCGCGTTTTGTGGAAAGAGGTGGAGTCCTGTACCGGAAGTATCTAGACCGCCGAGGAGTGGAGTTCGATCAGCTGATCGTGCCTCAATGCTATCGTCAGGATCTGTTGCGCTTGTCACACGGGGGTTCGTGGTCCGGACACCTTGGAGTTAAGAAAACTAAGGACCGTCTCTTGCAAGAGTACTATTGGCCAGGGTGTTTTCGGGACGCAGACCATTTCGTAAGGTCATGTGACACCTGTCAGCGGGTGGGCAAACCAGGGGACAAATCGAGGGCGCCGTTGAAATTGGTACCTATCATTACGGAGCCTTTTAGACGGCTCGTTATTGATACAGTGGGTCCTCTGCCGGTAACAGCCACGGGGTACAGACACATTTTGACTGTGGCCTGCCCAGCGACAAAGTTCCCTGAAGCAGTGCCGCTTAAAGAACTCAGCTCAGTTGAGATAGTCAATGCACTACTGTCCATATTTGCGCGAGTTGGTTTTCCTGCGGAAATCCAATCAGATCAGGGCACAGTGTTTACTAGCGCTTTGACGACCACTTTTCTCGAAAGGTGTGGGGTAAAGCTGCTACACAGCTCAGTGTACCACCCACAGTCGAATTCCGTTGAGAAGCTCCACTCCGTCATGAAGCGCGTGTTGAGAGCGTTGTGTTTTGAACATCGAACTGACTGGGAGCTGTGTCTGCCTGGGGTGATGTTTGCTTTAAGGACCGCGCCGTATGCGGCTACGGGGTTTTCGCCAGCTGAACTGGTGTACGGTCGCTCGCTTCGGTCTCCGCTTCGCATGCTTCGAGAATCATGGGAAGGCAGGGGCGACGACCCAGTCGTGGTGGAGTACGTACTTAAGCTCCTCGAACGCTTAAGAAGGGCACAGGAGTTGTCAGGTGAAGCAATGACAAAGGCCCAGCAGAGGGCCAAGGTTTATTATGATCGGACAGCCAGGGCCCGTCGTTTTGAGGTGGGCGATGAGGTCATGATATTGCGCACATCGCTAAACAACAAACTAGACGTGCAGTGGGAGGGCCCAGCACGAATTGTTCAGAAACTGTCGGACGTTAACTACGTGGTAAGTCTGCCAGGAAAGCGGAAAGCACAGCAAGTTTACCACTGTAATCTGCTCAAACCTTATAGACAAAGGGAAGCAGTGGTGTGCATGATGGTAAACGTTCCTGAAGAGCTTCCGGTCGAGCTTCCGGGACTAGGCTCAGTGACGAACAGGGAAGACACCGGTCAAGTCATTAGTGACCTTATCAGTAAAGCACCGCTGTCGCCCGAGCAGAAAACCGAACTACACCAGCTTTTACAAGAGTTTCAAGGTCTGTTCTCTGAGAGGCCTGGTAGGACTTCTGTCCTTACTCATGACATAGAACTTACCTCCCCAGAGCCAGTACGATCCAAGGCGTACCGGGTGTCACCCCGCCAGAGCGATATTATGGAGGCTGAGGTAAAGAAAATGCTACAGCTCGGTGTTATTGAGGCAGGTGAGAGTGATTATACCTCCCCTTTGATTTTAGTTGAGGTACCGGGCAAGGAACCTCGTCCTTGCGTCGACTACCGCAGGCTTAATTCCATCACTAAGGATCAAATTTATCCGATCCCTAACATCGAGGAGCGCCTTGAGAAAGTTAGTAGCGCTCAGTTTATTTCCACCCTAGATCTTGTCAGGGGTTATTGGCAGGTTCCACTTACAGAAGAGGCTAGTAGGTATGCGGCGTTCATTTCACCAATGGGAACATTCCGTCCTAAAGTGTTGAGTTTTGGTTTGAAGAACGCGCCATACTGTTTTTCAAGCCTCAGGGATAAAGTGTTGCGGGGACAGCAAGAATTCGCTTTACCGTATCTAGACGACGTAGCGATATTCTCCGCATCCTGGTCTGAGCATATGGCACACTTGCGGGCAGTGCTAACCCGCCTGCGCGAAGCGGGCTTGACAGTAAAGGCTCCTAAGTGCCAGTTAGCACAGGCCGAGGTTGTCTACCTCGGTCACGTGATTGGTCAGGGTCGTCGCCGCCCCTCTGAAATAAAAGTGGCCGCTGTGCGAGACTTTCCGCAACCGCGCACCAAGACCGATATTCGGTCGTTCTTGGGTGTCGCCGGCTACTATCAGAGGTACATCCCTAGGTACTCTGATATCGCGGCTCCCCTGACGGATGCTCTAAGAAAGACAGAGCCTCAAACAGTCGTCTGGGACGAGACAAAGGAAAGAGCTTTTAGCGCCCTAAAGAGTGCCCTAACAAACCAGCCTGTGCTACGATCGCCAGACTATACAAAAGGGTTCATTGTTCAGTGCGATGCTAGTGAGCGAGGCATGGGCGTTGTACTGTGCCAACGGGAAAATGGAGAAGTAGAACACCCCGTCCTGTATGCTAGTCGTAAGCTGACCAGTCGTGAGCAGGCGTATAGCGCCACCGAGAAAGAGTGTGCGTGTCTCGTGTGGGCCGTTCAGAAATTGTCATGCTATCTAGCCGGCTCGAGGTTTATCATTGAGACGGATCACTGCCCTCTCCAATGGCTGCAGACCATCTCTCCCAAAAATGGCCGCCTCCTGCGCTGGAGCCTCGCTTTACAACAATATTCCTTTGAGGTGCGTTACAAAAAGGGGAGTCTCAACGGTAACGCCGATGGCTTAAGTCGAAGCCCCTAACGTAGGAATCAGCCTCAAAATTGTTGGTTACTGATGTTTTTCTTCCTGAGGCAGGATTTTTTTTTAACATATTGCTTTTGTTTAGTGTTTCAAAGTGATGATATGCTTTCTAGTGCAATTTTCCAATTTGTGGACGCGTTCTGAGTGATGCTAGACTACTGTAAGGAACTAGGCAGTGGTATAAAAAGGGGAAAGAGCCTGGCAGGGCTTAGTGAGGGTTGTGCCGTGCTTGCTGACTGAGCGGTTGAGTTTCAGCGTAGTTCTAACGCTTGCCGGGAACGAGAACAAAAATGTGAACTCTCCCGAAGTCACTTTGCAGTGTCCCGTGCGAACCTGAACGAGAGAACAAGGCCTTCTCTGTGCGCTGCGCTCAAGAAACGTCGAGGGACGCCCGACTTCGGTTATGAGCATCATCGAGCGACATCCCTCCGGACAGCGGATGCAGTCCCCTGTCCATCGGGATCTCCTTCCCCCGGCGGGGCGGTCTGTTGCGTTTCGCCTGCGACACGCGGTTTTGCCGGCGCGACTGCGGCGGGGCGGCAGACATTTTGGCCCGTTCGTCGTCGCCGCAACGCTCCCCGCCAGGTGTTTCCAGGCGTTTCCAGGCATGTTCCGATGCCACGTGTCTTCATGTGCGTGTGTGAGTGTATGTGCCATTGTGCCCAAACCGGGCGATGCGAAAGCAGGGATCACCCTCTCATTCCAGTCATTGTGCCCGAACCAGGCGATGCGACAGCAGGGATCACCCCCTCATTCCAGTCATTGTGCCCGACCGGCAGCGCTACGACAGTGTGCGTCACCATTAGCCCATTGTACATTCACGTGCTCGTCTATTGAGGGGTTCCTTCTTGCCCTCAACTGCGAGAGTATAAAAACAGCTGCCCCTGGACGCAAAAAGGAGGGCTCCGATTTCTTCTGTTGAGTAAAGTGCTCTCCCGTCTCTCTACTTCGGTCAACCTGACCGCCAACTCTTTGCGATGTTAAAATAAACAAGTTGTTTTGTTGTTACCAGTCGACTCATGCTTTGCCGGGACCTTCGGATGCTTCCAGTTGTACCCCAGGCCGCCAGGCCAACGCTACCCTTGGGGCTTGCGACCCAGGTACAACCACGGGCGTCAGCGCCGAGTTCCCAACAACCGATGCCATCGGTGGGATCCAAACATTGGGAATGCGGCTGACTCCCCCACCAAGCGGCCATACGTTCCGGTTCAGACTATCCGGTGTCTTTCACGGTGTTTATTCTTGACGTACTTCTGAGCGCGTTCACAATTTCTGGGCAGCACAGCGATGCATTGAGTTCACGTTATCACTTAACAATCGGATATTTAAAAGAGATTACGTGAAGTGACATACCAAAATAACGTAAAGGACGTTGTCGTTCCGAGACCATGTACCTCGATATTCTACAATCGTTGTCGCTTTGTCGTGCTTTACTGCTTACATAAATTTTTGGTTGCCGTCCTACCTTTTCCCATACGATAACAGATAGTAAATAACGTAACCGGAGGCGTGCAAGGCAGTGAACTGCAACGCGTTAATAGTGCGAAAACGAAGAATGAGTGATCATCGAATCAGTCAAAAATATATATATATGTATATAGGTACGCGTCGTCTTTGATCGTTCTGCTTTTTATAGCGGAAGTTACACAGGGTAATAATTAACATCACCAGAGAAATAACTAATCATTGTTCTATCACAACACATAATTACTGCATACAAATTTAATGGGAACGCAGAAATCCTCCTGCCACGAAAAACAGTGTGCTATTACTTCGGGTTCAGTATGAAACACAAAATATGTCAACTGTAGCACGCGAACCTCTCAGTAACCGAAAAAAAGGGAAAGCATTGGGAATTGCATGTCCAGACACACAGATGCACGCGGCAAGAACTTTGTAATTTCCCTCATGTGCGAACTATTTAGCTTTTGTCTGGACATACGCCAACCAGATGAAAAGCAAGTCAGCAAAAGGAATTGCGCCGACTAAAGAGCGTTTGGAAAGGAACCAATCGCGAATAAAAGGTAATTAATGATGATACAAAAATATGGAAGTGGAGCGACAACTTGGCATTTCTTTGGCCCTTCCTAAACACTGTGTTTACTCTTTCAATGTTCAACTACATTTCGTTCTTGCCGATAAAATGTTTCAGGGTGCTTAGATAAACTACATAAATGTTTATAAGCCAGAGAAACCACTCAAGCAAAAGTGCTTGTGCAGGATGCCTAAGCGCACGTTAAATAATCCAAGGTAAAAGACCACAATACAGGGCGTTCTACTGCGGCGCCTCTCATACGCATACATTTTCTTTTATTTTTTTTTGCGACGTCTGACACTATCAGCCGGTCAGCAAGGCAATCAACCCCCATTTTTTGTACAACTTAAGTCCCGAACATCCATGTACGGATAGCAGTAAGGGCAGCTCCAGGAATCGGGAAGTGAAAAACAATATTTTTTTTTTAGAACATATGAAATTCCAGACGTCTTGCACTTGCAAGGCAGGGTCAATCGTTACGTGATTTTGCCAATGAGCACCATGGGCTTACCTGTCGTCTTTAGGGAACAGCGAGAACCTGGCGGTACTGGTTTTGCCCGCAGGTCTGCTCCGAGAGAACGCGATGGCCCTACTTCGGCTTCTCGTCTGGTGGGTCGTTTCCAGCGCCTTCCGTTCTTGGACGCCCCATAGGCCTCCTCAGCTTCGCGTTTACGCACCTGCATGCTTTCCAGTGGCTAGGCTCACGCCGCTGCCGACGCTGCCGACGTACCACGAAACTGGCAATCGAGTGCGGCCAGGCGACGAGCGAAGATAAGCGATAAGCGCCGCGAAAACCGTACCCGCGGCGTTTCGCGCCATGAGTTAAAACACGAAAACAGAAAAAAAAGAAAGCGAGAAAAGTGCGGGAAAATGAACGTGATTGTCGCTTTTGTTTCGGTACGAATTCAGTTTTCTTTTAGTAACTTCTAAATATCAAAAATTAATCAGTCCCGCGTAGGATATTTTAATATCATTCGAACGCTCATTAATGACCCCGGCATCAACCAGGAGGACACTGTTCCGTAAAACCGAAACTAGACTTTGCTTTTCTACATTTGGGACTGTTTGCTCCTTCACGGTCGCTAAATCACCCCAATATATATATTCCTTTACCTTCAACAATCTTGCGGTTTTGGAACATTAGGGACATTTCTTGTTGGTCTATTTGGTGAAACATTATTAGACGGGGGGCGCAAATCGGTACACATACACGAGACAACACAAGAAAGAGTGTTACTATCAACTATTTGTTTGTAGTACTTTTTTTCTTTTCTGTATGTGTCAATCCGCGACCCTCTTCCAATAGTGTTTTGAACAATGGTATATTCCAATGCCGACCGTGTATTCCGCCATCTCCTCGTTAAATTGTGTCCTGTTGCCAATATCAGAAATAACCCGTGTTTCGGAGCACGAGAGCTGGTTCAAGCTGAATATCCATATTGTGACGTCAGTTGGCGCCGCTTAGAAAAAGCAATCGAAATAACCCACCATTTTCACGCCTGCAGGGCTTCCTCGAAGCTATATTGCTTTAGCTAGTATCGGTCGCTACAGCCACTTCAGTTTTCTCCGAAAGTCTCTCTTTACTAGCTCCTTTGAGGCCTTGTTTTTTAAGCGAATCCAGCTGAATAGGACAAGCGCATGGGCTTTCGCTTCGCCGAATTCAACGTGAAAGGAGTGCTGTCTTGCGTACTCACTCCAACCGCGACACCGGTTCCCTGTTTCGTCTTGCCGAACGAAAGTCGTAAAAAAACCTTTACGACGCCTTTGGCTTGACTTGCGAGATCAGTCGTATAGCCCTGCCGCCCCGGTGATGCCGCTGGGCTACTACTTTACCAGCTGTGGCTGCTTTTCTGTCTCTCGATATAGAGACGAACTGTCGACGAATCCACTAAATTCGCCGCCGAATCCGCTCTGCCGCCGAATTATTGATCGTATCAAGACGGAATGAAATGAGAAAAGCGAAGCGCGTGGCTTTGAGTATACACGCAGTACCTTCTAACCGCACCCACGGTAAACAACTGCGCATGCGCAGTTAAGTTACGGGGTTTGTGGCTTCGCCTCCCGCTCACGCGTTATTGACCGTCACTCACCGTCTCATAATTTCGAAATCATGCCGCCGTAGCGCTGCCACCCTCTACTCGCTGATTGTCTTCAATGTTCGGTGTACGCGAGTGTAGAGATTTTCGTTGAAGACAATTGTCTTGGCGAGTCATCGCCATTTTTGCGTATGGTCAATGTGTGTTTCTAACATATAACATACCTAATGGACCTATTCCGGAGGTACGTGTGGTCTAAATATGTGGGCTGATCCCGAAGGTAGTGCAGCCTCAAGTCCGACGCTCCTCCTACTGCCTTCGTTCGAGGGGTGACGCGATACTGTGCCGTGCGCGCTGACTCTGCTTTCAGCACGTGGGGCAGAGCTACATTGTGCTTGCCCGGAGAAAGAGAGAGAGAGAGAGGATAGAAGGAAGGCCGGGATATTAACCAGTCAAGAGTCTGGTTGGATACCCATCGCTTGGAGAAGGGAGAAGGGGAAGAAAGAGAAGGGAAACAGACAGAGGGATTGCCCGGGGAAAGCTTCAGTACGTCGGTGGAGCGGCATTTATGGAAACATAAGTGCACTCGCTCTCTCGCTGCTCGCCTCCGCAGACGTCAAGTGGAGAGGATGCCAGACGTCTCTATGCATGCACTCGAAAAAAAATTGAAAGGCGATTTAACCTGTAGTTGAGTTTGAACAAATGTTGCCGCTCCAGCGCGGCTGCCACCGCAAATTATACGGTTCACACACCGGTGCCATTCTCAACACCAACTCGCCCAAGAAGACGTTCTCATTCATCGACTTCACGGGAAAGTTCTCTCACCCGACGTATGTATTTCACCCAGGTCAAACGACAGTTTCAAAGAAGAAGTGACAATCTGTTCCAGGAACCTGTTCAAATCTTGTATCTGTCCCACTCTTATGAGTTCTATTCTTCAGACATACGTTGATTAGAACCATCTTCCTGCATCCATCGTTCACATCCAAGATTCCAACAACTTCAAGAGTGCCATGTGTTATGCTTTTCGTTACCTTTTTCAGCATATGTTGTATTTCACTTAATCACTTCACTCTGTAATGCATCCGGGACTTGAGAACTTTTCAAGTAAATAAAAAAAATATATAGATAAGCTTGTGGGCGGCAGCGCCGATGTGGTGTGGGAACTATACACAGAGTGTTGAAGAATTTAGGAGTTATTGTTAAAAACAGAACACTGACTGATTTCGTTTCTGCAAGCTCGCTTCAACTGCGAGCTCCCAAGTAAAAGCGGCGAACGAGCAGTAATCAAGTTTATCATGTGCCTAACCCAGCGCAAAACATTTCTGTACTATATTCAAGTGTAGGGTTCTACTTCTTGAAACTCTGATGCAACATAGCCGTCAGGCTAATTTGCACATCTAACGGAACAATGGGCTCTTATATCTTCCTTCTTTGTCTCCAAAATGCTGCGACGGCGAAACGGGCAGTTTCCTTTGTTATGGAAATTACTGGAAGTACAAAAGCACATTGAAATCGCATCCACGAAGACTTATTTTAACTGAGCTCGCCTATTGTCCGGGTAACTTTCTTCGACCTTATCAGCGAACCAATAAATGTGCTCTAAGTGAGAATAAATGTCGGTGCTCTTGCGCGTGAAACTTGAAGCAGCTAGCAATCTGGAAGAGGGTAACGCTTCTTTTGCTCGGGAGGATGGCCATGGAAAACCCGTTTCTCATCGCTATAATATCGCTTTTTTTTTCTTTTCGCAACGTGACTGGGAAAGAGATCATGCGCCGTTCCTTCATTGTTGCTTGAAAAGTTAGAAATTGACGCAAGCGACCTTCGCGACAGCGCTGTCACTGTAGCGTGATTTATTTATTCGTAGGTACGAAGGAGGCTTTCTTCATCCTGCAACTTTTGCTTCCTTGGTGTTCATTTCGGACTTCTGTAAAGCAGAAGGACTAGTTTTGGCAAGTAAAACCCCATATTTTTTTTAAAACAGAAGGAAATGCCGTGCGTCTGTTGGGGCAATAACTGGTAGCAATTTCAGAAGGAAATAAAAAAAGAATCATAGAAACAAAATTAGTACGGGAAGCCAACACGGTCAACCAATCGCTTTTATTTCCACATTGTGGCTTCAGAGATATGGCACCATGCAGAAACGGTTCGCACGGTCTTGGCCGTCGCGTTCTGCATTGTCCATGCACGGCTTGTCAGAAGTAACACGAGACGTCATGACGAGCTGATTCAGTAACTTGAAGTAGACGTCGCCAAGCGTCATTCATTTTTTTGTTATTGTTGTCAACGGTATTCACGCGAACAAAGTGAGGCATTGATAACTGTGCACAGCTCCAAAATATGCCCAATTTATGTAGTTTCTTGACTGTATGTTTTAAATGTCCATGTGTTTAAACACAGAGGCAATGAGCAGAAGAGAGAGTGAGAAAAAAAATGGAAAAAGAACTAAGGAAGGAACGAAGGAAAGAGGAAAAGAATCCGTTCAAACTTTTATTATTTGGTTTACAATCTTGGTGGCCCTCGTTTCTTTTTCGTTGTTTAACTTGTGTCAAAGCGCAAAATAGCACGCGGCACAACAGAAGGGAACGAAGACAACCCTGTGTCTTCGTTCCCTTCTGTTGCCCCACGTTCTATCCAGCACTTTGCCTCAAGTTATGCAGTACCAACTAGCCCACCGGTCTGCTTCCTTTGTTGTAGTTGTTGCTGCTGTTGTTGTCGTCATTGTTTTTTTCTATTATAGCCTTCCGCTGAAGCTGCATGTTGCTTGAACACACTGATAAGGCCAAAGCGAAACTTGCACAAGTGGCGTAGAACGAATACGTTGTACTCCTTCTTTTCCTTTTCTTTTTTTTTTTAAGTGCGCAAGAACGTGAAGCAGCGTTGGGGGAAGGTGAGAAGGAGGAGCTATTCGCGGGCGAATAAAACCCACAGATTGAAAAAAAAATAAAAAAAATGTTTGGAAACCTCGGGGCAAGCGATAATGGAGCAACTGGCAACGCCGTCGAGTGAGGCTGCATTGCAAGAATTTTTTTAGTTGCTTCACGTGAGCGAATATTTGTATTTATTGTTCGTGTGCTGGCGTTATGCGACATTGGTGACCCTTGCACAACACAAAAGCGCCTGCTGGGAGCGCCGATAACGTGTTCCTTATGGTCGCAACAAGATCTTAAAAAAAGAAAGAACCTAAAGCGTGACCTAGAATGATAGTTCCGGTAAAATTTAGTAGTTATTCCATTCAGTTCGAGCCATAGCTGGCGCAAGCAAGAGTCACATCAAGATGATCAAGGGCATCATATTATTTTAGAAGCAACGTGGTAAAGGCAGCTTTAGAAGCGATTTCGACGCCCAAACAAACAAACAAACAAAAAGAAACACGTAGCCTTTGTTTTCTATAATACCATCCCAAGATTAATATGGTTACCTGCCTGAAAGTTTACGATAAGTTGACTTCTACAATATTTCGGAAAAAGAAACTTGCAATTCTTGACTCGCATATCAGGCAAAAACGTTCCAAAAATGATGGCGCGATAAAAAGAAGACAGAGTAAAATTCCGGCCATAACTTGTTCAAAATAAGCAAGAAAAAGTTTAATTTTGCGCTTTTACGTGCCAAAATCACAATCTCATTTTGAGACACGACATTGTGGAGGTCTCGGAATTAATTTTGGCCCCCTGGGGTTCTTCAACGTGCACCTCAATCTAAATACACAAGTGTTTTCACATTTCACCCGCATAGAAATGCGGCCGTCACGGTCGGGATTTGATCCCGCGACCTCGTGCTTAGCAGTGCAACACCAAAGCCACTAAGCAACCACGGCGGCTAAGGCAAGAAATTTCGATCTGACAGTGCTCGTTACTGTGAATAAAATCGAAACTCGCGCCCATGTAGGGGAAGAAGAAGAGGTGCCGAGCAGTGCAGACGTATCCACGTCGGCTCCCGCGTTCTTAAATATTTTTGGGCGTCTTTCCAAGAAGGAACCCTGGATATATATACCTCATTGGAACCGCCAAGTTTCAAGGAATCCGCCGATGCCAGAATTTTATCGGTGGGTGGACTTTTCTTAATATTCTGAGGCATTTGCTCTACGATCACGCCGACGAGGGAGCTAGCCCTAACGGAGATAGCCTGCTCTCGGCGCGGCGGTGCAGGCAGGCCTGCCTGTAGAGGCAGCCCCGCGCTTCCGTTTTCCCGTCTCTGTGCTCGACTGAAGCAACGACACGTGCGTTCGTCGAAAGCGACGCCGTGCCCGAAGTCGTAACTGTGGAAGGTATGGACGTAACCCAGGAAGATCTCACAACGGTGCGGGGTGGATCACAGCCTTCAGCAACCGTAAAAAGCAGGAGACGAAGAGGCCCCATTACGAGATGGCCAACGTGGTACCGTGAACAAGCCGGCTGGCTACCGCACTGCCAAGGGACCGGCCAAAAGTCTGTTGTCGCAGGTAACGGCAGCTTCGCGACTTCCGAAGCTTCCGAAGGAACAGATCAAGGTTATCGTGCGCCCCGAGGGAGTCCTCGACGTATCAAAAGCCGACGTAGTACTGCTCGCTCAAGCCCTGGCCATGGCGGCGGCCCTTCCTGAGCATCAAACGAAGGAAGACACCGTGTGCCCAAACAAAGTACAGAATATTTTAATCATCGCCACCCCGCACGCCTCTAATGCGAGGGCCTATGCGAGACTAAATAAAATCCATACTAAGTACGGCGCCTACGAAGTCTCGGCGTATGTCGCCACCCCCGAAGATACGTGCAAAGGCGTAATAAGGCACATCGATACCTGTCACGATGAAGGCACGCTTAGAAACATGACTGTGAACGAAAGAAATCCCACGGCACTAGAAGTCAGACGAATCAAGAACTCGCATGTAGTCGTGATCTTATTCAGAGGCATGCGTGTGCCCAACCACGTGGTCTGCGGCACGGCCTTGTTGCCATGTTCTTTATACCGACGCCAAGTCGACGTTTGCCATGCTTGCGGCCACGTAGGCCACCGTGCCGACGTTTGCATCAGCAGCGAGGAAGAGAAAAGTAAATGTCGCGGTTGCGGAAAAGCAAAAGCGGACGACGAAGAAAAACATCAATGCACCCCCAAATGCGAGGCTTGCGGCGGGCCCCACGTCACCGGGGACCGAACCTGCAAAAAGCGCTATCAAATCCCATACATCGCACGAGGCCGACGCCGAAGACGCCGACAAAGAGCAAGGAACGCACAACTGGACGAAGAATCTGACGTCATCGACGCAATCGGCGACATCTCGTTGGCTGCACCAGCTGCGCGGAGTGGTTCCATCCTAGGTACCCGATCTCTACCCGGAGGGCGCTCACGCTCGAGAAGGAGAGGATCCAAACCGAGGCAAAGAGAACGCTCATCCAGATCGAGATCCCGGTCTCGCTCCCAGTCCGTCAAGCGGGCCACGTGGGCCGACAAGGTCAAGGGAGCGACGCAGCCGTCTGGGAAGAAGAACGCATCAAGCAAAGAAACGACAGGTTAGGCACAGCCAGAGCATAGGATCGATCCCCGTATCCAAGCGCTCGAAGCGGGAAATAGGGAACTTAGACTAGAGCTCGCAGAGCTTAAGGAATTCTTTCACAGCATGAAAAGAAAAGTTATAAACCGGCATGAGGTTAGCAATAGTAACCCAGGCCCGTTAGCCGGGCAGTCGAAACGCAAGGCGCCCAACCCGGAACCTTTTAGCGACACAGAGGAGGAAAAAGAGGGCGACATAACCGAGGTCAACGAGACCCCGTCCGCCGCCTCGGATTCCCCCGTCAAAAACGAGGGTAAACTGGAAAAGACCCTGAGTAGGATTATGGAAATGCTCTCCGCCATAGAGTCGAGAGTAACGCTATTAGAAAGACCTAGGGCTCAGCCCAAAAGTAGACAAACAACACATACTGAACCGCTCCCGACCGGATCAAATCCCGACGGGGGCGCCAAAGGTTTCTAAAATTTCACAGTAAACAAGATGGCTGTCACAAATAACAATACCGTTAAAATTTGGCAGTGGAACTGCGCTATAGCTTCCAGAGGCGCAATGCTCCGTTGGGTCAGCTCGTCAGATTGGTGACAGACTAGCCACAAGCCATTTTACTGCAGGAGACGCTCGCGGAGAAGGAGATTACTCTGTCGGGGCATCGCGCAGTAGCGTACAAAGGCGAAACGGGGAGAGGCATCTCCGCCTTAGTTAGAAAGAGCATCCCCTTTGTGGAGCACACCATTCCAAAATATCGTAGCGGACTAGAAGCACAACTGATCGAGCTCGTGCCCAGTAGGTCGAGCAACGCGAATATCTTTATTCTTAACGTCTACAGTTCGCCTGCAGATAAGAACAGAGGCTTTAATGCACTATTCCATTCCGCAATCAGGGCAGCCAGAGACGCGCCCCTCTTAATTGCGGGGGACTTCAACGCTCCGAACACGGAATGGGGATACGGCTTTAACAGCAAGAAGGGCACAAACTTAGCCGGATGTGCAGCCGATTTTAACCTCACGCTTGTTACGGAACCTAGGTTTCCCACTAGAAGGGGTAATTCGGTAAGTCGAGACACAACGCCAGACCTCACATTCTTCCAAATATCGAGGTCAGGTGGGATAATCTCCAGGAGGACTTCGGTAGTGACCACTACGCTCTCGATATCGTGGTGCAGGTCAAACCCAAACCTCCGGTCAAATACGAATGCGTTGATTGGGATATTTTCCGGAAAATTCGAGCCGAAACGGCCCCCTCAAGCGAATCCTTCAAAAAACTAATTACCAATCTTAAACAGGCCGTCAAAAACGCGACCAAAGAAATTAGCACAGAACTTGAGGTCCCCAAAATGGACTCGCGGTTAGCGCATCTCCTGGAGGCTAAACACGCTCTTAGAGAGAGGTGAAAAATACAGAAATTAAATCGCCGACTACGAGCAAAACTAACGTCATTAAACAATAAAATAGAGTGCTATTCCAAGTAACTGGCCCTGCAACAGTGGGACGAAACGTGTAACGAAACGGACGGTCGCATGAGAAGAGGTAGTAAGTGAAATCTGCTTAAAAGCCCCTTAAACGACAAACAGTCCTGGAATGCGCTAAATCTCGCCGTCGATAGGCTCATGCATAAGCAGGTCACTTCAGGCCTCACAAACGATGTAATTGTCAACTACCTGGCGCGAACTTACCTACCCGTCAAGGAAGGAGATTCGCAAGGCATAACCGCGAGAGCGGTTTACACGGGGCTAAACAGGCCAGAATTAGATGAACCTTTTACGATTTTAGAAATCAGAGAAGTACTCTTCAACCTAAATGGAAGATCGGCCCCGGGGCCAGACGGGGTCACCAACAAGCTCCTCCGGAACCTGGACGACAAGGCCATCGAAATTCTAACGGTAGAGATAAACGAGGTGTGGAGCTCGGGGCAGGTCCCGTAGGAGTGGCGCACCGCCAAGGTGGTGCTCATCCCCAAACCGGGTAAACCTCCGCACATAAATAACCTGCGTCCCATCTCTCTAACATCGCGCATTTGGAAAGTGGCAGAACGTGCAGTACACATTCGAATCGTCGAACACGTAGAAAACCACGAACTATTTAGGCATAATCTAATAGGTTTTGGAAAGAGACTTTCCACACAGGACGCAATGCTCCTCCTGAAAAGATCTATATTCGATAACGAGACGCGGGATGTACGAGGTATCATTGCACTCGACCTCGCTAAGGTCTTTGATAAAGTGGCTCACGAACACATCTTGAACGAAATTTCCCATCTCAACCTAGGGCGGAAATTCTTTATTTCAATCTCTCGTTCCTATCGGAAAGGAAAGCGTTCCTTCGACTGGGCATGATCTCGGGCGGTCTTTACGAACTGGGCAACTGTGGAACCCCTCAGGGCTCGGTCCTATCCCCGCTACTATTTAATATGGCCATGCATAAACTCTCCGAAAGGCTGGCCGCACTCCCAAAAATAGGCCACGCAATCTATGCAGACGATATCACAATCCAGTCCCCGGGGGGATCTCGGGCCGATCTATAGAGCAATCTCTCCAGGCGGCCATAGATGTAACGGAAGAGTTTATTACATGCACGGGTCCCAAGCTGTCACCGACCAAATCCGAACTCCTCCTCTACAGACAGTCGAGGCACGGCGTTAGGAACCTCGAGCCTCTGGAAACGCTGCCAGTCGAAATTACAACACGAGAAGGGCTCCCCATTCCGAGGGTGAACTCCATCAAAATTTTAGGACTTTTAATCAACGCCAAAGGCTGTAATGCAGAAGCTCTAAACAAGTTGGGTGCGCAAGCGAAAAATATACTAAGACTCATAACTAGAATCGCAAGCAAAAGGGGGGGGGGACTCTAGGAGGACAACCTACTCAGGGTCTTCCAAGCTTTCTTCATCAGTCACATTACTTACACGGCACCGTACCTCAAATGGAGCAAAATTGAAAAGGACAAACTCGACACGCTCATCAGGTCCGGCGTCAAAAAAATACTCGGTATTCCACAATCTGCTAGCACCGTAAAACTACTTGAACTCGGAATTCACAATACTACAGACAAATTAATTGAAGCGCAGTTTATTGCACAGATCTCCAGGCTTTCGTGAACTAAGTCGGGAATCAAAATTCTTAATGAAGCTGGTCAACCCCCTATACAGGCACCCCTCGACAGACTCCCCCTGTCTAAATTAGCCCATGAAAGTATAAAGGTTGAGCCCGTACCGAGGAACATCCACCCAATATATAACGAAGGTCGCAGGAGAGCGCGGGCTAGAACCATCCTTCGACGAATCGATCCTTACGGGGCAGATGCATTCTTCGTCGACGCCGCCAAATATGGCTGCGAAGACAGGTATGCAATCACGGTCGTTGACGCGCGCGGAACACTTATCAGCGCCGAATCAATCTACGCTAAACACAGGAACGAGGCGGAGGAAACCGCGACAGCCTTGGCTCTTCAAGCCACAAAAGGCCCGGCGACCATTTTCTCCGACTCGCGCACGATGGTTAGGGCTTTCTCGTCCGCTCTAGTCTGTAAACACGCAGCCGACATCGTTAACAGATCCTTTCATACTACCCGAGAAGACACTCGAGGTCATACCATAGCGTGGGTCCCGGCTCACGTGAACGATGTAACTAACCAAGCGGGTTGCAACCCTAACGAGCGGACCAACTGCCTGGCGCGTGAATTGACGAACCGCGCCCGAGCTAACGGTCCGGCTCTCCCGCAGGATTGCCCCCTTCAAAGATAATCTTACGACCTTTCACGAAATTACGTCACATTACACACACAGTAGAAGGAAATTCCCTCCCCCAGCCCGAAACTGAACAGGGCTCAGGCTGTTATACTTTCAGGCTTTTACAGACGAGATCCTACCTCACCCCGAGAGCGCTTAGTGGGATAGAGCCGAACTTCCCGCAATCAAGCTCCAAATGCGGTCACGGGTGCTGCTCCTTCGACCACATGCTCTGGCTGTACCCGTACAATGCGGGCTTCGACTTTCATAACAAGTCCAAGTGGGACGCCTTGCTGAAGAGCTCGGATTTCACAAACCAACTACAGGCCGTCCAGAGGGCCCGCGACGTCGCGGAGAGTCACCACCTGCCTGTCCCGTCGTGGGCGGAGCCACCAACTTGATCGGGGAGCCTTCGGTTCTCCCCAGTCGAGTTCCTCAGCACACTCTAA
The DNA here is from genome assembly GCF_050947875.1 of Dermacentor variabilis. Lineage (NCBI taxonomy): Eukaryota > Metazoa > Arthropoda > Arachnida > Ixodida > Ixodidae > Dermacentor > Dermacentor variabilis. The sequence goes on from NC_134573.1 coordinate 149,888,565, forward strand.
TAAAGTTCTTGTCTGGGGACATGCTGGGGACCAGTCCTCGCCTTCAATGCTACAAGTGATCACAACGCGATGTGCAGACCAATCGCTTGGCATGTGCAAATTCAGTTACATCTAGAAGAAGCGCTCCCGTATCGTGGGACGCCAAGAGCTTCCGTGGTCATACAAAAGCTATGCTACGTTGGTGGGGACGTCTACTTAATGCTCACGCTTTCCCGTCCTATTTCGCCGGGTTTTAACATATTCGTACTCGCTTTGCGAAGTTGGATGATAAAATTTCGTGAACACGAGTGACTCGCACCCACGAGTTCCAGCATGGCGCGGTAACGCCCGTTACTGCATAGTGGATGTCGAGATCTGCTTCGCGGGCCGCTGCAGTATTTCTTGCATCTCGCAAGACAGGGCAGCTCAAACTAACACGAAATAAAGAGGACTATGCCACTAGGCTCATGCACGATTTTGCAAATTGTGAAGAAATACTGCAATGACGGTTCGAAGTACACCTAATTCCAAGCGGAAGCTGAAGCTGGCAAACTGCCAAAAACTTTTGAGCGCAGCTCAAGAAGGTCTAGATTTGTTCAGACAGGCAGTGTGCCTCACAAAAATAGTCGTTAGAAAAATCAAAGAATAAATAAAGGATAAGCTGAGAGGGAATGAAACAAGAGCTTCGGTAGCGTTAGAAGTGCTCTTTCTCGCATATAATCCAGTGCTGGATCCATGTTTCCCCAACCAAGATGCGTTGTTGCCCAGCGCCTTACTTTTGAACATTTTCGTGTAATGATGGGTTTTTATTAACGTGTGATAGAACAGCGACATCAGTTCAGACTAACTTGCCTATATATCCCAAGCGAGTTATGAGTCACCACTGGATTGTGATGCGATAAGTCGTAAAAAAAACACAAAGAAAAGCTGGAATAATGCAGCAGAGCTTGTGAAATGGGTGTCGATCGACGTCTTTCAATGTGCTGCTCGATAATCAATTCGTATGTTATCTGTTCTGTTCAGACGATGTGCAACTGACATCAAAAGGATTCTATTGCTTTACGCCTCACATGGGGTATAAAGTGGGTGTGAAAGAAAAAAAATGTTTTCTCTGTGTCAGTGCTCTCCGGAAGCTATAGTATTTTATGACTAATAAACTAACCCCGTCATACAGCTCCAAGCTCCGAAATAAAAATCTACATATAAACCAGACTAGCATTATTATCTTACTTGTGTATGGTGTTACGAATGTGTTCGTGGTATGTGTGTGTGTGGTACACACACACACACACACACACACACACACACACACACACACACACACACACACACACACACACACACACACACACACACACACACACACACACACACACACACACACACACACACACACACACACACACACACACACACACACACACACACACACACACACACACACACACACACACACACACACACACACACACACACACACACACACACACACACACGCGGAGTTTTCTTGCTGTCAAACATGATTTATAAAGCACATCAAGGATTTTGTGCGCACCTAATTAAACGGTCATAACACGTCCTGACCGCAGGTATGCGTTCACGTAACCGCGTGTTATCAACGGGAAAACATCGTGACTTCGCGTACAACACAGGGCCCAATTAGCCTTCTCTCTTTCACGAGTGGGACGCCACTGTTAGTACTACGTCACTCAGCGCATACACATTGCTAATTTTGTTGCACACAAATTTTGTTCAGTAAGAGGAATATTTTTGCAAATGTGTTCCACTTACTTACCGGAACCTATGCGCATAGTGATTATAGCCCAACGAAAGTATAGTTGCTAAGCATATAAATATTGCCAGAGTTATGTCAACAATAATAATTTGAAAAATTGCTGTATTTGAGGACACTGTCAATAGTTAACGCAAGTTTACATATGTATGAAAAAGTTATTTCGCAGAGAAAGAAAAGGAAAGCTTCGGTTTGTCGGACCGTCTTTCTTCTTCACAACAGTGGACTCAGAAAACAAAAATCTAACAAAATGTGAGACATTTCTTTAAATCCTCCTTGCACCTTGTCATTTTCTGCGTCGGTTTGTACGTATTTCCACGCTGGCCACAATAAGGAAGCTTCCATGAATGTTTGATGAGCGAAGAGGTAGCCACCACAAATTCGTAACGACAGATCAAAGACACAAGTAGACGGGCGAACCTTACTGCATTATACAGGCGGCGGAAGACAGCGCCCAAGAAATACCCGCTGTCTGTATAGAATGCGCACATTTTTTATGCGATAGGGCAAAGAGAGAAGAAAAGACACCCACGATGGTGGGGGGTACACCGCTTCAGAGATTCGGTGAGTCATTCGGATCGCTATAAAATATTACAGCCACATTGATGTCGCAGTGCCTAAACTTGTCGCGTACTTCCTGCGCGTTGCGGGAAAATCTAATCGCAAGAAAGACGCGGCGAAGGTGCTGCCAGTAAAACATAACGAGATCATTGAAGTCCGGTAGGGGGTGAAAAAAAAAAAAGAGGTAATTTTTTTTTTTTTAGGACGGGCATTCCGTTAATGCTAAAGAGAAAAATATCGCAGTTGGTGATAACGTGGTACCTATTCTCGTACGACCGCTTTCGGCGATATCCCTTTCAGTGCACGCTTATTGGCTGGCTGAGGAAAACCCAATGAGCTCATTGGCTGGTTTGGCACTCTGTCACGCGAACTACATAGTACCGCCATAAGGGATCATCCAAGAATACGTGTACCCTGCACACGTATACGTATAGCTACACCCGCGTCCTGTAGCTTTCACATTTGCATTCCATTTCTTCCATTTTCTTCCATGTTAGTTGGTTCTTGCTTTTGCCATACGGTTCCGTGCATTTGGAGCGTACCTTCGTTGGTATGTAATAACTGCATTTGCTCATCTCTAACTGGATGTTATGATAACGAGTACTGGACATGACTGTATTATTTTGAACGTTTCATCCACAAACAAGTTTTTTTTTTAATCGAAAATGGAGTCACGAATTAATTCCCCTTCGAAGAGGGCCATCTTGCCAGCGGAAGTACTACGAATGAGTTTAGATGTGCGTGCTACTCGAGTCTCGTGAATATTTGTAATCACCGCCATCTCCCGACTTCCACTCCCTGCCCCCTTCACAATTCACGCTCTCCCGAAATAAACAAATCAAAGTTTCGATTATATTCGCATGTTTACTGGCTTTTCTGTGCGTGTGCGCGTCCATAGGCGAAAGTGTGAGAAACCATTTGCAATCATTTCAGTTGCGCACACAATCAAAAGAGCAACAATCTTTCATTTTATCGTCCATTTTTCAATATTTCGTGGATGGACCATGTTAGTACTTCACTCGAATTAATGTGTACGTTCTGTCAATAGGGATGCAACAGCACCCCGTGGCCCACCCCACACGTTTTCTGCTCAATTGTTTGCCAGCAGCGCAGGTTGACCGTCAACGCGATACAAATGAAGTCCTGTCACTGCTCCGGTCGTAAATAATGGGCCCGCCACGCTGCGACACCGTCATCAGCGAACGCGATTACGCGTCCTCCCAGGGGTACACACGTGACCGCAGAGACCGGCCATCGATGCCCTAATGTGTGCCAAATAATTTGGCACGCTACGACAGCCGCGTATGTTCTGTGGCAACCCAATGCCGCCAGCAACCTTTCTTTCCGTCTGTTTTAGCGGATGGAACTAGACACGACCGGCATTACGTTAGCGAATAGAAAGACAACTAGATAGCCAGTGCGGGTAGATGATGTACAAGTCGAGATTAGGAGGGACGGGAGTTGGACAGGTGGGCGCTAATAGACCACCGATTAAGCGACACACCCGGAGTTTGAGGTCGTTGTTGTTTAACAGGTGACATAAATCCCCAGTAAATAAGCTACAAAAGAGCCGGCTGCCCTAAGTAGTGAATAATATGCACAGGTTTAAAAATATTTAAATAAAACAAACGAAAGAAACAATAGGAAATAAAGAAAGACAAGATCGGAGCGCGCGTTTTGTTCGGTGGTTCTGGGATGAAAATTGGCGAAAATGACGCGTAAGAAGCGGTTTTTAGGCATTTAGCAGTAGCTATACAAAATCAACCAAGATTCATTTTATTTTCATTATTTAAGCGCTCCAAAGATCCAGATAGAGAGAGGTCAAAAGGGAAAGACAGGGAGGTGAACCAGGCTCAGCCCGGCAGGTTACCCTGCACTGGGCGAAGGAGGAAAGATGACTAAACGATCAGAAAAAAAAAATCAAATCTTTTATATATATTTGCATTACGCCATTCTAACGTGATGAGGTAACTTAAATGCGGTCGATTTTCTTGCTTATGCTAAAGTGCTTTACCGTTGTCTGGAGTCCAGCATTCGTGAAAAAAGAAAGAAGAATAGAACAAACGGAGCCTAACCTTCTTCAAAGAAAAGAATGCGCACAAAACGAGCTGACATCACAACCGTTTGCATTTCTCCCGAAGCGTACGGTACACGGCCGCATCTTCCGAGAGCAGCGTTGCTTAGCGATCCGCTCGCGCTCTTCGCTTTAGGGACTCCAGTTTCAAACCGGCCCGCAAGTTTCACCTTACGGAACGTTTCTTCGCTTACAGAACACGAGATGTAGCGGCAGTGCGCGCAACGATACAGAGTGGCCAGCTTTAGGAGCGTATTTTCACTCCAAAAAACGGCGAAATCACGGCTTCCCATCAGCTGTCGCCTATCGCGCAGCCATATGGAGCTAGGTCAGATTGCCGTACCCTCGAAGCCTGTTTTCGCTGCTGCTTCTTGCTGCACTCTAATTTTCGCGGCGCGGAATCTCTTCATAGGCGTCTCGGGAGCATTTTCGCTCAGGTTCCTGCCCGCACGGCGTTCGAAATTGGAGGCGCATGTCTATGTTTCGTTATTGTGGAGCTTTCTCAGTCTCTTTCTTTCTTCGAATAAATGTGTGACAAAAACAAATAAATGGAAAAAAATTACGCGTAATAAAGGAGACAATAAAAAAAAAAACTACAACGCTACAATTGTATGGTGAAAGAATCCTGCAACAATGCCTTAATACGTATTACTTCAGCTGAAGTTTCATGAGCTCTCTATTGATGGCAATCTTTTAACCGAGCTTATATCCCGTAAAATTCATGAGCAATTCTAGTGATTTCGGATGCGAAATACTTATTGACGGGTAAAGTAGTATTTATCCTTCTATTTATTACCATGGCGAAACAGAGTCCTTGGCTGTCTAACGTGCGACTACAGTGGCGATGAAGATAAATGTCACGTTAAGGTAGATTTGTTCATTCAACTGCTCAGACGTCAAACCGTTCGCCCTTCGAGGATCGCTGCAGTGGGCACCAGGGAGCTAAATATGGCAAAACGAGCACAGCGCTCAAGATGGGGACGTAATACATCGAAAACACACACAGCGCCGTATGTGTATTTAAATCTGTGTCCCCGTTTTTGGCGGTGTACCTGTTTTTCCATGAACAACCAAAATGTCCAAGCCTCTACGCTTGTGAACCAGAAACGCCGTCAGAACGCGTCCCCCAAACGACGCCAAGATTTAGTGTCGCGCACTGTTGCTAGACAACCTTCCTGCAATGTTTTCTGCCTTCTCGAACAGCCGCTATCGATAACATATGAAGAAATAAATTGGCCTGACTGACTGCTACAGCAGAATGTTCGCCTTTACTCATCTAAGAACAATATGAAACAAATTCGCACATAAGCATCATAGATATATCAAAGCCTTAAGCAGGATTGAAGCATTTAAAGCCTTACGCGCGTAATTGTCCCGGCCATGGAAAAATCGTCCCGTCGAAGCGCCTTTCGCGAATAACGGAAGCTGTAATTTCAGATCTGCGACGCTTAACAAAAATCTAGCCGATTACTGAACGCTTTAAAGCGACATTTCCTGTAACTTCGTACGGGTGGATGATTGTGCTGCTGAGTGGGCTGAACGCAGCACGCCGCTCTTAGAACCATTTAGGCGCAATGAGAACACGGCTGATTTGCCTTTTCTACTGGTTTAACGTCAAAGCAGAAGTGGCGGGCAACGTTCGTGTCGAATAATTTGAGCGAAGGCTACGTGTGTTGGGAATGAAAGGCAGCAGGCGCGGGGAGTGGTCACAAGAATCGACGTCGCCTCTCCTTGACGCAGCGTTCGAGACAGGATCGATGTGAAACCTGTCGTCGGGAATTTGGCGGCTGGCGCAAGAACAAAAATACTAAAACGTGGTAATCGTCGGACGTTGATGGAGGAGTCGCCACTACTTTTGTGGCTCGGGATTCGTAGCTATAGCCCTAGCCGCCCAAAACCAAACGAGAAAAGAATGGATAAAGCGAAGGTGAACAACGGACTCCTTGTTCCTTCGGCTGGCCCGTTATCAGCCCTCTCGCGCAAGTGGCGGACCGTTCGATGTGGCATATGCTTATCGCTGCTCGCTGTCTATACGCCGTCACAAAACAAACACAAGAAATATAAAAAAATTATGATACAGGCGGAAAATAAAGGCGAGACCTTCTATAACTTTTCTTTGGTCAGAAAGCATAAACACGGGGTAGTTGTTGAGTAGGTTCGTGGCCTTTTGTTTACCGAGTCTACATTAGGATAGCCTCCTGTTTGTTAGCCCAACGAGAACCATATAGCGATTACAGGTGCTTTGAATAGCTAGTATGCCTGAAAAGCCAAAATAATCGTACTTGGGTACAACCAGAAAATCTTTACAAAGTACGATACGCCGTCGCCTATCTATAATTGCTTCGACGTTTCGATGGGGCGTCTGCTGTTTTTGCTTTGCCTCTTGTCTGTAAAAACAGATCAATAAATAGTAATGACATAGAAAGAGTGAAGGCAAGTATGTTACTCATGAAAGCGTCTGTCCACTGCACATTAAGGGATGTGAACAGAGGAATAGAAAGATGAACGGGAGTGAGGGCAAGGCAAGGACGCGATGGATGCATGAACGTGCCGTGGAGAGCTCCCCAAATTCAAAAGACGTTTGAACGGGCCAGTCGTCCAGGAGGAAGAATAGTAATAGTTATTACTTCGACTAACCAACAGATTCAGTTCCTTCGTTGTTCCTCGCAGGGTTGGGACCTGTAAAAGCAGAAATGATATCTTCTGGCTCTGTATAACTGTAGCTTTTCCTTTACATTGTAATCGGAAAAACTGCCCCCGCTTCTTTCGCGCTACTATGCAACACTATACTGCAACGTGCCTGGCTAAGGATTGCTTTGACGAAGCTTTACTCATTGGATTGGTTGGACTTGTTAGACACGCCTACGTGTCACTCGTGCTCGTTAAGGAGGCACTTCAGCGCTTATTATGTTTTTCACCTTTGTCGGGAGTTCGAGCGCAGCCTTCTTTGGTCTGCGTTAAACAATAGAGCCCCGTTCAAGATCCTGCTCGAAAGAGAGAGGTTCTCGGACAGTGGCCCTCATGCGACGCAGGCTCAGACAGCGATGTGGAACACTGCGCTCGTACTTAAAAAGCCAGGGGCACGCTTGTAAAAAAAGCTTTGGCTGCGACCCTCCCGCTTATATTACAAGTGAAGCGCAGCAATCACCTCTTAGGAATGGATGGATGGAAAAACTTTATTTTCGTCAGAACGCATGTGCGGACGATTCCGTGCTAGATGGCCATCAGCTCATGGCTGACGGCGACCTGGGTGGCCCACTCCACGGCCCTGGTCTGGACGACCGGGTCTGAGCTGGCCAACACGGCCTCCCACTGCTCGAGAGAAGGATCACGCATAATATCCGCCGGTGGCGGCGCTATGCTACAGCTCCATAATATGTGGTCATAGGTGGCCAGTTCCTGGCACCATTTGCATTCCGGCTGAACGTCCGGGTAGATTTTGTTTAACACGTATGGGCTATAGAAAGATCTCGTCTGCAATCTTCGCCAGACGCTTTCCTGCGCCTTCACCAATTGCTTGTCCGGTGGAGGGTAAATTCTCCGCTCAAGTTTGTAATGGTTAGTAATGTCGTGAAAGGACACCAGCCCATCTCTCGTGGACCTCCCTGGAACGTCCGGCTCACCTGCTCGGCTGACGAAACCTCGAGCATTCATGTGAGCCGCCTCGTTCCCAGGGTTCCCAGAGTGGGCCGGTACCCAGACAATTTCCACCTCCGTAGTCCCTCGCCCCGTGGCCCGATCTAGTAATCCTGCCGCTGTGACAGAGATTCTGCCCCTCGCCAAATTTCGGATGGCTGTTTTAGAGTCGCTGAAAATCAGGTCAGCTTCAGTATTACCTATAGCTAGCGCTATCGCCGCCTCCTCTGCAGTTTCTGAGGAGCGGGTTTTGACTGATCCAGAGGTGACTAAGCGTCCCCGCCCGTCCACCACCGCAACTGCAAATGCGTCCTTGTTCTTATACTCGGCGACATCTACGTAGACTGCCCCGTTGTACTTCCCGTACTTAGCATGTAAAGCTCTGGCTCTTGCCTTCCTACGGTTCTCAAAACCGCCGAATCGGTTTTGAGTGAAATCAATTGAATCGAAAGCAATCCATAGTAAGTTTTGGCACCCGGGTTCGTGCTCGCAAAGCGGTTTTCTTTTTTCTTTTTCTTTATTACTATATTTTTTACGCAGGAACGCGTCTTGATTGTCCGACCGCCGGTCGTCCGCCGCTCATGACCGCGGTCGGCGTGACAGAAGCGGCCGCGTCCACTCGTGAGGAGCACTTACAGGGATAAATTTTCTGAATACGGGCACAATAAGAATCACTTTCTGTTCGAAAATTATTTAGAAATAGATGAAGACGGTTGTAGACTTTTATTCGACAGAGGAAACGATGCTAGGGCCTTTGAAGTGGACTTCCTTCCCGTAAGTGGGAGTGCCTCTTATCAACTGAGATGCAAACTAGAGCAACTGCCGGCAGCATTTGCAATGGCTATAGGTCCGTATGTAGCTAGCAACATTCTTCCTCTGCTACCGTTATCCAGCATCAACCACCCTCTCATTCACCCCGGAACACAGCCCGAACCAGACCACCCTGTAGCCCACTCTATATATAGCAGCCGGTTTCCGCGACCTATGGTATCTAGCCCGTTCTGACAAAGCTGCATTAGAGTACGCCATCGGCGAGACCAAGTACTGAGGGCTTTAAGTGCTTTGCCACCTGTACAAAAAATAAGGTTGTTCTATCTATCTATCTATCTATCTATCTATCTATCTATCTATCTATCTATCTATCTATCTATCTATCTATCTATCTATCTATCTATCTATCTATCTATCTATCTATCTATCTATCTATCTATCTATCTATCTATCTATCTATCTATCTATCTATCTATCTATCTATCTATCTATCTATCTATCTATCTATCTATCTATCTATCTATCTATCTATCTATCTATCTATCTATCTATCTATCTATCTATCTATCTATCTATCTATCTATCTATCTATCTATCTATCTATCTATCTATCTATCTATCTATCTATCTATCTATCTATCTATCTATCTATCTATCTATCTATCTATCTATCTATCTATCTATCTATCTATCTATCTATCCTCAGTGGCTATGGTGTTGGGCTGCTGAGCACGAGGTCGCGGGATCGAATCCCGGCCACGGCGGCCGCATTTCGATGGGGGCGAAATGCGAAAACACCCGTGTGCTTAGATTTAGGTGCACGTTAAAGAACCCCAGGTGGTCAAAATTTCCGGAGTCCTCCACTACGGCGTGCCTCATAATCAGAAAGTGGTTTTGGCACGTAAAACCCCAAATATTATTATTATTATTATCTATCTATCGCTCTCTCTCTCTCTCTCTCTCTCTCTCTCTCTCTCTCTCTCTCTCTCTCTCTCTCTGTTAGCTGGCACGGAGTTCATTCACATGTATTCTGCGGTCCCCTAGCTATAAGCGAGCCTTTTCTGTCTTTGAAACGCGTTTGGGTTTCCTTTACAAATTACCACAAAAGTCTGATGATCAAAACTTTATCGAAGCACTGGCATATAAACCATTATTTTGGCAATAACACTAACGGAAAATCACATAAAAGGCCTGACCGGTGCGAGCCATTGACGCCAGGCCCACTGTTATATAAAGAGAGATTCGCTGAGAACAGATCTCAGTTGTATACGACACGCTAGCAGTTCTTAGCGCGCAACCTGTTTCCTCCTCTAAGAGACGCCACCTGTTACCGTGTTCATTCGAGACGTGACCTGCAGCAAATGATACCCTTCCTGCGGTGCAGATATTGACTTGGTGTTTCTGTCGTTAGTTTTCTTGCTTGATTCCTCTACTTCTCGAGGTGTTGCAAGGGCTGGAGTCAGTCTACTGTATCCTCTGGTGGAGAAGGGAATCCTATCACCGTCTGCTTAATTTTAGCAGATAAAAAAGAAGCTCCTCTCTGTACGCGCACTCGATGCTCATACAGTATTTCAGCCGAAGCTCTGCTCTGTACCATCCTCTTCCTGCTGTGTCATCAGCGGTTGGTTGCGGTTCCATCACGCAATTTTTTTTTCCAACTCGCTTAGATATGTGGTCATAGCTGCTGCATTCGCTTGCGGTTTTCGTTGGGCCGACCTCACACATGTGCTCTTGATTATTGCGACCTTGTTTCTTTGTTCAGAAGAATTGAGGCGTGACAGTTGCCTAAACATTGTAACGGAAAAAGAAATGGCGCGTGTTAATTAACATAGAGAAAACTATTTTTTAGTATACGTACAACTAGACAGTCAGGAAATAGTTCACTCGCGCTTTGCCGGACGTTCGCATGTCGAACGTTACGGCGCGCTGTGACAACGCATATTGCATACTGAATTAAATATTCCGCATATTTTATTTTTGTGCTGCATCTTTCTTTTCAATTTCTTTTCCCCTTTCTTTTTTCTTTTGTTACAATTTTTTTACGTGACTGAAGCTAATTTTAGGTTTTTGGGATAGCTCTTCGGTAGCCTATTTTCTCTCGGTTTCGTCATTTAAACAACAGTGCTGTCGTTTTCCTTTCTTTATACTCTCTCGCTCTCTCTCGCACAAATTACACCCATTAAAGACAAGACAAGACAAGACAAGACAAGACAAGACAAGACAAGACAAGACAAGACAAGACAGACAGACAGACAGACAGACAGACAGACAGACAAGACAGACAAGACAGACAAGACAGACAAGACAGACAAGACAGACAGACAGACAGACAGACAGACAGACAGACAGACAGACAGACAGACAGACAGACAGACAGACAGACAGACAGACAGATAGATAGATAGATAGATAGATAGATAGATAGATAGATAGATAGATAGATAGATAGATAGATAGATAGATAGATAGATAGATAGAGATAGATAGATAGATAGATAGATAGATAGATAGATAGATAGATTTTACAAGTTTTCTGCGGTACTGGCTATGTCTGCACAGTTGTACTGCTTGCCGTTGCTTCTGAAATACATGCGCACGGGGCACACTCCACGAGGTTGAGTCTACAGCGCACTTTCTACGAAGGCCCCACTGCCCGCAGAACGAAACAACTAAGGATTTGCGTCGACTGCGCTCGGATCCTGACCGCGCATGGGGTTCACACTCCAACGCGGTAGCATCCTTGGCCAGTTCATGAGTGAATCACTTGAGTTAGATTTTTATTGGCATTATTTTAAGCTATTATTACTCACCATGTTCTTCCCTGGATTTCAGATTTCTCTCTCTGAAACCATGCATGAAAGGGCGATCGAGTATTTCATGATTAATATATTTTCATCACTTCAGTTCTAATTTTTCTATCGTTCAGGACAGCATACCCCGAGGCATTTTCTTTCCAAGCCCGAACCTACATCCACATACACCATCATCTGCCATGACGCGGTTCATACCTGCCACAGCGACTTAGTGATTGTGAAGTTACGTTGCGGAGCTATATGTCATGGGTTGGAGTCCCGCTCGCGGTGGCAGCATTTCGATGGGGGCAGAATACGTACACGGCACTGCACTTACATTGAGGTGCATGTTAAAGAACATTTATTTATATCGCACTATTGAAACATAGTACGTGAATGTTCGTTTATGTGTTTATTTGTCCAGTTTAGTGATTGTTGACAACTTTCCGATGATAACTATATCGTAAAAGAAGAGGAGTAGCCGGCGCCACAAATAGGCACCAACCTCTCCTTAAATACATTTCATAATAATTCCCCCCCCCCTCCCCCCAGGGTGGTTGAAATTATTTCGTAAACCGTCCAACGCAACTAACGTAGACAACATACGCGCACTTTGTTGTCCTGTTGGTACAGGCTGAGCTGAGGCTAGCAGGTATGCAACTCCTACCGGCTCTAGCGGCAGCGTGTACCACTGGAGTTCATGGATATGAGTTTCTCGTGTGCTATAGCACAGACTTCTGGTGCGGGCGGTGAAATGCGGGCCCGAATGAGCAGGTTGGCTGCGAACGGAGCGTCACAAAAATAAACGGAGCATGGCAGACCACGAATGCGCTGAGCTTTGCACGAATAACGGGCAAATGATGAGAATTGTAGAGAGAGATAGTGGGGGAGAGAGAGAGGGAGGAAGGGAGGGAGGGAGGGAAGGAGAGAGAGAGAGAGAGACCAAGGAGTGGTGTAGCTGAGCTACAATATACGGCCTCCAGGGCGCTGCTTTGCGTGCGAGAATAGCCCCTGCATATTCCGTGCCGCCCACCTTCTGACCAGATTTTGCTTTGAGCGATGATGGAAGGGAACATTAGCACCGGCTATGTGCGAGGGATATCGCGATTTCTTTTGAATGGAAGATGCACATGGGTCTTCCATACATTACCCACGTCTTGCGAACCATTTCTTCTAGGTTTCTTTCCCATTTCTCTGCAGCCTTTTGATGGTGCTTTGCTCGGCCTAGAGTGCAGTTCAGCGATCCTCTGTACTTTTACAACAAAAGCAGGAAGAAAAGATGTTGAAAATAAAATAAAACAGTTCTTGTGTGCGTGCGTGCGTGTGCTTCCCTGTAGTCTCCACTGGCAGTAAGAGGGTCACGTGGGGTCTGATAGCGTTCGACAATGTTTAAAAATAAACAAAGAAGAAGCCGGCGCTCCATCTTGTCCAAGAGCACAGAAAAGAAAGTTGAGCTGCGTAGTTGCTTGCATTTGTCCTTCAAGGTTCTCTACGCGTCGCCCGTGTTTCGAGCCGGAGCGACTGAACCTCTGGGAAAACGTAAAGGCAACTATCAGCACGTATGATTGTTTTGTTTTTCGGCCATCAGTTAGTTGATAGTCTACGACTAAAATTCGCTACAGGGACAAGATGGTTTTGCGGTATAGTTCTACATTTGACCATCACCTATCACGCACGCGAACACAGTGCGAAAGCATGCAGCTGTGCGTTTACGTACTGTTTGTCGCTTTTGAAATGCATAAAGATATTCAGAGAAGACTGACATTGTCGCTGCCGAAACACGTGCCCCTTACAAACGTTCCGGGTGTGCTTGGGCTCTTCTTCCGTTCCTTCTTTTGTCGGTGGGATATCTTATTCAAATGGATGGAGAACAACGCAGCAAACTCTCGAATCGGCACACCGTGAATGTTGTGACCCTATTTCATTTCTCCCCGGCACTTTCGCATACATCCCTTTCTTAGAGAGACACGGAACCTGGGAAGGGCCTTAGTTAATGTCCGCCCATAAATTCGGCCGGATTAGGCTGCGCGGGATGGCCGTGTTCCTAAGAACTCCGCCCTAATCCCTCTCTGGCTGCGCTACACTAACTTCCGCGCCAGTAAATTTGCGACTAAGACGTTTGAAGTCCGCTTTTACTTTGTGTTGCACTGAAGGCGTGAAAATCCAGTTGGTTCCTTAAAACAAGGAGAAAGGTAGGTTAAGAGTACTCGTTCTTTCTGGGTTAGTTGGTTCGTGGTTTAAAGTAAAAGAGCGGAAAAACGAAATCTCTAGTGAGCGCGTGTGGTGCTCAGGCTTGTCCATGACCGTTTTTCTTTTTTCGCACTATAATAATTTTATTTTATTTTACCGTATCGTTTGATCGGTGAGACAGAAATAAGGGTAGAGACAAATTCTCGGAAAGCAGACTAGACTGTCTTAGCAGGAAGGCCTTGAGATTCATAGAGCATTTAAGATTTAGGATAGTTTATTGATGCCGTTGTCTTCATCATCATCAGCAGCAGCAGCAGCATCATCATCGTCGTCTTCGTCATCGTCGTCGTCGTCGTCGTTGTTTTTGTTTTTGTTGTTGTTGTTTCTGACAGCGTTTTTACGTTGCTCTTAATTGGTGCAAAATTGTATCGTGTGCAAAGAGAGGTACCTGAAGAATGAAGTTAGCGTTGACAGAATAACTGAAATTCTCACTTATGTGGCATAAGCTTTGTCACGGAAAGACTGTGTTGAAACAAGGTTGAGAGGAAGTGACAGAGAGGTCGAAAAGCAATATAAATTGTAGGGAGGTCAATTCGATATTTAGCGGGCTTCGCTTCCCTAGAATCTTTTTTTTTTTTCGCCTTGAAGTGTGCGAGTCTCGCGTCTAGACTTTCAGGTGTCGCGCTCAGTCAAGCGTCCGCTACTTCAAAAGCGGTAGCACACTGTCCTGAGGCTGCGTTGTCAAGTGTGGCAACATTCTTTTTTTTTTCTTTCTGGACCGCGAAGCCCTCCATGACGTGTTGCACGCTGGACCCAAAAGTATTCTATGGAAATGAAGTTAAGAGGAAGCTTCAGCTACGGGGCTCTAATCTAAACACATGGGAAATGATAAATCGTTTCTATCGGCAGCCACTGCATGAAAATTGACGAGTGTTGTTTCAGTCAAAACGTTGAACTCTAGTGAATATTCGGAGCGAACTTTAGATTCAGGTCGTCACTGCGTTAATCAAAATTGCAAATAATCAGAAAAGAAAACTATCAAGCTTGCAACTCTGCAACTCGGAATTGAAAAATAATCGCAGTTCTGTCAATTGCATTTGACAGTATACCTAAAGCGAACAAAAATGCTGTGTTCCACATGGCTCTAAAATATACCATTAATGTGTGAGTACGACTTTTCAAAAACATGTGTAAACAATGTAAGGTAGTCACGTATCAGCTAAATTGATATAAAAAATAATTAGCCCGCTTTGGTTGTTCTATTGGATCCAGTTAAGAGCACTGTGATAACTCTAGTTAGTGGAGAGCTACAAATCTGTAAACTGTGTGCTTCTATTTTCTTCAAACCTACAAATTTTTCAAAATTCTTTTTAAAATATTCATGCCTGGAACCAATATTTAGCTTCCTACAGTCGCTATAATTTAACTTTGTCTCTCAAATCCGTCAAGATTAATAAGAATCGGTTAAGAGGTTATCTCAGAAAAACGTTTCTGCGTTTTACATGTATTTGAATAGGCGGCATCAGAGTTGGTCCTAACCTAAAGCTTCCTCTTAAGTTCTGTCCTTAGTAGGTTACAAAGATCAGATAACGTATTTCATGTATAAAAAGTTCATGTGGGGCAAGAAACGAAGTGCTAGACTTTACTATTACAGTTTGCCACGTTAATAAAGGCGGTGGTCACATGGAGTTAGCACTATGTTTGAACGGTGTAGAGTGCTAGTTTTTATAATTTGGTATTTATTCTTCCGAGTTTGTGGCAATACAATCGCACGCTGATAGTTTCGCAGCGTGTGACAAATCACACCCCGCGGTTTGATAGCGAGTTTTAACTTTTAAAATAATGATGGAGTCTACTAAAACGCCCAAAGAAAGAGTCGGCGCGACAAAGCTCCTTCATAATGTGTGTTAGCCTCCTGATAAAGGGGTTGATGAAGATTATGTTCCTCTAATGAGTGCGAAGGTGCCTGAATAGAATCCGTCTCACAAAGCTCACCGCCGCTGAACCATTTATTATATAGCGGAGTGTCATTGACCAATCCGAACAAATAAATAAGTATAACCGACATTTTCAACCTTTCATCGAAGCTGTCTGTGAGACTGATGTTAGTCGTCCAGACAAATGCCTAAGCACAGCAATGGTGCAAATAGCACAGGGCAGCTACGTTAGTGGAATGCGCTCTTTTCTGGGGCTCCATCGCCGAGGTGTCCTCGATGATAAAGTTGCAGCCATATGCAGGCACCAAAAACATATACGTCACTGCAAGAACCACCCACAAAGGCACTTTCTAAGGATCTGTGCTGTCTGCAGTAGGAAATCCCAACCATCGAGGGCGATATGGATGTGCGCAACATGCAATGTCCCCTGGTGCCTGCTAGAAAACAACACCTATTTTGCTGGCCTCCACCAAAAATGACTGCTAAATATTCTTAGTGCACGGTGGTCATTCCAGGTGTCCGGCTCACTTAGTGCGACTGAAAAGTCAAATAAATATTCATTGTGCGAATAGCATTTCCTTTCCAGATGTTTACCATTTCATGAATAACATTCAGTTTTAGGTGCAAGATAAAATTTTCTCCGTGAAAAAGTTAAGAAATGGGAGAAGAAAATGTAGTGGCTAGAATGTTAAAATAGACAAGAGATGGAAGGAGATAGCAGATGATGATGTCGGCTACAGGTGGACCTAGCCTTGCAGGTATCATCAGAAATTGGCCTGCCCCACCACCGCTATAATATTTGTCTCAATAAACGGCCATCAGGTTTAGAAGCACATATGACAACTCGTAAAACGAAATAAACGAAGATAATATCCGTGCGCGCTTATTTCGTCCCTGCCCTTTGATCTTTGGGAAATTCGCATGATACGGGATGTAGCATGCTACCTTTTGTAAAAAAAAGCTGCTCGTCATTTTTCTGGCTTGCAGAACTTTATGTACAAAGCGAGGGAAATGGAACTAACTACAATTGCTGCTTAAAAAATGGCATGCTTGTGGCAACGAAAAGCCCCGAGCAAAGGAAAGCAATGCAAATCAGAAGCTGTTCTTCTACGCGTACATTTTATTTTATATTTGCAAACTTACCGCATACTCGAGTTTTTTTTTTATCTTCTGGAGGACTAGCCCTGTTGCGTTTTAGAAACCTGTCTGTCCAACCGGTAGAAACAACTTCTGTCAGAGAGCTGCCCAAGTTCGAGTGACTTGTTTATCAACGCTCACGATCACGTTATGTATTCAAAAAAGCGAGAGAAAGAGAACTTTACTATGTCTTACTTGGGAACTATTGTATTACGATATGTTGCGATTATTAGTGACTGTGTTTGCCAATCGTTTCTCCTTGAAGGGTGCAGTATCGGTGTCTTTCTCCTGCGTCGCGAAGCGTGCTTCTGTCTGGCTTTTGACACGTGCCACATACACTTCATCCGCCGTGACACTTCACGCCATGGCAGATTACCTCCGCAATCTTAGCTCACCGAAGAGAAATGTCTTCCTGCTTGCTGTTGCGAAGTCTGACTCAATAATCCACGCGGAGTGATGGGATTTCTCGTGATATTCTGACCATGGTGAGCTTGCGCATTTACCGCTGTCTTCCACAATCGTTTGCGTGGTGTCGTGGCTGTGACCAGCCTTTTCGCCAGTATTTGTGTGTCTCCTGACATCTGCTTCGGAATCTTTGGGAAAATGACTCGGTGTTTCAGCTTATGCAACACCGTAGCATATGCGCATGCAAAAGAGAAACATTGAGGGGAAAATCCCAAACTATAGACCTGTGGAAATGAAGATTAGGCATTGGTATTTGGCAACGCATTCTCGTGGATGAAACTTCAAATTTTTTTCTTGAAGACCACCTGCTGTGCCAAGGGAATCTAAGGTGCTGAAAATCGGCGTTATATAATATAGATGATTTATCATGATCTTCTTGATCAGAAAATTTTCTAAATCTTTCAGCCGTGATGTATGCCGTAGGTTTTAGGGTTCTCAGTAGCGGGCCTCTAAGAGATTCCCCCCCTAGTGTGTCTGCAGACGCATCTAAAGCGAGTCCCATTTGTCCTGGTATCCATATCAAACGGATGAGGCATAAATGTTGGGGTATTGATTAATAAAATTCTCGCAGAATGGTAGATGAATTTGGCACTGTTAGAGCAGAAGAAACGAATAAGAAGTCGGCTATGATCACGGCTGAATAAATAGATGAAAGTTTTGCACCGGTGAGCCGTCGGCACTTCTTTCTCTTCCACCTCCATGACGCATGTGAATATGAATTGTCGTTAGGTGGCCAGTCGCTGACCTCTCTAAGCATTTCAAAAATACCCAAGAGAAAAAAAAACACTGCGGTGGTCTCTCAGTTTTTTTTTTTCTGATCACGCAGTACATTGCGGTGAATTTGAACACACCGCGTTCATGCCGGATGTACACTTTGTTGAGATTGGTGATGTCACCTCCCTATGTCATGCCGTGTCACCCTCACTTGCCAACAGTTTCTACCGTGTGGCTGTGATACAGCAAGGAGTTTGGCTGATCCCTTTTTCAAATGATGACGTGCTATCACGCATGCGCACTAGAGTACTTATATCGAAGCGGCGGCAGCACCACGAGGGGAGACATGTGGCGTGCCAGCGCAGTAAACGCGTGTGCCGCGTGAGGTGTAGGATAGCTACTTATGTGCTGGAACGAGTGCTTTCAATGATTTGTCGGGTGTCTGTTATTTTGAAGTTTACTTATTAAATATTGTTCTAATATTGCAAGGCATTTGTTACTGATGCTTACGGTTGGCAAATTGCCGCTCCTGGACCCCGAACTGAATGAAGGACCCTACAACGTGTACACTTAAGTAACGAGGATGGTGAGTTGGATCCTCTGGTTGTGTGTTACTTACAGCAGAAACACCCGCACGCAATCAAGTACCAATGTCGGTTCCTCTCGAGTGG
This sequence comes from Dermacentor variabilis, assembly GCF_050947875.1. Classification (NCBI taxonomy): domain Eukaryota; kingdom Metazoa; phylum Arthropoda; class Arachnida; order Ixodida; family Ixodidae; genus Dermacentor; species Dermacentor variabilis. The sequence goes on from NC_134573.1 coordinate 149,907,284, forward strand.
GGTCGGACATACAATTTCTTAAATTAATTTGCACTATCTTATGTTCAGATTCAGCTTTTTAAGACCTGGACATTAGTTCAAATAAGATATTGTTTAAAAATTTCGATGAATTTCCTGTACGGCATACAATAGTACTATATGAAAGGCTGTGGACCCTCCTATAATGAACATATTGTAGCAACAAACAGTAATCAAACAAGGCATGTCCGTTTCGACAAAGCGAAAAGTGTTAGGGTGTCAAGAGTCCTGTAGAACGGAAATATTTTTTGTCGGAATGCTGTTTCCAGCGACATTTCTTGTTCAACCACTGTTGATCACTTCAATCCTCTATATCCCTGTGAACATGTGTGTTGTTTGGTTGCAGCGTATCACTGGCTTAGTAAAATATTTTATATCGTCCATATGCCAGCGTATTTCATTTTAACGGTACAGTAACACAGAAGCAGTGAGAATCTTGTCTCATGTAAACGTCTCTGGGCATACCCTAAGCAGGTGTTGAAGCTGCCGAATTCCCTTCGGCTTCATGGTCTTCAAAATTCCCTTTACTGTTGTTGAACTCTTAGAACACCGTTGCTGGTCACGGCAACGCCATGAGCCATAAAACTGCACTTCTCTACCGTCATTCTTTTCTCTGTAAACGAGATAATTCAACAAGGAACACTGACTTCGACCAATCTCTGATTTATGGTTGCGATACCAACCAGCGTTAACCTTATCAAAACTAAACTCAGACTCTATGTATAGGTCCCACCGTGTCTCGATTGCCGCAAGAAACTCCTGCATTGAGATATAGCGACGTGTAGAAGGAGGGATCGAATTGTGTTTACTAAATTCTTGACTATCGGCTGCAGAGCTCTGCAGTGGCCCAGACAGTTGTCACTTAGTTTCCCGGCAATGCACCTTGAGCGCGCATTGTTCGAGCATGTCTTCTTGGAAGTGCATTCAGAAAAGGACGTCTCATTCAGATGCTGGCTTCGAAACGCCACTCGTATCAACTGACTGAGTGTCTGAAGCGTCCTTCAACAACCATAGGGATCGATGAATGCCTCCTTCTCAAAGAAAGCAACAATTAGATAAGAGAGAGAAGAAAGTATGAGAGGTTTAGCATCGAGAAATAAGGAGTGTCTGGTAATGAAAATGACGACTTACTTTTCTTGTCGGGACCACTAGGCTCGCCAGTGGAAGCCGTGGTGCCGCCTCGTTCTTGTTTATGAAGCGTTGTCAGCACTCTTACTCGAATTAACTTCAACCTGAAATCACAATAACACCAGCAAATTTGCAGGCGTTATTCCAACTAGCCTAACATTACCAGTGAAATTCATTAAGCTGCGGGCGGACTCCGGACTCCTTTTCTGAAGTGTAGGGCAAGTGCGCTGCGTTTTTCCAGGTGGAGCTTCTACTGAATTCTCGGGTTGGCACAGACTTTAGACGAGACGGATTGGACGCATCCTCACGCTACGCTCAACCAACCCTGCATGGGAGACAGGGCAGCATGCTGCTTTCCTCTGCTGGGATGAGCATTGTGCATGATTGTTATGAGCACATTCGGACGTTCCCGCTCATAAAAAAACGCCTACTGTTCTCCGTCGGTCTCATCCACGGTGGTCGCAGCTCATGCACAACCAAGCTGCCAGCGTTGGGAGGCGCGTGTCACGGCCAAGGAGGTTTAAAATATAATTGCTGGAGGGGCAGCAACCGCAGTTTCTTACTAACACAGGTGAAGCCAGACTTTGCCGGTACTTTGACCCTAAAAGAGGTCAGTGACAGCTGAAATCCGCTCACAGTGCAATTCATCTCACTCGGGTATTGTAAATGTTAGCCTAATTGATGTGATGCTTCCTGTATCATATATGTTACATTACAACACCAACGATGTCACCGTGTGGTTGTTTCCTTATTTTCTTAGAGACCGCGATGTCGAGTGGTTCTGACTGGCGCTAAATGGCAATCCTGCAAGAAGTTGGGGACGAGGGGAGTCCAAACAACTAAAGAAGCTTTCGTTAACTACCGTCATTACGAGGGGCTTCGCGCAGATTATTATTTGTTTAGCTCTGCAGTCACGAATTCATAGACAGTATATAGGCTAGGTAGGCCTCCTTTGATGACGGTAAATAGACTAAATATTAGCGCCGATTTTTCGAATTTTCTCCTGTATCGTCAAAGCGGAATGTCAGCATTGACCACCTTTTCCATGCGGCAGCAGTTCTGTTTAAACTTTCGACTCACTTTTTTCCCCTTGTGCCTCGGGAATAATCTGCACTGACAGCGCAGGCTCCAGGATTGACATTTCGCTTCAACGTTACTCGCATTGCCTCAAGCCTCCTAGATACTGCGACAGCGCAAGCTCCCGTGACCTATTTCTGGGTGCAGAACGAAGTAAGTAGCACCACCATATCCAATGCAGCAGACCCACTCGAATATCTTGAAAGGAAACGCGCAGTAGGGAATAATAATAGTAGAAAGATACGCCCATGGAAAGTATGAAGCCTTTCTTTTTAAAGACAACGCGTATCTTCTCTTGACGTTGGAAATAACAGGGCTGCCTGCTAAAAAATTCATATATTCGAGGTGGCTTAGACCTCCGTCCGCTGTTCTCTTCGCAGAATCAGTAAGGTTTTGCTTTCAGGCGCCATGTTGTGTCAGGCACCCTTCTCGAAGTATATGTGGGCGCCTTTTCAACAGCCATTTTCGGCACGTTCGATGACAGCTTTGTTCTGTCGGTTTTCATGTTGTGCATCGCGAAATGTCGCTAACAATATTTTGATAATGTCTTTTTATTTATGTAGTTTACGTGCATGTGCCAAGCCCGTGTTGTAAATAAACAAACAGAAGTGCTGTGCATACGTGTAGGGCGTATTTATTCAACGATTAAACATCTGTGCTGCAGTACTAGTTCCTACTAACAATTTGCGCTGTGATGGTCACTAGAAAAAGAAACATGGCATTTTTGGCGCAGTAACAAATCTATCTGATATTTCAGCAAAGGATTCAAGATTTCCCTAGTACCTAACGTTTCAAGCAACCTCCCCCCCCCCCCCCTCACAAATAAAAGCACATAAGTGGAGTCAGTCTTCATTTGTGACCTTTCTTGTGGCACGAACGGTGTTTACGTCAAGAGATGATAAAGAAGCAATTAGGAGTGAGCGCAGTAAACTACTAATTCTGGCTGGAAGCTTACCACTATCCCTGAAAAGAAAGGTGTACAATGTATCGTACCGGTCCTAACATATTGGCCAGAAACTTGGAGGTTGACAAAAAAGCTCGAGAATAAGTGAAGGGCTGCGCAAATAGCGATGGAACAAAAAATATTAGGCGCAACGCTAAATGACAGGAAGAGAGCGGTGTGGATCAGAGACCAAACGGGGACAGCGGATATTCTAATTAACACTAAGAGAAAAGAATGGAGCTGGGCAGGTCATGTAATTCGCAGATTAGATAACCGTTGGACCATTCGGGTTACATAACGGGTGGCAAGAGAAGGGAAGCGCAGTCGAGGACGGCAGAAAACTAGGTGGGGTGATGAAGTTGGCAAATTTGCAGGTGCGAGTCGGAATCGGTTGGCGCAGGAACGGGGTAATTGGAGATCGCAGGGAGAGGTCTTCGTGCTGCAGTGGACATAAAATAGGCTAACGATGGTGATTATGAAGCAGTAAAGTACGCTAAGACCATTATTTGTACCGGCTTGCTTTCGTTTGGTTAGTCTGCCGCCACTTCATAAAGCCTCCGCTCTTTCTCCACCTGGTGCTATAACGTCTTCCTTCTTGCCTTTCAGCTACTGGCAGGGTTGCCGTTCTGTACTGACCACCGCGTTGCCACACGACGAAGGATCCCGCCTTCAATGCGAAACTGCGGCCTCTGCGTGGTCCCGAGGGTTTCATTTCGACGCGCCTATTGCGCCAGTTTGTCAAGCCTCACAGTCGACATTGCTACGCAATTTTTTGGTTTAAAATAAATATAGAAACAGCATGAAGCGTGAACGGCGTCGGCGTCGTAATGTCGTTCCTCGAAAAATAGAAAGAAAGGAAAACACGCTGCACAACAGACCATGGGTGCGAGGGTTGGCACAAGGCTAACAGGTCTGTAGGCACGACTTACCATACTGCGTTAATATTCTGGCCTCGCTTATGTCAAAATGAATATCGCAGTGAAATCAGGTATGCATGCTTTGTAATACGGCGGCCGTGTTACCGCGTCATTAGGACAAATAATGGTGCAAGCTGTTTGCAGAAATCAACTGGGGAGCATTTTGGTATAGTAGAGGAACTTTATGTCCTTCTCAACAACTCGTTATTCCTGTTGTAACACTGGAGGAGACATGGTCTGACAATACTGCTCCTTGTAGCGAAAGCTTGCAGAGGAAAGGTTGGTCTCAGCTGCTTTTTCTTTTTTTTTTTTTTTACGTCTCTACAGTGATACCGTCTACCACTATTTTTGAGGTCTCATTCGAAACTCCGTTTAAGTTATGGTAACACTATAAAGTAAGGGTTCATCACGAAATTTCCACGGGCGTATATTTTTGTAGAGGGCTTTGATTTTCGTGACATATGGCGGACGCGGTGTTTACGATTAGAATTTGTTCGAGTCTTGATTTAAGATGTATGCAATCTCACAGCATATATGCTTTGAGAAATGCATCGCTTGCATATATACGCGTTTTAATTTATAGAGAAAGCGATTCAACTGCAGCAAACGAGTTCAAATTTTATAAGTGGAATTTCAAGACGCACCACTTTTTTTTTTTTTTTTCAACGCAGCTTGGGGCTAAGTCTTTGCAAAGAGGCTAGACCGCTTCAAGGAGCGTCCCATATGAAAAATGTTATGCTAGTAATAGTAATGTTTATAGAAATATTTCCCTCACTATAATTGTTCGCAAGCTTAAGCGATACCATGCTAATGAAGCTAAATTATGCATTGTAAATACAGGCTCATACACGTGAAATGAAGCTAGACACAGCCCGCCATATTTTTGTTGTGATAATTATTGCCTCCGTATTTTTCACGGTCAACGACCTTCGTCAGTAAACACTTCGTGCGCAGTCGTGCTTTTACAGCGGAAACTAACAGCACTAGCGTAAAAGAAAGGCAACGTGATCCCCGAATAATGCTTTGTTTATTATTGATATGGAGCCGCTAGAGTGTCGGTCACGCACATGCGGGCAGTAAAGAAGTTCCTACAGTGAACAAGAACAAAAGCGAGAAACGCGTGACTTCTTTTTGTGGTGTCTCGATGTCGCGTCTGCTGTTCATTCATTCCCGATTCAAATAAGCCCAGCACAACTCAACTTCCAGAACGCTCAATGATGGCGCAAGAAGTGGCCGCAGTTCACATCTCCAATAAGAAATCGTTTAGAATTGCACGTGAAAACTGCACATAACCTTCATGCAGAAGTCGCCGTCACGGTTAGTATTCCCACAGGAATGAAGACAAAGAGTCCTACGATGTAAACAATGCGAGAAGACGCTGCGCGAAACAGAACTGGAGAGAAAAAGGGAGAGATTGAAACAAAGTATAAAAGACAGAGAATAACCGCAATAAATGTAACTAAATTGTAGAAGTGTAAATGTGAAAATAAATCAAAGGAGAAGAGCAAAAAAAAAATTATGAAGGACCAGAGAATTAAGGTAAAGAAGGAACTGTCCACGGCTCACCGCGGTGAGGTGCCTGCCAATAATAGAAAATTAAAAAATAAAATAAAATCTGGGGTTTTACGTGCCGCAACCACGATATGATTACGAAGCATGCCGTATAGTGAGGGACTCCGGATTAATGGTTACCCACCTGGGGTCTTTTACCGTGCACCCAATGCACGGTGCACGGGCGTTTTCGCATCTATCCCCCCTCGAAAAGCGGCCTCCCGCCGTGGTTGTCCAGTGTTTATGGTGTTGGGCTCAAGAAAAACAGATCAAGAAAGAAATAGACTGATTTTCAAACCACAAGGTATTCTTCAAAGCGGTCTTGATGCACAACGGCACAACGGACCTACTTGAGAGTAAATGGACTGGGATACAAACTTTATTCTACATGCGTAAACACGGCACGAATTGTGCTAAACACGCCGTAGCTTGCAGAACCCATGTGTTGAAGAAAGAAAGCTAAGTATGAACGATAATGCCACTTCCGACATCAAAGGTACATGGGTCAATACCTAAAATCGCGTCGGTGGCTCTCGTCGCTAAACTAATTGTCACAACTGCACTCTAAATGACGCTAAAAGGTGAAAAATAAGAGTGAAAGCTATATACGCGCAGAATTAACCCTCGCACAAAGAACCTTCTGGCACTATACATGGGAGGAACATTGTGCCTGAAAACCCTCTTGCCACGTAAGTCCATCTAATCCCCGACCACGTCTGCTTTATAACTTTTTTTTACAGGACATAACAATTTATGTACTTGACTTGGGCTTCTATTAATTTACCGAGTATAGGCGTCTTGGGAGCTGAAGCTACTCCAGACTATTAGCTCGTCAGCCTGAATACAAGATTTAGGCTTTAAAGCCCCATCGCGGCCTCTAGCCTCGCTGGAGTACATGTCTTCAAAGGATCGCCCTACATGAAGAAGGCGGAAACTCCTCTGGAGAGCTCTCGTGAATAATTTATTCTTCACGCCCAACTTTCCCCCGAAAAAACAAAAGTAACAAAGACAAAGTTTACAGAGACGAGGACGCCATATAAATTGACTAAGCTATGGAGAGTAACTGCACTCCCATCACCTGAAAAAAAAAGTCACTGAATACACGTGACAACTGTTACCTTCACTGCTCCCTAAATACGCTTAAACGCGCACAAACGCCGACACACATGCACGTATAGGCCACAGGTTATGCCAACCTCAGTACTGTTGCATGAGCGCTTGCATTTTTCTTCGCCGTAGGCTGGCACTGGTTTTTTTAATTATTTCTTTTTAATTTCCGGTGTATTTTACTGGCGTTAATTCAGATGTTGCGGCATTTGGATTCTCATTGGATTATCCTTAGTTATCGCCTAAATGTGAAACATGAAAACGAGATCTAGGCTGTAACTCTCGGTGTCTATCGTTCCTTCTTGTATCAGTCCACTGCACGGAACTACGCCGCATTCCAGTTCAATACGAGTGGCCATCAAGCACCCCATCACCACCCCCATCTATGTACTAAAGTTTTACCCCAAAAGCTTGCATTTAGCCAATCGGTGAACGGTTGACCCAGAAGAATTTGAGCTCGAATTACTATGCAATGATTCTGAATTGTAGTCTGTCTGAACGCAAACCGAATGGTCTGAGAGAGAGAAATATAAGAGAGGAAAGGAATGGTCTGAGGGTGTAGAAAGAACCAAATGAGCAAGGAAGTACGTCCGTGCATGAAAAATACGACACCAATGCAATGAGGGTCTAAATCTTGCCCCGCGTCGCGCCGGTGTTCCGTGTCCCTCTTTGTAGCATTGTCCTACTGGGACACTGACAAATGACCCTCGATGGATACAAATGCGCGTCGCATAGATACGCGAGAAAAAAGTAAGAAACAAACAAAACACATTCAGTTTAAAGAAGACGCCTTACCTCTCGTATGTTCATTCCCAGTTCCCAGCATCTACAACACAGTTCTTATTGGTGTTTTAGTCCCAAAGATTTCCTCTCTACATCTGTCTGTAGCATGCTACAGTTTTATATTACTTGCCCTGAATATCAGTCGTATATATATATATATATATATATATATATATATATATATATATATATATATATATATATATATATATATCCTTCTGTATGTCTGTCTGTGTCCATCCGTCCCTCCGTCTGTCTGTCTAGTCTGCAACTGCCAAGCACTTTCATTCGGAGAATCCCCTATTGGGTTTGTAACGTCTTGCTACAGTCGGGTGGATGACAATTTTCCCATTCATGAACCTCTCTGCACTTTGCGATTTTTTGCAGAACTTATTTACCATACCCTGCGGCCCAATCTTTCGAGTTGTCTGATAAATTAAGCCTCGCTCTGCAATCGGCTAGTCTCCTGATTAGCTCAGATGGTAAAGCGGCCGCCGCGCAAAGGTATTGGTTCCGGATTCAATCCCCGGGCCAGGAAGATTTTTTTGTTGTTGTTCCGTGCGCCTTTGTTTCTCAGAAACCCATACTGGATTTCCCTCTTTGATGACCGTCTTCACTTCCAGGAACCATTCCTCCACTTTGCAGGTTTCCGCAGAACTTATTTTCCTTCCTTCCTTTTTCTGCTTTTAAAAAAAATCTATTGCCTAATAATTTCCAATAAAAATAAATAGAGCGGACAGCCTTGGAGTGGGAAGCAAAAAGGAACATTTAAGCCAGACACTCAACAGCTTTTGCCTCGTCGCCTTCAACGCTTTTTCCCTTGAAAGACGCAGCCACTACGAGCGTCAGCAGCGGCCTGTCCAAATAGGCGGAAGAAAAGCTGCTTCAGCGTATAAAGAACACATCATGGTTGGTTGCTATCGTGATTTATCTGGTCACAGCTTAAGCAGCTGTCCTTAAAACTTTGCAGGCTTCATTAGAAGCCCTGAGGATGGGTAAGGAAAGCGGGGATATAGACGGTGAGGGAGAGGCTAGCGCGGAGGTCTTACAGGGCAAAACATTTTTTTTTTCTCGATTGTTTCGACGCGCCTGCTTCTTGAAGGCTGTCGTTGGCCGCCTTAATTTAGTATCTGGCTGTCGTTTATCCAAGGTCTGACAGTTAAGTCGCTGCTCACATTCTGTCAGTGCCATTGAAAGAAACAAAATACTGATTTGCTTTTCACCCGGACGATGGTGCACTAAAGGAGTCTGCGGGCAGACAGCGCACAACGAAATGTGTGTTAAAGATATACTAGCAAGGCATCTTATTAACCTATACAATTTTCTTTTTAATTGCTCGTGGCAAATAGCACAATTCTACTCCTTGTACTGTGTTATACTCGAAGAGGTGGACATTAATTTTGCAATGAATTGGAATGCCTAATCAACGAATTATTAAAATTCGACTAAGTCGCTTTCTCCGTTCACTACTTGACGGCGCATATTGCAGTTTACGAGCCGCAGTCAGTGAGTTTGCAAGGCACATGGATTTTGGTACGAGTATTGAGGATGGCACTGGTTGCCTGATATGCGAAGTCAAACTTGCGATAAATATGATGTGCTGTCCCATTTACTTCTTAAAAAAAAGAATACGCTGTCTTATGCGCTGAAGCACACAAATAACTAGAACACCAATGTATTTCCTCACACGTTTCGGAAATGAATAGCTCAAAACGGGCGTCATCCTGAGAATACGTTCCAAGTGAATGCGCCTAGCGAACTCATCGGCTACAATTCGTAAAAAACTGCAATACGCGCCGTAAGGTTATTAAGAGAAAAGTTAATTAGTAATTTTTTTTTACTTAGTCGAGTGCGAATTTCAGTTTCTTGGGCAAGTAATGTCTGCTTCTTCGTGTAATCCAGCTCAAGAACTAGAATTATATTATCTACTGAGACAGTTTAAAAAAGAAAACTGTATATCCTAAAGGGGAAAGCGATATGTGCTTGATAGAGAAACTTTTTTTGTGTGCGCTACACTGTTGTCTAACGGTGCGTCATCATCCCCGCAAAGTCCCAGCCTCCAGTATTTCCCGACCGACTCTTAGACTCCATAGTGACAGCTCCTGGCGGTCATTATGCCTTTACAGCAACTAAGTCCCCGCGCTATTAAGCACGAGGCCGCGGGATCGAATCCCGGCCACGGCGGCCACATTTCTATGGGGGCGAAATGCGAAAACACCCATTTACTTGGATTTAGGTGCGCGTTAAAGAACCCCAGGTGGTCCAAATTTCCAGAGTCCCCCACTACGGCGTGCCTCATAATCAGAAAGTGGTTTTGGCACGTAAAACCCCATAATTTACATTTTTAACCAAGTCCGCTTTAGGACTAACGTGACATAGCGGCTGTACTCCCAGTCGCCACTGGCACCAAAGATCAAGTGATCGGGAACCACATGGTTCCAGCCGCAGCACCCATGGGTGCTGTCACAAGTCGCGTAAAGCTGGGATGTTCAATACTATAGCGGTACAATTGTGACACACAGGGCCCGTGTCTGGCGCCCGCCATATAGACGAGGCATCAAAAATAGTATACCGGGGTTAGGATACGTCTGTCCGAGATAAGGCGTAGAAACAAGATGACAAAAATCACGCTAATCTAGCACACATGCTGGAATCTCCGTTAATCGAAGCTTTCGGGAAGCGGGTTACAAAGCCCTATCAAACCGTTTGTCTTTTTGACTGGATTTTACCAGCGCAGCCATTTCATGCCTGTCCGGCCAAACAGCAAGACGCGCGAACAAACCAGCTTCCAGCCACGCGTCCTACGCGATCTACACGGGACTGTGGATTACGATAGGCCTAATTGTTATCACGCCGTTTCCGGGTTCAGTTCAGTTTACTAATCGCGCTTTCTCTAGGACCGGCCCAGTCCGCTCGGCAAAAAGCTGATCAAGCAGCAGCGCCAAACCCTCGAAAAAGAGGACACAGAAATGTTCGTTCCAGTAACGGAATTACAGGCTTGGAAGCCGTACGTTTGCTGCGCGTTGGATACTTAGGCGCTCAAAATTACATACGTATAGACGGCGCTAGCTATGCTGCGGGCGAAAATCGCACACGAAATGTGGCTGTGTGGAATCCGTGCACTAAGGATCACCGGCCCTCGATGAACTTGCCACGTTTTGTTCGCTGTATTCATGCCAATTTTGTACGAGCGGCTACGGTAATTAAATTTTATTTTAAGGTTATGATAGTATGGGGTCATCAAGAAGAACAGTTGTATAAAACGGATGAAGCCGAGTTTCCTTGCCGCTGGTCGACGTGATACCTAGCCCTGCCTTACCTAACCATGCCCCACTGCGCCATTTCGTTCACCAAATACCGTTTACTGTTCCGTTTGTTCTTTTTCTTTTGCTTATATCAAGTGTGACATAATGCATGCGCGATACATTATATTGCCGTCATTGTACATGTGTTGATGCATACCACTGTTGTACGAGGGCTATATACGTGCGAATAACATTATTATTTTTCGAACACTTGATTATCGTGGAAAAACAGTGAACAGCAGATGCATCTCCCAGGAAAGTCGTGTGCCTAACATAGAGATCCCTGACACGCTACTTAATCTTCTGCAACATAATGTTTTCCACACGCAGCATTACTCAGCAGGTGCCATGAGTAGAATACGACGCTAATGCTCAACTCCTTGCTTTGCTCTACACAAAAAACCAAGGTTCTCTGTGGCACACAAACTCGCGCATACCCGCATAGATACAGGAGCGTCGGCGTACCGGATTGCTAAACGCTTAGCTGTCCTGCGTCTGCGAAGCGCCAAGCGCCGAGCTCACTTCCATAGCCTTCCAGCCCGTTAATTGCGGGCTGTCTGTCAGAAGCGCCTACTGGATACACTCGCCTGTTGGCGGCCTCTGGACAGGCGTAGCACATACGCGAAGGTACCTAACAATGCGCAGGCCATATACATGTTATGTGCGTTGCGCCACGCATGCGTAAAGCGACAGAAAAATACGGCATTTAGGATTTTCTTTTCGTTTTTTTCTGTGATCACGTTTGTTTTCGTACCCACTAATCGTGACAAAAAAAAAAATAAAGTACAGAGAGCGGAAAGCGCTTTGTGATGCTCAGCTATTTCGAAACTGCGAATCAAGAGGTGTAGTCTCTCATTGTTGCATCCTTAATTATGTATTCCACGCAATCCCCCTTTGTTTCGAGTAAAAGCTCGTGACGAATTTCGAAAGTTACGTCTTACCAAAGAACCCCACTTAGAACGCACTGAGGCGCAGCGATATTTTAGCTTGAATTCTGTTTCCGCTATTTCTTACCGCAGTCGAAGCACTATTCAGTGAGCTTTTGTTTTCGATGGGGATAAAATGCAAAAACACACCCATGTACTTAGATTTAGGGGAACGTTAAAGAATCTCAAGAGGTCCAAGTTATTCCGGAGTCCCTGACTATAGCGTGCCACATTATCCGATTATAGTTTTGGCATGTAAAACCACATAATTTTCTTTTTGTAGTGAACTTTTGTTCTCGTCAGGTGCGTCTTATCAAGAGACGTTGCATTCGCGTCCTTGTTATGTAAGCTCTGCCTACCTTCACGCCGTCTTATAATTCGTTTGCTGTGTCTCACTGACTGGAAGTTTAGTGTGGTCACTGAGATGTCAGCCCCTCGCGAAACTAAGCTGCAGAATAATCTCTCTCTCTCTCTCTCTCTCTCTCTCTCTCTCTCTCTCTCTCTCTCTCTCTCTCGTCTTTCTGTTACCCTTCTTTCTTCCCGCAGCGGAGGGTAGCCAAGCGGATTTTTGACTGGTTAATATCCCTGTCTTCCTTTTATCTCTCTCTCTCTGGCGTGCTAGAGCGACGTAGTTCAATGTGTAAAAAAGTATTTATTAGAAATTTAGGTGCTAATTTAAGTTGACTGTCTCTCCTTACCCGTAATTACTTGATTGCAAGCATCAAAATTTTTTCACACCGATACGGATGGTGTTCAGTGAGCATTTTTGTTCAAAGCATGGCCGGTATTGTGCGAAAATTCACGTCGTTTCTTTATATATATAATTAACAGCACGCGACTGACCGCACCCTGTGATATTGTAAATGAAGCGCCGCTTGGACTCCTGACGGAGAGCAAAAGGAAACGAATTAGAATGGAATCCTTGCGTTATACGGACAAGCGATATCTGAGTCGAATCCCTTGTCATGAATGTTTCGTCATCTAACAATTCAATATTGTTGAAAACTACTGGCGCAGTAGCAGTTATCAACGTACTTAAGCCCAGCTGAATAAATGAATAAGTGAATAAAATCAATACCGCAATCACTGAACCGGCCATGCAACATCTCAACCAATAAAAAAATCACCCAATCAAAAAATCAACCAACCAAATCATCCTAGAATTTCTGTTCGATATTTTTGACCCGATGTCATCTTCTATGCGGATTTAAGGCACGCGAAGTAGCTTTCCTTGATGGCATGTTAATAATAGATTGGCTCCAGGAAAACTAAAGAACGATTGGGCATCGTGCAAGTGACTAACAGCAAAGGAAGCCATACTATTCGGAGATGCCATCCTGGTTTCTGCGGTAAATTGCTTTCAGCTTGCCTGAATCAATGACGAAAAAAAGGATGCTAACTTCACCATTTTTCTTTCTATAGATTCACACAACTTCTTTTAACCTATTACATCTGATGCGTATTCCGTTGTGTCTGCTGTTATTGATTTGCGCCGCATTGGGAGGCGGACAGAGAAAATGAAACTGCTCGAGAATCACATATCTTTCCAGGCCCGTATGAGAAGAAGAAAAAGAAAGCACTGCATTTCTTAGAATTGATTTAAATGCATAATGCAACGATCGCTCGCTTCTTCTCCATCGGCTTATTCTAGAAATAATCGAAGACCAGATAGAGGAGGCCGTAGCGTTGAGCATTTTACAAAAGTACGCTGCTTTGTTGTTTTGTGTGCCTTTTTTTTTTCTTCCACGAAAACAATCAGGTTCACTGGCTTCCTGACATATGGGCTCCCTGTAAAAAAAATGCTCCCTTCTGGTGGGCCAAATCTCTCTTCTGAACTCGGCTGTTGTGCACTGTTGCTCTCCCGAGAGGCTCGTTCTGACATTCCAGCTTAATCTTAGCTTTTGCGAATAGAGGCGGGTAAGCAACAGTGGCCGGAAAGCGCCCACCGTCTTTCTTTCTTTTTTCACATTAACGGCATATAAACGTCGTAGTCCCAACTAGTCGATTTACGCTTTCCTTGATCCCGGTCCCACCGTACCGTATCATCACGAAATAAGCTCCTCTGTGAAGCAGACCAAACCGAAACGTACATGGTTGTCCGTAAATCATGCAAGCGGCGAACCTTATGCGAATCCTTGAAGTTTAGGGGTCACTTTGCTGCAAACATACTGAACGTTCCTTTATTACGCAGCGATCTGCCGATGTGCGGCAGTGGCTGTGGTGTAAGTAATGCTTGTTAAACGAACATATGCGCACGAGCGGACAGCGGAGCTCTTCCGTGCCGGCGCATATGTGCTTTTCCGCGTTGACGCCACGTCCAAGGCAGTACTGAAACGCGCATAGACACTCATGCACGCTGCTGCCCCTAAACGCACACCACACACACACACACACACACACGTACACTCACAACCCTCTCCTGCACACACAGACACAGCCACACACAAACGCACAAATTTGAGCACAATACACACTCGACGTAAAGAAGAACCACGAATCTGGCATTTCTGTTCATTCTATCAGCTTGTTTGATTGCGAAATCGGCCTTCTTGAAAGATGTGGTCAGTGAGATGTGGTTGGACGGTTCGCGCACAGGCGGACTTCATTGTATTCATTCATCTCAATTTGGAATAAACTTTAAATTGTAAGATGATCGCTTGTCCTGTGTGTCTCTGTTATCTCTATCGCTGTCCCATTTGCGGTGTCATTGTAACGCACACCCACTCTACCACATGTACACGTGCAAAACAAGAGTAGGGTTCACTGGCGGGCAGAAGATTGCATTGAAAATGCCGATTAAAAGACAAAAAGATAGGATAAGATAGGCTTACGGAGAAGTGAACATATATCTCTTAACCTTGTTTTCGCCCCAACCCTTTACGTCCGACTATAACGAGAATACAGGAAATATGGGTAAGGCACAACTTGGGGGTGGGGTGGGAGGAAGGCGAGAAATGTCTTTCTGATTTGATTGGTGCTTCCTTGTACTTCTGTGAATCCGTCCAGACTCTGTTGTCATTAAAGTGGGAGAAGCGGAGTGAAAAATAAAGTGTAACATAAAAGCTGGTGGTCTGCCCTCAAAGCCAAGGCTAACGAAATAAATCAGATTGCTGCAGAGCCATCGGCCGGGCCAGGGTTTCGGCAACCGGCACTGATTGCCTTCCAGTGCTCAACGCCGCAAAGATTTCGTAATCCCACCGGTATATTTTGTGAAACGAAAGTTCGTTGGAAGTTGTCGCCGATGTACTCATGCCTTCGTCTTTCCTGCTTTGTGCTGTTTCGGTTTTTGCTGACTATAATGGGCGTGCTCTCATCGACGGGATGTTTTTTTGTTCCCTTTTTTTGTGTTCAATAAAATTCCGAAACGCGTGGCAGTGATTTAATCTCGGTGTTTCGTTTGCTTTGGCAATGTGTTGACTGGTCAGAAAGCTTACTAGCTGATCTCCAAAAGTTATTTACGACTGAAAATATCCTGGTAATTATAACGAAAGAAAGAAAGAAAGAAAGAAAGAAAGAAAGAAAGAAGAAAAGAAAGAAAGAAGGAAAGAAAGAAAGAAAGAAAGAAAGAAAGAAAGAAAGAAAGAAAGAAAGAAAGAAAGAAAGGAAGCGTTTGCAGATGTATGCCAATCTGAGCAACTGATACATCAAAGACGGCAAAGCTCCATAACGAAGTTTTGATGCCCTTCGCCGGAAGCTCTAGGGATTTGTCTTCTGGCTGTACTTACTCATGGGTGGTCACCGAAGCTCTTTTCATAGAGCCGCTTCAGGACCTCCTACGCAGTCCGTGTTGCTGGACTAACCCGTCAACTTTCCCTATCGCATGCCAGCCGTACAAGCTTCTAGCTGACCTCCAACGTAGAGGCGGTACAACGTGACGTGGGAAACTAAAATCACGGATTAATGGCCAAACAAACACGCAACAACAAGAAAAACAAGCCATGCTTAAAGTTTGTTGCTTTTTCGAGTGCACTATAGTGGAACTAACTTTCACTTTATAATCATGCATAATTGGTACTTATTATTTACGTTCCAAAGTAAAAAAAAATTCTGGGACTCCGACGAAGGTTGCGTGGTTGGCTACTTTTTGATTGACATTCGATACCAAGCACCCCGGCGTACGCGTAAAAAATGAAAACGGTTGTGGAAGTCCGCTTAACAGCTTCCCTGTGAGAAAGAGCATAGAGTAGCCAATTGAAGACAGAAGTGCGCCTACTGGCCCTATGCGCATACAGCCAAATCAAACTGAAGTCTCACCAATGACCACTTAAGATTAAAAAGAAACGTCCGCTCAGCAACACGGTGTGTGGCTACACTGCTTGACAGCTGATGCATCATACCGTCGACAGTCGTCACAGGACGGCTTCTGCCGGATTGCTTTCTTTTGCGGCCAGAATAGGCTGGAATAATCCAGGAGCACAGATTTTCGGATAGTTGGTTAGTCGCAGTAATTGAGGCCATAGCGATGAACTGACAAGGACAAGAGAGACCCGTGCCGCTAGTCCTGTCTTCTTTCTTGTCCGGGTCGATTCAGCGCTATATGGCCCCGGTTACTGAAATAATCCACCCCTACTAGCGGAATGCGCATGACTTCATCATGCTCAGCACGAGGTCGCGGGTTCGACTCCCTTTTGTGGCAGCCGAATGGCGATGGAGCGGGAAAGAAATAAGAATGACCGAGTCATTCACATGTGGCAGACGAATTCCATTCTCCGCGCACCACAGCGACTGAACAAACGACGAACAAACGGGCTTAAACCGGCGTAGTTCGCCTTATGCAATAGAATGGGAGGATTTCATATTGTTATAGCAGTATCTTCTTTTTTCCATTTGAGGAGGCATTTATAAGCATGCACTGTATTCTTCTATCAATTATTTGTATTGATATAAGATTGATATTCATATATTACTTATATCGCTTGAAACGTAGGTCCCCAATGTACAGGCGCCCAAATCTTTAACTGGCGTGCGCGAGCGGCGACTTTTCCGTGCGTCAGCGCCGTATGACGGGGCGAGGCTGGAAACAGCTTAGCAGACGATGGGCCCAGCTCAGCGCGCTTTGTCCGTATGCACTTAGCCTCAGACTCTTTGCAGCCGCGCCCCGTCATACGGCGCTGACGCACGGAAAAGTCGCCGCTCGCGCGCGCCAGTTAAAGATTTGGGCGCCTGTACGCAAGAACATATTCATTATTTAGAAGCATCCAGAAGCTTTTTCACACACACACACACACACACACACACACACACACACACACACACACACACACAAACACACACATACATATATATATATATATATATATATATCTGTGTGTGTGTGTGTGTGTGTGTGTGTGTGTGTGTGTGGTTGTGCAGACGTGAGTGCCTAATGCACTTGGAAACCAGTAGTCATGTAACTAATGCAGTGAAATAAACAACAGCAAACAAAAGCTCCCCTCCTCCCATCCTTTCTTTCAGATCAAGCTGTAAATCCACCCCTGGTTAAGTCCATATTAATAATAGCTATAAAAACAAAGACAGAGCAAGTGTCGTTGCGGAATGGTTGGCATAGATCGGTGTCACCATCACTCAATATGAATCGCTGCATAATTAGTTGTGCCGACACAAACGAAACACGCATACGTATTACAACGTTCAAGTTCCTCCCAGAAGCCCTCAAACAGCGTCACCATCAATATATGCGTGTTCTTCAGCCCGTAATGCATCAAAAAACCACGCGACAGACAGCGTAACAAACAATGGGGGTGTGGGAGGATGGGGGAGTTAAAGATACGCGCTTCTTTGCGCGACAACTTTGTACGGTCACATGCATTAAAGAATGGCGTACTTCGAGGGCTTCACCTCACAGACAATGACCTAGCTTTCTTGTACCTACTACACGCTTTGCTTTCACGCAATTCAGCATCGTATTCACCACCTGCTCGACGCCGTAACACGTCGTCGAGCAACCGTGCTTCTATCAGTAAGTTGGCACTGGAGAAACGATCTTTAACGTTTGAAACGTTTGTTTCTTTTTTTCTTCTTTTTTCTTAAATCCAAGCTCTACATGACGCGCGACACGTTAAAGTAGCCGTATGTGCGGAGACACGCGTCCAGATCTGAATACGAGACGCGCATGAACCTATCTGGGGCACGTGGCTGTGGTGATGATGGTGGCAGTGGGCCGAGAGCAGGAACAAGCAAACGGGGTGCAATGCTCGTATTCTTACGGATACAATAGTTCCAGTGGGTGCCTCCCTGTCCTCTATAATAATAATAATAATAATAATAATAATAATAATAATAATAATAATAATAATAATAATAATAATAATAATAATAATAATAATAATAATAATAATAATAACAACAATAATGATACCTTCCGTAAGCGATTTTATGCCCTCGCTTATGCCGGCATAGCTTCGAAACAGCACTAATTATTTCATTACAGATGCCCTAAGCGTCACCATTCGGCTGCGCAAACTCTGGTGATGCCGTGCTGCGCCCGCTATCTGTATTTACGCTTTATCGCAGGATCGATACGCGCAAGTAGGCGTCGTATTGGCAGCCATCGCAGGTTCGAGTTGCTGTTTGCACTGGCCACCGCGTGAACACAACACAGAAGACGGAAACGCGAGCACATTTATTCATGTTGCAGGCAGGACATGCCCTGGGCTATACGCAACCCATCAATCATCGAAGGATACGGTACTCTTTCGTAGCCCTTAGCTGTGCAAACATTTGACGTCAAGGCCGCCGACAAACGCGCACTTCGCCCACATCGCGTGTCCTTGAATACCTAACGAGTGTCGCGTGGCAAAGCATCGCGAGAATTAAATAAACGACGCAAAATGAAAGAGGGGCAAGTAGTGTCAGCCGATAGGAGGGGAAGGGGTGGCTGACGCAAACCGTGTTTCCCCCGGATATTGATCGTTAAAAGCGCACGCCGGCTTACGCGTCAGAGAACTGCGTGGGCGGCGCGATACTTGCGCATGCAAATAAGCACCTGTCGGGGGCAGCCGCGGAAATATCGCACCTTATGCTTCACCTGGGGCGGGCTGCCCAGTGCCCGCCCCCCCCCCCCCTTTTTCTTTTTGTCCGCGTGATTCATGTTTCGCGTACGATGTCAACACAGGCACGCTGTGAGCTTCGCCTTTGCTAGGCTTCACTTGTGCAGGGCTGCTCATGTGCCCACTGCTGCTATTGTGATGGAGCGAAACATGTAAGCGTCATTCAGCGCAGACATTTCGTTTTTATGCGCAGATATACTATGGTGGGAATGATGATGTTGCTGCAGGCGCTGCTGAAGAACCCATATTTTCGCGACTTAGTCACACGCGCTGGGGCAGTTAAATTTAGGCAAACGTTAGACAACTCCAGGTACCACGTTTTTTGTATCCGCAGAGTCAGTATCTGAAGCGACTAAATATACATGGCATCAGATGTTTACGTAGCTGGGATTACTTTTTTCCTCAGTTTATATTGATAGTACTTGCCAAACATAGTGATAATGACAACACGTTTCCTTGCAAAATTTAATCGTGCCTGGCTTCAGAAACCCTGAAGAAATTTATTTAAAACGGCTATAATCGGTTCAATAAATCACTATTGTTGTGCCTATAATTCACAGATCGCCCAGCGGCTCTGTGTAGTCTATAGTATTATATATGGCAATAAGCCCAGATACTCTTTGCTGATGCGTGGGCACTTATGCTTTGACAATACGTATACCTTCCGCTGTGTATGGTATAGCTGCCTGTGCTATAGTAAAATGCACTGCTTAGCAATGCAATGTATAAGGCTCTCATCAGAATCAGAATCAAGTTTTACTGCTATATATAAGGTTATTGTAAAATTCAATATACAGGAGCAGGTCCAGTACTCAGGGAGGGTCCATCGCATGAAGGATCTACAAGCTGCCGGCTTGTATAGAGGCTCTTGAAAAAAAAAAAGCAGTCGTAAACAAAGAACAGCGTCGAATTGTGGATCCGCGTGCTTTTACCCTCTCCTGCAGGAAAAGCTTCGGCTGTAATGATAGTGGAGACGTCTTCACAGGCTTTACGGACGCGTCTGGCGTTTAGAAGAGCGCGTCAGGCCGGAAACACCGCCTCGCGATCGAAGATCAAAGGAGATCGAAACGTTGGCAAGGCACAGTATAGACTCAATACAAAGACGGTACCTTGTTTTCTCGTTAAAGATAGGAGACCGGACACCAGCTTGTGTTCAGGTCCGACAGAGTGTTGCCCTGTTGTTCTGCTGTGAACGGCAGCCACAAGTGTTTTTCCTCCTCTAGCTCGATTATCGCGTTTAGACGCCTGTTTTGAAGTAGGCTAACTTTGCTCTATGAAAGTGCAGTAGGTTAAAGATAATAATATCAAAATTTGGACAGACGATGAGCGTTTTAAACCGGCAACAAAGACATCTTCGACCTGTCACCAGATTTCAGATATAACACTGCTGCATTCTAGTACTGTGCACATTAATAATATAATATTTGGGGTTTTACGTGCCAAAACCACTTTCTGATTATGAGGCACGCCGTAGTGGAGGACTCCGGAAATTTTGACCACCTGGGGTTCTTTAACGTGCACCTAAATCTAAGCACACGGGTGTTTTCGCATTTCGCCCCCATCGAAATGCGGCCGCCGTGGCCGGGATTCGATCCCGCGACCTCGTGCTCTGCCGCCCAACACCATAGCCACTGAGCAACCACGGCGGGTGTGCACATTACAGTGCTCCCTCCTTCAGTTTCTTTTTCGTTCTGATGATTACCATTATTGTAGCCCCATCGCTTTTTCTAGAGCGACAGATAAGGCTACAGGAATGTCGGTTCAGGAAGTTTTGTTTCTGCATAGGTTTCCCGCTCATAAGCTTTTCCAGTTACGACTGTGAAGTCGTTTTAAAAGAAGCGATATATGTACATCACATATATTGCTTCGACACTCGCTATTTGTTTGTGCTAGTTTACTTAAGCTTCTCTTTTTAAGGTGAATAAAGAGTTCGGCAAGGAAACCGTAACCTTTCTATCTCAAGAGAACGTTCTTGTGCTATTTCCTGCAACCATTTTTCACAAGAAATCGCGCGAGACCTAAACAACGCTGTGCATCCCTTGGCCTGTATTGTGGGCAAACTTCGCCAACAAAAGTCGTAGGGTAACGACGCCGACCTACATAGCCCACTAACGTCCCAACTTCTCACATTTCATCTAACATTCTGCGCATAACTGCTGCCGAATGGGAGTTCCACACAAAAGGTCGAGCTACGTCCCGCTTCTAATGTTTCCGCGTTTAGGAAGGGGAGCTGCGAACACTGCAATGTTATATGAAGTAGTTGCTGCATGCGAATCCTAGCAATGGCCGTTTCCTTCATCGCTTTTTAGGTAAAGGCCCGATTTTCAGCCTCCGCATCCAGTATATTGTGAAAACAGCGATGTCTTTGGAAAAAGGGCAGCGATGACGTGGCATTCTAACTAAAAACGTACTTCTGGTACACCGGCGACTATAAGCAATTGTCATATTTTTCTAACCTTAGCACGTATACAGATAAGGTGTCGCACACACCGGACGTTGTTATGAGGCCCGAACTAACGTCGTTTAAAAAATGCACGCTTAATTAGGGAGGTCGAGGTTTTTCATTTGTTGTTATTGGCTGAAAAAGTACGAATAATGCGTTTCTGGCTGGATCGTAGTTGATGAAATTGCTAACGTTAGCGCCTTGCACCTTATCTCAAACAAACACCTCAGAAATGGCCTTTTGCGTGGCATGCTCATACGTTGAGGACGAATATTAGATCAACTCAGTTGGGGCGAGCACGGTTGACTATGTGAGAGACTAACAGGAAGCACGACAAGAACGCACAGAGACGCTATATGCACATTCAGCTTACAAAAACGAAGGAGCGCATAGCCACAGCCGTAGTGTAACTGAAGAGCGCATAAAAATGAAATAATTAGGAAAGAAACGAACGGTGTTCCCGCCCTTCTTTCTTTCGTGTACCACACTAATTTGCGCCTTGTTTGTGTTCTTGGTCAAAATAGGTAAATGCGTGAGAGAATTCGCACTTTCATGAAAAAAGAAGATTCTTTCGTTACTTGTTATGATGCACAATGTTCTACCTCGTGCCACACTCGGACGAAACACGAGGTGATCTTCTTTTCACATACAGAGGCCACTGACTTCACAGGCTTGCGTAAGGGAGAAAAAAGTTCCTTTCATGCACCCAAAGGCAGTTCCCAAAAATATTCTTGTGCTATCAACTTCTGAAAACTGTATATTCTCTCAACTGGGCACTATTGAAACCACTAAAAAACTTGTTTGAGAAACACAACTTTCAACTACGCTAACGTTATCTCTGCCTACGTGGATTCACACTCTACAATGGGATGTGTCGCTTAACCAGTCGGTGCGTCTCCAGGGCCAGGTCGATGTCAAGATCCCGAGTCCGATCAAGATCCAGATCCGGCTCTAGGGGCCGCCCAGGTTGCAGAACCCAGCCAGCATCTGGACCTCAGCCGGCCTCCACACGTTTGGGGAAGCAGCCGACCCTCCTTTGGGCCGATCTGGCACGTCCCAAGCCCGGTGCCAATATAGAAGCTGCTCAGGCGACTCGTAATGACCCACACCCAGAGCGAGCTAGGGACGCGGAAGTCATTCGCTTACGAAAAGTAAACGACGACCTCAAGAGCATGATCAAGAGGCTAGTTAACGAAATGGCATTTCGCCTTCTCGACGAAAGCGGCTCAAAGTCAAATCAGAGGCATACGTTGGCCAGGGCCCTTCACGAGGCCACCAGGTCTCACACGGTCGATGAGCTCGTCGCAAAACTGGTACAGAAGTACTTGCCCGTCCGTCGCGACGAAGATCCAGTGACCCAACTCCAAGACTACCGAGGCCCTCCACGCCCCGAGCTCGACGAAGACTTCTCCATTGCCGAGGTTAGACAGGCCATCTTCGCGCTCAACCGCAAGTCTGCGCCGGGTCCAGACGGAGTCACCAACAGAATGTTGAGAAACCTCGAGGACACGTCGATCGTCTTCCTGATCGACAAAATCAACGAGTCCTGGAATAGCGGCGTTGTTCCTGCAGGATGGAAGATGGCCTGCACGGTGCTCATTCCCAAGCCCGGCAAGGCCCCGAACATCGAGAACCTCAGGCCGATTTCTCTAACCTCCTGCGTCGGCAAGGTCATGGAGCGCGTCGTCCTCAACAGGGTCAACGGGTACCTCGAAGACAACGAGGTTTACACGTACAACATGGTCGGCTTCCGCTCCGGACTCTCGACGCAGGATGCAATGCGCCTAATAAAGCATCAGATTGTGGATGGCCGTTCCAGAGGACCAACAAGGAGCACCGACTCCCCTCCTCCCTACGGCCACAGGGACGCTCCCGCTACTCACAACGAGCTTATTAAATTCTTCTACATGTCTAGAAGGGTCTTTCCACCCCCTCACCCCAAGTTGAATAGGGCGCAAGCCGTTTCGCTTAGGCTTCTGCAGACCAGTACGTATCCGTGTCTGTCCGTTCTCCACGAGGCTTACCCGGACGTGTATCGCGACGACGCCTGCCCCTCCTGCGGCCAGACCTCCACTCTAGCGCACATGCTATGGGAGTGTGGGTCGACATACCCCAAGTTCATCAAGGAGGAGTGGGACTCGCTTTTGAGTAGCCCCGCTCTAGAAAAGCAAATCCTGGCCGTCCAGCCTGCCCGCGACCGGGCCGGTGGGCTAGACCTGCCGGTCCCGACGTGGGACTCGCCGGGTGCGCGACGAGTTCGCGTCCTCGCCGGACCTACAATAAAGTTTATTCACTCACTCAACCAGTCGGTGGACCAGCGGGATATGGCCGAGATGCAACGAATCGCACCAATCATAGCTACTCTGAGCAGTGCTTGTGAACTGCTCCGTTCAGTGGGACAGAACCACGTCATCGTCGTCCGCGAACTAAAACAGCGACCGATTTAGTAAGGTGAATCTGGGAAAACTGTGCCAGGCGGGTTCACAGCGCCTGCTTACAGGTTGCATTTTTTGTTTTGGTTTATTGGCCTATTTATTTAACTGCTACGTATACTACGGAAAGATCTGGTTAATTGTGGGACAGCAGATCAAGTGTAACGTCGTTTATCTCTCCCCTTCCTCTTCTTTCATTCCTCTTTCACTCTCTATATCAGGCTTCTAACCGTTACGAGCCGTTATCCGGAGCTGCGCAAATCCCAAGCACGCAACCACTGATGTGACGTGGCATGACATTGCGTGTATAATACGTCATCATTCACATGACATCGGTGGCTCCTCCTCCCAAATACCTTTCCACCATTCTGACCCGCCAGGTTTCATTTGTCCGTCGTTCGCGTGCTTTCAGAAGGAAGTGACTGAGTTTGGCCACACTATATTGCAAGGAACATATTGGGTCAATTTCAATAGAGATACAGTAGGTGCGGAGTCAGGAACCATTAAGGCTCCGTGGATGAAAGTCAGGCCAGCGAAGTTTTTTTTATATATCTGCACGGCGCGGTATCCTTTCTGTTCCCGCTGAATTGCGAATCCAATACTGTTCCCTTTCGGTGCGCTTATGAGTTGGCGAACCTCCATGGAGGCAATAACTGATTAGATTATTTAGTAAGAGAAATGTCGCAGATCTTTCGCACAGTTACTATAAGAAAAAACCATAAAAATAGGAAGGCAAGTATAGAAAGCAAGATAGCGGGACTTCAAAGAAATAAAGCGACTGGAGCAATACTACTGAACAGATACGAGAAATAGAAAAACAAGTCACAACTCTTGAAAAAAATAAGAGGCATGGCAGAGTTTATATATGCTTAACTAAGAAAAAAAAGAGGAAAAAAATTATGCAGATCCCAGGCACTGGGGGAATCGATGTAGGCGAAGCTTTCTGTGCTGTTTGCTTTGATTGATGATAATTAGTGGCGATGTTCACGACGAATGTTCAATTGCTTCAATGTTCCAAACCTCAATCGGATTACGAGGCAGGCCGTAGTCGCGCACTCCGGATTAATTTGGACACAGTGCTGTTTTTTAACGCGTCCCTAAATCAAAATGTGTGAACGCTTTTTTATTTGGCCCCCGTCGAAATGCTGCTGCCTCTGTCAAATCCGCGACCTCGAGCAATTCCATAGCCACAAAGTTATCGCGGCGGGCAGAGAAGTGTTGATTTGATGTGCGACCGCTTCCGTTGTGTCGCATAGACCCCACGGTGCGCTTTAAAAAATGCTGCTCTGCTTCCGAACGCCCCGCGTAACTTGTCCGCTAGAAATATTTGCATTGTTTTATTTTTCAGAAATAGCAAAAACGCACCGTATCGTACCATGAACTTAAGTTTATCCAGCGTTTCCATGCCTTCTTACGTCACCTTTTCCATATCCACTCCCCCTTGTATATGTATGGCAGCTACGAGAGTGAGTGAGTGTGTGTGTGTGTTCGTGTGTGTGTGTGGGGGGGGGGGGTTTAAATTTCCCAGAGAGGGCATTTACGAGTCTCATTCAGATTCAGATTCCTTATTTTTCATGAATTTGTTTCTTTAAGAAAGGTACAGATGCTAAAGGTATGGAAATACCTGACAGAGGCCTCTGTACCGGTTACACGTAAACATAATACATACATAGTAAAAGAAAGTTCGCAGCATGTGTCAGTTTTCATTTACACAACGACAACAAAAAATTTTATGTTCCCCTCTTGAAAATGTGTACGCTATCTAACAATATAACTACGAGAGCTCCGTATGTACAGTGTTATAATCAACTTAACAATATGTGTTGCAGACAATATAAAGAAATATACCTAAAGTACAGGGAAATGTTTTGTTTAATTGGATAAAGTAAAAGTGGGTGCATTCTTTAGCTTTCTTCAGCTTTCTTTAGCTGTTTCTTAAAGAGGTTTCGACTAACTTCGAAGTCCAAATCTCTTTCCAGTTTATTAAGAGGTGATGTTATTTGATATATATCATAGATTGTTTTCCATAGTTAGTCCGTGTTATTGGCATGCGTCGCTTTTGTTCTCTAAAGTAGTAAGATGATTTGTTAATGTTGCTTTTTATGTATAATTTTTCATGATGCACAAATTGTAGTAGCTTGTAATAAAATATTTGGTCAGCTCTTATGATATCATGTTTTAAAAATGAAGGTGGTGTTCTAGGATCCCCTGGGTTCCCTTTACAACGTTCGTAGAAGCGTAGTGCACTTTTTTGTGATAACAGTAATTTATCGTAATTACCACGTGTTATTGTTCCCCATACTAAATTTCCATAACATATATTTTGGACTAAAACAATGCGTAATACATAGATTTCATTAGCCACACAGGAACGAAAGCGGCCTGCTTACCTCGTATGCGAAGTCTTACGAAGTCTGCTTACCTCGTATGCCCAAACGGTGTATATTAACTTAATTTAAAATGAATTGTCGTGGGTATCGGCTTCAAGTAGCACTTTCATAATAGTATTAAAATAAATAGTTAAAAAAACACTAACTGCCATAATTTCCCTTCGCCTTTCGACCTGAAATTTCTCCGCGCTTCTAGTTTCAGCGTCATTTCTTTTTTATAGGTAATACTAATATTAGTGCCTTCCGCGCATATGTTTTCACTAGATCCGTAAATCGCACCCTGAAAAGCAATACAGGGAGAGGGCTACCCATTTCGGTGAAATTTCAGTTCAGCACTGATGGGATAATTTACTTTTTCATTTAGGCGTGCTCTCCGCGTATCTGGAATCGCAGGCTGTGTGAACGAATAGGATAATAAGAGTTGGCAAAAAAAAATTCAACCCAATATTATTTGCACTTCTTGCACCAGCGCCGCTGGTAACGAAAAAAATAACCACGCAGAAAAAAAAAAGACCACGCCGATAGTAGGGAGCGCTGAAATTGCACTCCGTGACGACTTGCATTCGGAAATCCAAAACATCCAGATGTTTGGATCGGTGTAGTAGATTATTCAGGAACCATATAGGGCCAGACATTCCGTTTTTTTTTTCCTTTTGCAGAGCCACAACCAATATCTCCGACAGTGTGATGCGATACTTAGACGGACGTGCCGTATTGCCTGTTGCAACGAGGCAATCAGAGCCCACATGTCAGTGAGGCGGCCGAGAATCATCGACATAGTGAAGCGTACCCGGCACAGAAGACAAACTATTGAACAGGAACGAAAGAATGCTGGGGACAGATTCACTGCAACTCGCGTACCCGCCGTGTTTGCTCAGTGGCTATGGCGTTGGCCTGCTGAGCACGAGGTCGCGGGATCGAATCCTGGCCACGGCGGCTGCATTTCGATGGGGGCGAACACACCCGTGTACATAGATGTGTACATAGATGTGTACATAGATGTGTACATAGATGTGTACATAGATGTGTACATAGATGTGTACATAGATGTGTACATAGATGTGTACATAGATGCACATTAAAGAACCCCAGGTGGTAGAAATTTCCGGAGTTCTCCACTACGGCGTGCCTCATAATCAAAAAGTGGTTTTGGCACGTAAAACTCCATCTTTTTGTCATTGCAACTCGCGAGATCGCTAACGCGCCGCTCATGTAGGCCATACTCAGCGTCCCTCAAGGAGAGAGATGCTGATTTTATGATAACCTGGAGTTACCTGCCTGGCTGAAGGCATGGCAGGCTGCACCAGAAATGGGCGAGTAATATGAAATACGTAATCATAACCCATGGACAGATGGCAAACATACGCATAAGCAGGCGCACATAAACACTAAAGCCATTCCCGAATACTCAATGAAACTTTTCAAAGTACAATCCACTAAGCGCAAAGCATGTGTTTAATGCTAATTGTAGTAGTACGCTCACATGAAAGAAATTGTCATTGGATACGTCGTGTGTCCCAAGAGGCTACATTATCATCTACAAAATTGCGTTGTGCTAAATTAACCGGAATCCTCGTCCGTACGCAGCTGCAGACTCTAGCGTGCACCTCTTACTCTGTACTCCGACTGAGAAGACACTGTGCTTCTTAAGTGCGGTAGTGTTAAAAATTTTGCAATAAACGTAAAAACTCCAAACAATTACAAGGCGACGTGTAACAAGAAACGACGCGCGCACGTATAAAGCTGTCAAAAAAAAAAAACCGTCTTCCAGGGCTGATGCCCCTTTTACACGGCTCAAAATGGCTGTTGTGAAACACTTGGGCAAGTGGCAATACGAAAAAAGACATAGGTAGCGATGTAGAAATGAAATAACAAGAGAAAGAAACCAAGAAACGGGTGACGAAAAATAATGGTTCGAGAGGGTTTTGCGCTGAGAAGCACATTTTGTTCTTTTTTGTACCGGCGTAAGACACCGCAACAAGAAGTGCGAGAACGAGCGCAATCACAGCTGCCATCGTATACTGGAGACTGCGCTTTTTAAAAATATTTTTTTTACGAGAATCGCACGAAGCACGTCACATTTTGTCATTTTTATTCCGCAACATGGTATGTCCGAGGTACACCAGATGGAAAATGGGAAGGTAGAAGGAACGATATAGAACTGGGTAAAACCAAGAGAGCCGACCCATATAACAGATAAAGAGGCAAGCGCTACGTGCTCTGGTTAAAAACAAAGGGAAAAAAAAGAAATAAGGACAGCCTTTAAGAACGAGAGAAACTTGAAGAGGAGGCTGAGGAAGAAGCGTGGAGATGTGCTGCAGCGCGACGCATGTTCGTGAAGCAGTCGTTTCAGGGGCACTAGGAAACAGGTGGCGCCATTTAAGCTCTAAATCCGTGACTCCAGGTCCACACGCATTAAAGGGACCGCTTCGTTTCTTCCTTTCCTTCTTTCTTTCTTTCTTTCTTTCTTTCTTTCTTTCTTTCTTTCTTTTGGTGATGGAGCGGTGTGTTTTTCGCAATCCTGAACCGTGTCGCTCAAGTCCTCCTTGTCTACGCTATAGTGCTGTTCCCCTTCTGACTGCTTTCATATCCGATTGAATTTCCGAAACGTACTTGTCTTTTCGTCCGTGTTGCTTCCTCGCGTTGTTTCCCTTAGCCTCCTCTGTTTCTGCAAATGGAGTTGTTCATTTGTTTGCTAATGTAAACAGCCAGACATTGGCAGGTAAAGTCTTTGTGTTTGCGCCCCAGGAACTCTCTAAGTGAAAGTGCGAGGATCGTTTACCGAACCTCGACTTCGTTTCGTGCGTACAAAAGCAAGGAAGTAAAACTTTCGATCTTCTCAACATTGCCACACAGACATTTCGTTAATTTTATTATTGCAGGGGGAAATAAACGTACTACCAAGCCGACGCCCCGAACAGAAGAGGAGAAATGTTTTTGGACAGAATATGCTTGGCATAAAAGATATATTTGGTAAATTCGACAATATTACCACTGCAATAATTCTGGTGTAGTGGCGGTACATCAGATACGCAAGACTTCAGAAAGGACTCGCCTCACAACAAAAAATATATTTGATAATTTTGATGATATAAGCATTGTGGTACTTCTGACGTAGATGTGATATGCAAGACGCATAAAATGTAAAAAAGATTTCATCGCTAATTAAAACACCCAGTATATGCATTGCATTTCTGCCTCTTCATAGCATAGCACTGGCAGGTAGGAGCAGTAGGAATCGAGCTTGTGGTACATATATATATATATATATATATATATATATATATATATATATATATATATATATATATATATATATATATATATATTATATTGTCGCAGCCTAGTAGAAGACGGGAAAGCCGGCGTAGAGGACGTATGGAAGCACTTTATCAGAGCAGTCAACGCGACGTCGTTGTCGTTTCTGTTTTTTCCACTCGCGCTCTACTTCACCGTCGTTCTCATCGCCTGGCACATACCCGCAGTGACCATATAGGATGTGGCATTTGCCCCCCCTTTGAAAAAAAAGGGCATCGTCCCGATGCACCAACGTCCGATGCTGTGCACAGACGGTGCAAAGTTGAGGTCATGAGGAAATGTATGGCTTCATACGAAGCACATGCACAACCTCGGGCAGATGCCGCCGGCGTTTGGAGCAGTTATGGCTGTCGGGGACAACTTCATAATTAACATCGCTGATGCGGCGCAGAACTGTGTACGGGCCGAAGTATCTTCGCAGGAGCTTTTCAGACAGCCCCCGCCGACGAATCGGAGTCCAGACCCACACCTGGTCACCGACGTTGTACGTGACGGGTCTGTGTCGAAGATTGTAGTGCCGGGCATCGTAGTCCTGTTGTGCTTTGATTCGCAAACGCGCAAGCTGCCTGGCTTCCTCTGCGCGTTGCGTAAACTCCTCGGCACCAGTCTCGTCGTCACCGCACTCGTGCGGCAGCATTGCGTCCAACATGGTTGTCACTTCGCGTCCGTAAACGAGTTTGAAAGGCGTCACGCGTGTTGTCTCTTGGCGAGCCGTGTTATATGCAAATGTAACATATGGTAAAATCTCGTCCCAGTTCTTGTGGTCGACGTCGATGTACATACTCATCATGTCTGCCAGAGTCTTATTCAGACGTTCTGTCAGCCCATTGGTTTGGGGATGGTAAGCCGTGGTCGTTCGGTGAGTGGTACCACCTAGTCGCAACACGGTATCCAGAAGCGCAGCCGTGAACGCAGATCCTCTGTCTGTTATGACCACTGCGGGAGCGCCATGCCTTAGGACGACGGCTTCGACAAAAAATCGCGCTGCTTCGGCTGCTGTTCCACGTTGGATAGCACCTGTTTCGGCGTATCGCGTAAGATAATCCGTGACGACGATTATCCATCTATTGCCGGCAATAGACAGTGGAAACGAACCTAAAAGGTCCATGCCAATTTGTTCGAACGGCGCTTGCGGTATCTGAACAGGATGCAGCAGTCCAGCTGGCTTGCCGGGTAGGGCTTTGCGGCGCTGGCAATCCAGGCATGTCTGCGTGTAACGTTTCACGATCGACGCAAGTCTCGGCCAATAGTACTTGAGCCTAATTCTTGCTAATGTCCGAGTGTAGCCCAAGTGACCAGCGGTCGGCTCGTTGTGACAGGCGTGTAGGACTTCGTCGCGAAGAGATGCGGGAATGACGAGTAGGTAGCTGCTGCCACTAGGTGAAAAGTTCTTTTTATACAGAACGTCGTTGCGCAAGCAGAATGAAGGCAGCCCTCTGGCGAATAACCTCGGCACGCTGCCTGTTCTTCCCTCTAAGTAATCAAAAAGAGGAACCAGTTCTGCGTCCTCGCGTTGGTGGCGTGAAACGGCGACAGTATCTAGCACGCCTAGAACAGCCGTGTCATCATCGTCGTGCACTGCAGTCAGAACAGGAGACCGAGAAAGGCAGTCGGCATCGGTGTGTCGTTTCCCTGATTTGTAGACAACCGTGAAGTCGAACTCTTGGAGACGAAGACTCCAGCGCGCTAGCCGACCAGCTGGATCTTTTAAATTAGTCAGCCAGCAAAGTGCATGATGATCACCGACAACGGTGAAACACCGACCATACAAATATGGCCGAAATTTCAGGACGGCACACACCAGTGCGAGACATTCTTTTTCTGTCGTGGAGTAGTTTGCCTCCGTTCTTGATAGCGTCCTGCTGGCGTAAGCAATCACTCTTTCGGCGCCGTCCTGCCGCTGTACAAGCACTACGCCGAGGCCGACATTACTAGCGTCGGTATGAAGAATCGTAGGAGCGTCGTCATCAAAGTGTGCGAGCACGGGAGGCGTCTGCAGGCGTTGCCGTAGGTCGTGAAATGCCCGTTGCTGGTCTTCACCCCATACGAAGGGGACATCTTCTCTGGTTAGATGCGTTAATGGCCATGCGATGCGCGAAAAGTCCGCAATAAAGCGTCGGTAGTAGGCGCAAAGGCCCAGAAAACGTCGCACGGCTTTTTTATCTGATGGCGTTGGGAAATTAGCAACGGCAGAGGTTTTATCAGGGTCAGGTCGGACACCTTCACGACTGACAACGTGACCGAGAAATTGAAGTTCTTCAAAGCCAAAATGGCACTTTTCAGGTTTCAAAGTTAGACCAGCTGAGCGTATTGCTTCAAAGACTGTCTTTAGTCTCCGTAAGTGTTCCTCGAACGTGGCGGAGAAAACAATCACGTCGTCGAGGTACACCAAACAGGTTTGCCATTTGAGGCCTGAGAGTACCGTGTCCATTAGTCGCTGAAACGTTGCTGGCGCAGAACACAAACCGAAGGGGAGCACCTGAAATTCATAAAGTCCGTCGGGCGTCACAAATGCGGTCTTCTCACGGTCTCTCTCATCAACTTCTATTTGCCAGTAGCCGCTTTTCAAGTCCATCGACGAAAAGTAACGTGCGTTTCGTAGCCTGTCCAGTGAATCGTCGATACGCGGCAGCGGATAAACGTCTTTCTTTGTGATCTGATTGAGTTTTCGGTAGTCAACGCAGAAGCGCAGGCTACCGTCCTTCTTTTTCACCAACACGACAGGCGATGCCCAAGGACTCTTAGATGGCCGAATAACCCCGTCCTCAAGCATCGTCTTCACTTGCGTTTGGATCGCCTCGCGCTCTTTCGGTGCCACACGATAAGGATTCCGCCGAATTGGTCTGGCGTCGGCTTCGGTGACAATACGGTGCTTAGTGAGCGGCGTCTGGCTGACTCGTGACGTAGATGAAAAGCATTTCTTAAACTCATCGATGAGCTCAAGAAGGCTGTTACGTTCGACGGGTGACAAGGTGGGACTGATATCAACCACAGGGGCAGGCATGGCCACGGTGGCCTTCACGTGCTCCACTGAGAGGCAGTCTTGTATTGAGGTAAATGCGTCGAAGTACGCAACAGCCGTGCCTCTATGTGTCGACGTTCCCTGGTAAAATTCGTCAGCAGGAGTTCAGCACGTCCGTCGTGTACGTTAATTACGGCCCTGGCGATGGAAACGCCTTGACTCAGTACCAGTGCGTCAATGTGTTCAGCGACGCCAGTGCCAGTGTTGAAGTTGTCGCAGATTACAGGCACGAGGGCACAGCTTCGCGGCGGAAGCGTGACGTCGTCGT
Source organism: Dermacentor variabilis (assembly GCF_050947875.1). Taxonomy (NCBI): domain Eukaryota; kingdom Metazoa; phylum Arthropoda; class Arachnida; order Ixodida; family Ixodidae; genus Dermacentor; species Dermacentor variabilis. The sequence continues at coordinate 149,939,961 of NC_134573.1, forward strand.
CGGCGATACGTAAGCGGGGTCGCTGGTGCTCCGCGGAGGCGACGTCGTCTGAGCTCGTAGAAAATGTGACGACGTCACGGACATTAATCACTGCACCGTACTCTCTCAAGAAATCCATGCCCAATATAAGTTCCTTGCAGCACTCAAAGAGAATGACGAGGGTGGCGACGAAGGTTTCACCGGCGATTACTATCCTGGCTGTGCATTTTCCGATCGGCGTCATCAACTGGCCGCCGGCAGTTCTGATGTTGGGCCCGGTCCACGGCGTCTTCACTTTTCTCAACCTGTCGGCCAGCTTTTGACTTATTATCGAAAAATGCGAACCAGTATCGACGAGAGCGGCCACTTGGTGGCCGTCAATGAAAACGACAAGATCGGCGCTGACGGCATCGGTTACAGGGGGTGCGGTTGGAGACGTCGGAGTTTTAGAGTCGTCGGTCGTCGGTGATGGGGGCTCTTGGAAAGCTAGACGGTTTGCAACCTCACCCCCGGAGGTCGCTGCTTCTAGTTTCCCCGGCGTGGGCTAGGGGACCTGCCCCTAGAGGCGTCAGAAAAATCGCGACGGGTCGGTGGGGTATAACGAGCCGGAGAAGGGGAACGTGATCGAGGCGTCGCTGAACCTTCTGGCCGAAAGTTTGTAGAATTGTCGTCGCAGGTACGTGCAGCCTCAAACGCAGGGTAATTGCAGTTGGGAAACCTTGGATACCCGGCTGCGCGGTAGTGGCACGCGCGATAAACATGTCCAGCTTCGCCGCAATGAAAGCACAGCGGCCGGCGGTCAGCGGTGCGCCACAAATCGGTCTTTCGAAGCGGGTAGCCCACAGGGGATTCGCCGTAAGACCGAGGCGCAGCGATCGGCTGGCGGCGATACGGCATAGCTGGCGGCGACTGTGACTGGCGAAAATATGGCGTCGGAGGTGGCGGTGCTGGCTGCGTCGTAGTGGTCGACGGTGTCAGCAGCATCGAAGTCACGGGAGGTGGACGACAGACAGCTTCCGCGTAGGTGAGCCGTCGCGGCACCGCCTGCCGGTCGGAGGACGAAAAGGCCTGTCGAACTTCCTCCCGAACGATATCAGCGACAGAAGCCACCGCTGGTGCCATAGGAGAAATCCCGAGCTGCCGAATCTCCTCTCGCACAATCTCCCGGATGACTTCACGCAGAGACGTGCCGTAGCTCTCAGGTAGAACTGAAGCATTCACCGGTGAGTTCGCGCGATCATATTGGCGGTACCGTTGCTTTAGTGCCCGTTCTATAGCGGTAGCCTCCTTGGTGAATTCGACCACTGTCGTCGGTGGATTCCTTACGAGTCCGGCAAACAGTTCCTCCTTCACTCCGCGCAAGAGATAGCGTAACTTCTTTTCTTCGGCCATCTCAGGGTCTGCTCTGCGGAAAAGGCGGGTCATATCTTCTGCATACATGGCTACGCTCTCGTTTGGTTTTTGAAAACGGGATTCGAGTAGGCGCTGCGCAGTGTCTCTTCTGTCGGTACTAGTGAACGTGTCTAGCAGCTGGGTGCGGAAGGCATCCCATGTGGTCAAACTTCGCTCCCGGTTCACAAACCACGTCCGCGCGCTGTCTTGAAGCGCGAAGTAGACATTAGACAGCTTTTGCTGGGAGCCCCAGTCATTATAACTGGCGACACGCTCAAATTGGTCAAGCCAATCTTGGACATCTTCAAAAGCGTCGCCATGGAAGCTGTCTGGTATCTTAAGATTCTTCAGCGTCACCTGCGACGGAGTTGCAGTAGCCATGGCGGAAGTAGGTAGACGCGTTCCAGCGGGGTCCTGCAAAGGGTTGAACTCGGGCGTCAGGCGTAGCAGGCGGCGACTGTACCGGTGAACAGGAGTTTCGACGAACGAAGGTGATTCCGTTTTCGAGGTATGGCTCCGCGAAGGGGTGCCAAGCATGAGGCAATCCTACCCCGCACCTCCACCAGTGTCGCAGCCTAGTAGAAGACGGGAAAGCCGGCGTAGAGGACGTATGGAAGCACTTTATCAGAGCAGTCAACGCGACGTCGTTGTCGTTTCTGTTTTTTCCACTCGCGCTCTACTTCACCGTCGTTCTCATCGCCTGGCACATACCCGCAGTGACCATATAGGATGTGGCAATATATATATATATATATATATGTTATATATATATATATAACAAAACCTTCTCTCTTTTTATCTTGTATCCATTAGAGAATAGTTTGATCTGATATGTATAACTTTCCGTAAAGTTTCATGTAATGGCACTACATTGTTTCAAAGCATGTACATAATGAAATCGTGCAAAATTCCGGGAAGCATTACGAGAGGCCTTTCTCGGACGGAAACACTGCTCAACTAGTTCGTGTTTTAATATTGCTATGCCTTGAGCGTGTGTCTTCCCTGAACTGGAAAATATGCAATGCAGTGACTACATGTTAGTCTCTTTCATTTGGCACGCAGTTTGATCAACATTGATAACTCAAAGCGCAGTTTTCACTCTGCAAGATATGTTTAAAATCTTTTTTTTTATTGGTATGATATAAGGAGATGGCGCACAGTTTAAGGCGCCGGCTACTCCTCATCTCTTAATTTGTCTGCTTTTGTCAGTGACTGCACTAATGGTGTCCTATTTGAAAATCTAATTCCAACACTTGGATGCAACTAAAATCAACCAATTTAAAGCAAACAAAACGAAATAAATAAATAAATAAATAAAATACGAAATGAATCCCGCTATCTATGCTACACCTGGAACGTTAAAGATTAGCTCTGCAAAAGTTTTCTCTGAGGCTGTGGAACCAAGTCGCTTTAGTTAGTAAATACAGTCTCTATCACAGATGCTCTTTTGTAAGCAGCTTTTGCTAAACAAAGAACGCGCTTGCTTGACGAAGCACGTGGAAGCATGCGTAATTACGTTTTCGCACATGGACTCGGTGAACTCATATAAACTGGCTGTCTAATTACGCATCACATTAAGTCCTGCCCAGGAAAAAGCTGTGCTTTGTGTCACACCACGTTTCTAATTAAACTTGCATTATTTCGGAGCTGAAGACGTGGGACCAGCGGCGACTCTCACCACCGGCTCGCAGTTGCTAGGGAACGCGAAAACTGGGGAAAAATTTTGGATAGAACTGTTGAGAAACGAGCGAGGCTGATAAGCCCTTGTACTGACGATGCGTAACTCTGCAACAGCTTCGCTTTCACCGTTTTAACACTTTACTTTGACTATACGTGAGATAGCTACAGTTGTAACAATACTAAAAAGGTATTCTTCTATCGCCTTCTTCTGGAATGCCCGAACCGTGGAGTACCAAAACGCCGAATTAAAGAATAAAATATCTGATATATTAGAACGCAGACCGCCTAGTTTAAAAACAATATTGGGCCCGTGGTCGAAAGGAGCCACGCAAAACTGTGCTTCGACAGCATTAACAAACTTTTTCGAAAACATCGTCATTGTTCGATCTTATTAACGCATGTGAGAAAAAAGCTAAGAAAGAAAGAAACGTTTTATTTATGACAGTGTTGTTTTACTCGTACTGTCACGGTGTACAATAATTGCTTTATTGTTGCCATTCTTTATCGGTATGTGATAATGTAGTTTTGTGAGCTTTAACTGTTTTGCTGCTCTCTCTTCTGCAGACCGACTTACAAAAGCGTGCAAAACTACAAAAGACGAGAGGCTAGTACCTCCTTCTTTCATACTCATAAAGAAAAGAGAGAGAGAAAGAGTTGAGTGGGCGTCTTCTTGTCGCTCACGGTATCGCACAAGTGGAGACAACGCTAATTTTGATTCCTTCTAGCGCCGTCATGCGACTAAACATGCATAAGCTTCTGCCGGCATAATTTTATTACGACAGCATGGTAATAGTTCGTGAACGCTCTTACTGTGTCCACTCGTCCTTTTGTCCTTTCGTCCTTTCAGTTACGCCATCGTTGACGTCAGGCCACCTGCGCATGCTTATCCGTCACCTTCGCCACATGGCGACGAGAAACAATACTTTGCCTACCGACCACCATCGTGCAACAAACAGTGCACAGCCAGGAGCCGGGCATGCCAGCCACTGCGCATTCGCACAGGTGCTTGTAAATCGTGCGGCGTTTTATTCACTACGTGCAGTCAGAATGGTCAGCTCTGTGCTTTTGTTTCGGTGGCCACAGCATTCGATGCGACGCCGCACGAACACAACGTTGTGTGCATCACGAAGAAGTTGTTCTTAAAAAAAAATTGCGTTCAGTAGAAAAAAAAAAAATAAGCGAAGGGCAAGATGCCGGTGTACGCTTTGAAGTCGTGCTGTTGTGGCATTAATTGAGCTCAGTGCCCGAACAACCTCTTTATGTCCGCTGATTTTCTTTTTTCTGCGTGAGTTTCGCTGTGCAGTGAGTGAGTGAGTGAGTGAGTGAGTGAGTGAGTGAGTGAGTGAGTGAGTGAGTGAGTGAGTGAGTGAGTGAGTGAGTGAGTGAGTGAGTGAGTGAGTGAGTGAGTGAGTGAGTGAGTGAGTGAGTGAGTGAGTGAGTGAGTGAGTGAGTGAGTGAGTGAGTGAGTGAGTGAGTGAGTGAGTGAGTGAGTGAGTGAGTGAGTGAGTGAGTGAGTGAGTGAGTGATCATGGTAAAGAGACAGCGAAAAAGGGGGAAAAGCATCGCAGCCCGAAAACAGGGTCATTAGTGTTTGCCTGCTGAATTCTGGTAGACAAATCGTTCTATGGCACATCCACTGTATGCCCTTATCGGCACTGAGTGAAAAGTATGAGCTAGCGAAGTTTTTCGCCTCACAATGAAATGCGTTTCTCACAAGGTTGTGTTTTCGGTAGCGTGCTGATCGCACTGTCAGGAACCACCGCGCATCCTTCGAACCGCTCGACACGTGTAGCGGCGTTATTAGTAGCCCTCGGTGCGCATTATGCAACGATATGAACGTTCGACCCGACGCAGTTGTCACGCAAGAAGGGTGCTGCAGCGTCTGGCTTAGTTCGTGGGATATGCTCTGGCTGATTGGGTTGCCACGTGCGCGACAAGAAATCGATACCACTCACCTCTTCAAGAAAATAAACATGGGGCTTCTCCAAATCTCACGCTGCACGCATAGAAATCTACTACGCACATGCTGACCTGTTCACTGAATTGCTTTCATTCGATTATGTAATAGATTACTTTGCTTCCTTTTTTTGTTTCGCGAACGTCCTTCTGGTTTCGCCTGTTTTGTTATTTGTTTGGGAAATTCATTCGTGCAATGCGCGAGAGGTATCGGTGGCTCAGATGGGGATATCTTTATGCAGCGATTTATGCTGTCATTTACTCTCTTAATCAGTTTGTAGTTTTGTCGCTGAGCTTTCTTAAGCGAATGTGGATGTCCCTCAGTTATGCTTAAGAAAAGTCGTGAGCCATTCCACTCCGCGAAGGCGAATGACCAGCGAAGCTGTTTACCACACGACACAGAGTCGACAGAATTTTGAACAAAGGTACGAACATATTTACCGTCCTGATCGGTGGTCATCGTGACGGTAGATATGCACACACATTCTTGTATCACTTCTGTTATTAGATGTGTGCGTCACGTAAAACAATAGATAGCTCATACCCCCTATAAGCAATGGTTCATACCACCGTAAATTAAAAAAAATTAACGCGGCCTTCCCGTTTGCGATGGCAGAAGAGAAATGAAATTATACGTTGGAATGATGAGCGGCAACAAAGCCAGCTGTGGAAGACGACGAAGATGCTCGAGGCATTCCTGATTATGATAGTTGTTGTTGTTGTTGTTGATGATGATGATGATGATGATGATCATGATGATGATGATGATGATGATGATGATGATGATGATGATGATGATGATGATGATGATGATGATGATGACGATGACGACGACGACGACGACGACGACGATAGTTCCCTCTTGGCAATGAATGGCTCATGACCCCTCAAGCAATGAGCGGCAGCAGACCCAGCTGCGGGAGACAACGACGACGAACGCGTGAGCACTGGTACGAGCGCGTTCGTGCGGTTGCACCGAAGGGCGCCATCGAGCTAGTTCGCGAGTTGTTCGCAAACTACGAACGGCGGAAATGTCCTAGCCATATACAACTGCGCGGTAATAATTACCCCATGCGGGTCCGCTCCTGCAGCTGCTAAGAGAAATTGAAAACCTCATCGAGGCAAGTTAAATACGTTTGACATTGTTAGTCAGTTACTGTTTCGTTTGAAGGTACCTTCCGTTACGAAATAACGGCGCAGGGTATCCCGCCGCTATGAACCGCGGCATTTACAACGGTTTGTCGTGCGTCACCGCTTCCACCGCCTTGCCACTATCTATATAGCGCACTTTATTTTTATGTAAAGGCGACAATTTTCTCACACTTAGATATTAGTGCGAGCTGTCTTTGGTATCATGGCCGGTTTGGTACTCTTTTTCTAAAGGCACGAGTATTCGTACCTGTGAAATAGCCCAGCTCATTTGTTCGCGGTCATTTGATCCATGATATTGGGGCGCCACCGTTAGCTGATGTTGATAGAGTGGACAGGGCAGTGCGTGCTACCTTTTTTTTCCCTTGCGACATCTTTGGTCAACTTTTTTTGACAAAGCTCTAGGTTGTCATAGCTTGTACCGGCGTTCAGAATCACTAAGAATGCCGACTATCTCGTTTGAATATATAAGGCTACCGATAAACAGAGGGAGGGATATCAATAAATAAAATTTTCTTTGAATAAATGTTTTATCATCTATCAGTGTTTGTGTAACGGTACGCCTTCAAATTTTTTTTGGCAGTTGTTGTTCAAATGGGGGCATGTTTACCAGAGTTTGTCTAATTGGAATATCAAAGTGCAATGAGTATGTCCAATCGAAAGAGGTCGGAGGAAAGGAACAAGGTGGATGGAATTTCGCAAAAGGAAAATTTGATAGCCACACGTTTATACTCCAAGCAGAACCGCTTTATTATTATTTTAACTATACGCTTGCGGTAATATGCATATAAACATTCACATTATACCTCATTGCTTTTCCTTTTTTTTTCTTGTCTATGTACCCCTGCGAAGTCAGGTGGTGCCACGTCTCCATGGCAACGCTTTGCGTATAGCCAGTCATGTGGTTGCGAACACACGTCGCCGAGTGGCAACGAACGAGAGTGTACGTATACAGTTCTTCAATTTCCTCTTGATAGATTCATTCATTCAATCAAATAATTTTATTCAGTGCCCTCCGATTTGGTGGGGTGGGCCTGGACCCCGCCTAGGTTTCAGCTAAGGGTTGTTGGCCCTTGGCAGCTTCCTCGGCTCACTGGACGGCCCAGAGTTGCTGCTGAAGGTCCGAACTGAGCAACGCAGACTCCCAGCGCACGCGGAGGCTGTCGCTGTTTGAGGCTGCATCACCATTACCCTGTATTACAACCGTACGTTCCCATAGGATATGCTCCAGGTTCCCATAGGATATGCTCCATAGGATATGCTCCTGGATATGCTCCAGTTGCAATGTCTGCACTTGTCCGTTGGGTATAAATCTGGGTGTATTAGGTGCATAATAACTGGACTCGAATAGGATCTTCTCTATAACTGCCGCCATTCTACAGACTGATTTTTGCTTAATTTTGGGTGCGGCGGCGGGAATGTACGCCTCTGCAATCTATGGTGCTGTGTAATTTCGTGAAATCTGGTCATTCGATCTTCCCACTCCCACTCATCGGTAGTCGGTGACGCGGGGCTAACCAAGGCTCGGTCCGTAAGTTATTGAGCCATGTGGTGCGCTACCTCATTGCTACCTACCATCAGGCAGTGTGTGAGCTGATGTCCAGAAAAGATCGACACTTTTGTCGCGGTTATTAGCTAATTTTAGGAGTCGTAGTGCCTCTGGGAAGATTCGACCGTTGGCAAAGTTTCGTATGACCGTCTGGGAATCACTGATGATTACGCCCGCTGGTGTTTTTGCTATGGCTAGCGCAATAGCTATTTTCTCTGCGGTTTCTGCGGTTTCTGCGGTTTCTGTAACAAAAGTAAAGATACGAGTTTGTTTACATGCATCAGTGCCGCTGAAACCACAGCACAGATCTGTTGACCTTGCTGAAACGCGCGTACCTGCCACATGTTCAGCTCAAGGCAATAATAATAACATCCCATCGTGAAGTTATTACTCCAGTGACCGCATTTGCTTCGTTTTCGTGTCTTCGTCCCAGCAACGTGGTGGAGTCGATAACTAATAAACAGCTATGGAACGCATTTCGAATCTTCTGTGGGGAACTAAAGATAACGCGCTTAAACCTTACGCTACTCCTATCTTTCCACCGTCTTCTTCCGCTCTGTCTCTCTTGTTTGTTTTCTTTTTGAGCTGTGGTGGAACATCAGGAAAAAGCACAAAGCTAATGCATCACACGCAGAAAGGAGCAGTAAACAAACGCACCATGCGAAATAGATACGAATTTTGGCTTGAGTCGCCTGGCTTGTTTTTATGGCGCGTGCAGTTTTTTTTTTTTTAGCAGCTCACGATAACCGCGATGCTCCCTGCAGCTGCAATTATTCCCTGTACGTTGATCTGTGTTTCCTTTGATTGGCTTCATTTTTTATTCACATATACGTGTCGGCGTCTTCGCTGGTTCGCGTGACTTTATCGGGACCGCGATTATTTTGTCTAGCGGTGTAGTAAAATGGAAAATGAAGAAACTGCGTTTGCCTGCGTGAATAAACACTTAACGATGATTTCGCGTGAGCAGTGTCGCGAGAGAAACCGAACCTCAGAGTGGTGTATACACTCCGTTTTTGTTTTCTCGGCATATTTCAATCGCCGAGTGGGGTTCATTCATGGCCGGTATCCTTGCTTGAGCATTAATGCTCTATTGATGAACTATCAAGGAAGTACGTTCTGTTTACGCTTTCTTTTTGTTGAGGGAAAGCGGTGGGGCAAACAGCCAGATACATATGCGGTAGGCTTAGCTTTGAAATTTATCCTTCCCTTTGAGCGGCAAAGATAACTATGTCACAAGGTCACAAACTTGCAATTTTGCCGTAAAAATACTATCCTCAAAAAACAGGTGCACAGCCACGGATTTACGCACTGAAGAGCAAGCTGACGGCGCTTGTGTGCCTCTTCCGCCTTTTTCTTTTTAATCATACCCTCTTCAAGTATTATTATAGCTTCTAAGTTGCTTTAAACAGAAGCACATATCTCTTTTCCGCGAAGAACGTGCAAGCAGTAACAACGATAGTACAAAAATTAACTCATCATTGAGACATCCCGTGCTCTACTCCGTCTCGGGAATTCTCAACTTATTGTAGCACTGCCAGAGGACCATGAGAGCTTTTTTTTTTTTTTCGTAGCAATATCTTCCCTTTCAAAACAATTTATTTTTCCGTATCAGCGTGTACGAAACATCAACAGCCTCACACTTGGCGTACGAACTCAACACGCCTTTTTTTCGTTCTTTCGTTTCTTTCAGTGTCATATATTTTTTTTATAAGCACTAAGGTCGGTCTCAATAGCTCGCTTCCAAGTCGCTTCCAAATTGCGGCTGACGGCGTGAAACGCCTCGGAAGACGCAGCCATAACCATCCCCACGCTGAGCCTTGAGAACGCCTCCCTAAGGTGTTCTGGGAAGGGTAGTATCACCGTGAAAAGGGGTAAAAACAAAAAAAAAAAAGACGAAAAGAGAGCCCAAAGAACAACTGCACGTAAGCAAAGACAACATGAAGAAAGCGCCACATTTCTAGCCCGTCAAGACGGCAGGATGCGGTGACACCTCTCAAGGGGGGGAGGGGGAGGGAGGGGGAAGTGCCAGCCGGTTTGAGAGCCCTCCAGCATGCAAACATATCAAGTCACGTGCAGGTGGCTCGGAAGAAACGGACGTCACAAAGAAGAAGAAAATAAAGGGTCTTCCGCTGTTCCGTCCTTGCCTGGTGCTTGACTAAGTGAGCGCAACGATCTGTGAACTAGACACAAAAGCCGGTAATCTGTGCAATATGGAACCGGGCAAAGAATACGTGGCTCCATGTCTATTCCAGCCATCGCGATTGTTATACGGGTTTGTTCAGGTAGACGCTCTGAATACTCTATTAGAGGAGTCAATATACGCGACACTCCTGGGTGCCATAGTGGTACGATTCTGTACTTAACACAAACAAAACGACGTGCAAAAGGAGAGGCTGTTTCAGAACAAGCCGCAATAAAAAAAATCAAAGAGCATTTTAAGGAAACATAAAATATGGTTATGCGCATTACCAGCACCATAATACAGGTGCCGTGTTGAAGCAACAAAAATCGTCGCCGGTCGACCTATGTGCTGATAGCGAGGTTGATCTGTGCATCTTGGAGGGATGTCCTTGACAGTTGCTAGTAGCGATTTCACCTTGCTGCTTTCAGGGGGGCGTTAAGTGTATGCGCTGCGCTCTTATTTCGAGCGTGTATACAGCGCAATATTGACCCTTTTCACGGCTATACCGTGGGCGCTGCCATGTTTGATCACGTGGTGACGTGTTAATTGCTTACCTCAGCTGCCTCTTTGTCTACAAGAGATGTGTGCCGCCGGTGCGTCTCTACAAACCTCTGTTTCGGCGGATATCGTATACGGTGACTAGGTGTACGACACGCAAAGTTTTGACTAGAGCTTCAAAGGATATGTAAGCGCTTTGGAGCTCATTACACTTTGTCGAAATGGCGCGAGCAGCGTATACTGTGCTTGTAATAAAAGCGGGGTTCAAAATCTATTACAAGCTATCCTAACTTTATGCTTATGAATTGAATCAATATCAGTGTGTTTAGCTCTTCGTTCTCTATTTAGCAAATACTTTCATGCAGCGGCTTGTACCACTTCTCATTCAGTGAGGTTCCCAGGGCGGGGACAATATGACTGTTTATTTTCTACCTGATGGCTTGCAGGTGTGCTCAGTTGCAATATATTTGTTCTTGCTAGGCACAATGTTTGTAACGTAGATGTTCTGTACATTGTAATAGCTTGTGGCAAATACGTATTATCTCTAGTCAGTCACTTACTGTGTGTACCGTTACGAAACGCTCATCTTCGAACATTAGTCTGGTGTTGGTGTAGTCGCTGTCACCCATTCTTCGGCGCATTGATTCAAGTATGCGCCCGTTCACTTATTCTCGGTACGTTGGCGATAGATTGGGCGTAAGTTTGCGAGTGAGTTGGGGTGGGTGTGTATATATAACGTGCGAGAAGCTTACGATATGCTAAGAAGCGGCGCTACTCCCTTTATCAACGTATAACGAGCGGTACTTGCTCGTGCGGACGCTCCGGGGTTAAGGTCCTTGCTTTGGAGGTTAGCGCTACAATCCGGGCGGAACAGTGATTTTCTCTTTATCCTCGAGGGAAGCCATGCATCACGAAGAGCCGGAAACACGGGCGGTCCTTACGCAGCAGCGGTCAGTGAACTTGGACACACATATTAATTGCATTCCTTAATATGCCAGTCACAACTTTTGAAGCGAACCATACTGCACACCTCTTCCCTCCACCGCTCCATATTTTGCAGTATGAATGGAGTACAGTGCGTTAGCGAAAAGCCAGATTCATTTCCGGCAGCTGATCGCACTGAAGCAGGGCAGAAGAGGTAATGGTTTCGTATTAGTGCGCTTTCGCTGAGGCAACGCGCGGCGCGCCGCCGAAAGCGCCATCTCGTTTCTCCAGAGCAAACTGCTTTATGAAAAGTGTCAATAGGCAGTGGAAGAGAGACAAAAGAAACAACAACGCGCTCACTTCATCCACTTCAACACGTCGCATCACAAATTGGTTTGGTTCGCATATCAGTGAATCAATAGCGTTGTACATAGTTGCGTAACGCGATATACATGTATAACTGCGTAGTGTTCACTGTCTCCGCCAATGTGAGTCTTTCACGATTAGCGTGATACAAGCGCAGAGTTTAATTTTGCTGCGATGCCCCATTGAACAGACTCAGAACTGGGGACTGCTTAGAAAATCCTCCGTGGAAAACAGTCAGAAGACACCTTAGTCGTAGAGCAATTTTAGATTCTTATAACCTTAATATTCAGCTTTCTCATGGCGCCGTTGCGCATGAATCGCTACCACACCTGAAGTTAAATTAATTTCCTCTCATTAAATTGTTAAAGAAATAATACACGATCCTCTGCGAGAGCTGTGGATGAGGAAGGGCGCTAAATTTTTATGATATCTGGAGAGGTTAGCATAGGCGGTAGGCCTGAGTACGTGCTATGACTGTCGGAATCGACACACAGAGCTGGTGACCTTGTACAGCTAGCGATTGGTAGGATACACCTAACAGAGCACAGACCATTGCTTGCATTTGTACGCATTTTCACTGCAAAGAACTGCATTCCATTGAGTATATGCAATTTAATAAAACAACAAAAAATCGTGAACGAACGAAATTGATTGGGGTATGTGTCTTTTATTTTCAATCAACATATTTATTATCACCATATTTATCACCATATATACAGCTCCGCATGGTCATCCACCTTCACAGTGTGGAAGGGCTCAAAATTTGTTACTAAAGCCAGAAAAAAAAAGTATTTGACAGAATGCTTAATTTCCCGATGCTTAACTCGGTGGCCTCGAGCGTTGTATTCTTTTTTTGTAAAAGCTACATCTACTGCTGAAATAGAACAAGTACGAAATTTCCGAAACGGTGCCGTATTCCGGGAAATATATATATGCCTGCTGCACGACACTCAGCGCTGCAGTGATAGATTTGAAAACGGTGGTGCGGTTTCAATAGTCGTTGCAAAAAGTTCTCCGCACACGGTATTACGCACGATCACAAATCCGAATATTCGCCGCGGTATATTCGCCACCACAAGAAAAGACTACCAGCAAGTCGGGCGTATAGCTAAGAGAATTAAAAATTCGGAACTCTTAACGATTCAATCAATCTATTTAAACGGTAAAAAAAAGAACATTATACGCATCACCTCAATGAGTAAATACAATGCCGTTGGGAACTTGCATTCGGTAGTTAGTCAAATAGTGCAAATGTTAATGGGTATGGCGATGTAGAGCGCGAAAGTAAACCACGCATACATGATAAGTAAAGAGAAAATAACGACTGCGCTACAATGTTGAAAGGAAAGCAACAATTGAGGTAATCGAAGGGTATACGCTTAGAAGGCCTAATTGGGGAAACAAGGAAAACGGTGGCACAAATTGTTCTACTGTAGACACCACCACTATTACGGCAGGCTCATTTCAGGAACAAGGCACGTACGGATAGGAAATGAAGTGAAAAGACAAGTCCAGTGATAATGGCTACTTCCACTGTAAGCGGAACAGGAAAGGAGACGCCAGAAAATGAGTACGGAACTATAACTCAAAGCAAAGCGAGAGAAAGAAGGGGAAAAAAACAAGCGTACTTCCCGTCTTCTCGCAGCAATGCCTCAGAGGCGCTCCAGGAAACACGCTTCTGCTTCGTTGGGTCCTAAGCGATCCAAGGCATCGTTCCGTTCATTGTATGATCCGCTGGCTCGAGGTACAAGCGTAACAAGAAAGGTCCGAGTTGTATTGGATAGGCTCGGCTGCGTTATAGAAGCAGGCACTCGCCGTTATAGAAGTCTTCAGCAGATAAATATATACATCGGCTGGTAGGGGGCAATTCTGGCTGATTGGTCTGGAAACTAAATACAGCAAAGCCGATGACAAAGCACAAGAAAGAATGAAAAAGGCTTGTGATAGCCGAAACACTTCCTTGAACGGTAATTTGGGCTAATGCCCTTATAAGACTGGTGAACCACATAGTATTACATAGGGGAAATATCACAGGATTAAAAGACGCAGTTCGTCCGCAGAAATTATTACCTATGTCTTGTTTCTGCTCTCGTCCCTATGTATAACTCTCTGTGCTTCACTTCGAAACAGTTGTCGTATACTCACATAGATGTTACATAACCATAACAGAGGAAACAAATGTCTGCGCGTTGCCAGTGCTTATGTGCTTATCTTTAGCAGCGATCTGCGGTAGGGACAGAGTCTAGGTGCGACGGGGGCTCATAGCTTCGTGACACCGTCTTGTCGCCGCTCAGTTGGCGTCGAAGCGAGAGGCAGCACGAAGGTCAATTCGTTTGCTGCTGTTGCCGCGCTTCCTCGCTCCACACAGTCACCTAGGGAAATGAGTTCATGTTTGCTTGTGTGTGCTTGCCACCATGCTTGTTAATTGTGTTAGTAAACAAATCTTTCCAAATATAAGTGGCCGATTAACCTGCTATCCTTACTTAGTATAGCTGCCTTTCTATCTCCCCCTTCCACTCTATTTCTCTTTTTATCCCTCTTAACCCTTCCCCCTGCGCAGGGTAGCCAACCGGAACTACCTCTGGTTAACCTCCCTGCCTTTCTCTGAATTATTTTCTCTCTCTCTCTCTCTCTCTCTCTCTCTCTCTCTCTCTCTCTCTCTGCCTACTAATTTGCTATCGCAACGAATGCTTCGCCTTTCGGGCGGAACTGCGACATACTTAATGGAAGATTATACCCGCACAGCCCAACCCTGCGTTCTTTTACTTATTTTTCATGCTTATGTTCTGCAGTGCCGTCCACATATAGTCAAAAAAGAAAAAGAGAGGGCGACAACGGTATCGCTCGCAATATGTATGTTTGGTCGTTCGTATGTCGTCCGCTGTATAGCATAATATTCAGGAATTACAGAAACGCCTTTCTTCACACCTAAGAACAATGGTTTCTCTTACATTTCTTTTTCGTCGTTTCGATATAGTACAAAAAGATTTCGCAACAAGTTCTTGCTGGTGAAATTCGGCGCGAATGCTACACATTGCAAGACCGCAGTACGGCACCGAAACGGAAAGAAAAATAGTTATATATGATAGCTCTGAATAAAAGGCGTCGAGAAAAGCCTTGGGCTTATATAAATTAAGAGAGAGAAAGAGCGAGAACGTTTTGTTTTCAAGTTACTCGCCTGCGGCTTGGCGTTGGCGCACATTAATCTGACACGAAACTGCACGCATGCTCTTTCTCGGCCTGTGTTGAAATATCGGCAGGCTTGTGCTTAAGTGCGGTTCTTTCGACAGGATCGCGGGAGTTAATTAATTCCTGTCAGCGCTTTTCCCACGGTGCATTCACATCCCTCGTCGAAACAAACACGGGTTCCTAACGAGCGCCAGGACCATACCACAAACATTTCAGGCTCGGGTGAAGATCTGAGCCCGTATTCATTAAAAGTTTTTACGCGAGAACTTTTAGTAAGAGAAGCTGCCAGTGAATCACAATGTCGGACATACTATTCACGCAGCCACACAGCCGATGGCAAACAGCACTAACAAATGAAGGGAGAGAGAAAAAGACAGGGAGAGAAAAGATTTGTGAATATGAGCCCCTGAATCTCTGAAAAGTAAACTAATAGGAACGTGTTACGTCTCAACACCACAAAGGCATTAACTGGACGTTTGCCACGTGTCAAACCGCCATCCCTCCTATCCAGACGTCAAAACAGCGCAGACACCAATTGTAGAAGGATCCTGCGAAAGACGTTCACCCCACCATTACCTGGAAGCCTGAGCAAAAAAGAAAAAAAATTATGGGATTTAACGTGATAAAACCACTTTCTGATTATGAGGCACGCCGTAGTGGAGGACTCCGGAAATTTCTACCACCGGCGGTTCTTTAACGTGCACCTAAATCTAAGTACACGGACATTTTCGCATTTCGCCCCCTTCGAAATGCGGCCGCCGTGGCCGGGATTCGATCCCGCGACCTCATGCTCAGCAGCCCAACACCATAGCCACTGAGCAACCACGGCGGTTGGATGCCTGAGCAAACGATGAAAAGGAGGGGGACAACGACGATGAACTGTGTGCCGCAGGTTGCCTTATTGCCACAGATTCCAAACCGATTTCTTCGGAGGCGGAGTTACGGCGGGTTATTGCGAGCATTGGTGTGGCATCGTCACGAAGTCTAGCAGTGTGATTTGCTGCTGGACAGTATTCAGATTCCCTAGTCGACTGGCCTAGGGACAACGCGATGTTAAAAGCAGAGCCTTTTCGACTTGCTCCTGCATGAAGTGGGCTTCCGTAACTGGAGCCGTGTAACTAAGCTTAATAAAGCCTTTTTCCTTCATTTTCTATTACCCGACGCAACAAACGTGAGAAACAGCAAGGTATATGCTATTACAAATGTCCCGGAACATTGTTTCTTTCTTTTTTAACTGTGTTGCAAGAAACATGGGCACATTTACGGCCTCTATTGCGTTCAGTTGCACCTTTTATTAGTGCTATCATACACTTAAATCTTTTTCTTTCACCGTTGTATATTCATTCTATGAAAATAGTAGCAGTCGGTAGCTATTATAGTCTCGAACTCCAAACAGACTGATACATTAAAAAAATAAAGATTTGCCACATTGACATTGAAGAGCGAATTGCTCTGCGACCGTGCTCAACCATGCATTGGCCGTCTGACCTGGCAGCCTGCGGTGGAAGTATGAGCAAAAGTCTCGGGTCACAATAAGGCCAACACCACGTACACATGAGGACCTTTAGGGGCAGGTCTTTTATCGCAACAGCGTTCCGAGTTCATCCGCGTAGTGTTCTTCGTGAGACGCAGACAAATGGCCCTCGATGGATACAAATGCATCTCGTATGGTCGTATCGGTAGAAAGATGCACAGTAAAAAAAAAAATCCCGCACGGAAAATGTTTCCCGGTCACTCGCACGCTCATTTATTCTTATCTATACTTATCTCGTTGCTGTCTTGGGCGTGGGACGCGTATTATTCCTACGTCTGTTCCGGAACACGGGACAATTTTATTTTCTAATCCCTAAACGTCTACCTGTTTCTTTGTCTTTTAGAACTGTAGCCTGCGGCTCTACCGTGTTCGAAGCAGCCTCGCGTAAAAGTAAAGCTCTGACAGCTGCGCGTGTGAGAAAGCATTATAAATGGCCTCGGCTGCCAACTCTATACAGGCGGTGCCTCTACGCGAGATAAATATACAGATGCAGTGATGTCTCCCAATGAAATAGTGAATCTTTCCTGTTTTCCAGGTAGTGTATTTCAACTTGCCATACGCTTCTACGTTTAAGCTGCATTACTGTCGCAGGATTCTCTCTCTGCAAAATCATGTAACCGGGTGCATTTTATCCGTCACTAAACGCATCAAGCTTGCTTAATTTGAGACATGAGCACGTAGCACTTCGTGACAATGGAGTCCAGGATATATGTCATTATTAAAGTTCCCCTTTTTACGTTCACAGTAAAATACAAGCTTTAAAAATACCAAGACCTACCAATAAAATTAACGATGTGAAAGCTGTCATTGTTGCATGGTTCGTTTGATTTCAGTTAGAAACTTTTGCGGCTATTTTATCCGCCCACCCCTCCACAATCTGTAACTTGTCAAATTATTAAAGAACGACTAGAAGCGGTTATGTGACTCCATTAGTAAAAAACGGCAGTTTTTCGCAAGCGTACACCCGTGACCAAAAGCATATCCGGACCACAGCCTCGCCGAATATAAAAGCTCAATTTATAAGTAAGACGCTCAAATTGAAATTGACGAGTGTGCTGGAAAGTATGCCATGTCAAGATTTCACTGCAGTCCTTGAATTGAAGTTAGAGTATTCGACGGAGAAGAATTTTGGCTTTATCGCGAAGTGCCTGCATGGGCCATATATTTTTGCTGAAGGGAGTACAAGGATAACCGTAACAATAAAATATACGCAGGAAAGAAACGGCACAGAGCGCATTATTTGCGATAAGGTACAAAGGAACTGAAGTTCATAATCTTGAATCATTTATTCAAATAGTGCATGGTTTCGTCCACCCTCTTGTTTTCAGAAACATGGCGGACTCTCTATAAAAGAGCTGCGCCAATTAACACGATAAGCAGGATGCGTTCCAAACAACGACGCACTTTCTCATCGTTCTGGTACAACCGCAGTTACCTATAGTTAGTATTGTCACATATGTATGCATGACACTAAGGGCTCTACATTATTGGGCATAAATGTGACCTCCTTTGTAGGTTTACGTTACGTGGAATTATGTTTGTTTGCTCGTTCATAATGAAAACCACGGTACCGCCCCCCCAAACCCTCCCCCCCCAAAAAAAAAAAAATCTGCGCGCCGTAAGTGCGCATACGCAGAAACCAAGCCAGTCTTGGGCTCATACGTTGACCGAAGACCCAAAAAGTTGAAAATTAGCGTGGATCCCCAAGTCGCCTTGGGTTGCCTTCGCGGGCGACGAGAAATCGACAGATAACCAAGAAAGCCGTACGACTAACACAGTGATTACGTTTCCTAGATATTATTCTTTGCACTTTTTGATCAAATATGAATTCTGTTCGTTTCAGGGAAAAGCGGCAGGAGACAATGGAATAACAGTCGATTTAATCAAAGATGGAGGAGATATCATGCTTGAAAAGAGGTCGGCCCATTATACGCAATGCCTCACGACTTGAAGTGTACCAGAGAGCTGGAAGAATGCCAACAGTGTATTAATCCGTAAGAAGGGACATGTTAAAGAACTAAGGAATTATAGTCTCACGAGCTTGTTTTCAGCACTCTACAATAAAGTATTCAACAAAATGATTTCCAATAAAATCAGAGCAACACTCGACTTCAATCAACCGAGAAGACAAACTGGCTTCAGGAGGGGATATTCTACAATTAATCACATCCATGCCATCAATCAGGTAGTCAAGGTAACTGCGGAGCGCAATCAACCTCTCTATATGGTTTTCATAGATTACGAAAAGGCATTTGGTTTAGTTGAGATGCCAGTAGACGTAGAGGCATTGCGTAACCGAGCAGGCAGGAGGGATACGTGAAAATCTTGGGAAATATCTACAAAGCTTCCAAGGCTACCTTGTTTCTCCACAAAGAGCGTAGGAAGTTACTTACAAAGAAAAAGGTCAGGAAAACTGACACAATCTTTCCAATGCTAATCACTGCATGCTTAGAAGAAGCATTCAGGCTGGAAAGGCTAAGGAGTGAGGATCAACGGCGAATATCTCAGCAACCTTCGGCTTGCAGATGACATTGTTCTGCTCAGCAACACTGGAAACGAATTACGGCAAATGATTGAGGCCGTTAATTAGGAAAGTGTAAAAGTGGGACTGAGGATTAATACGCATAATACAATGATAATGTTCAATAGACTGGCAAGGAAACAAGAATTCAGGTTCTCCAGTAAGCCTCCGGGGTCTGTACGGGAGTACGTTTATCCTGGTCAATTGCTCACATAGGATTCTGATCATTGGAAGAAAACTTACAGAAGAATAAAAGTGGGTTGAAGTGTATATTGCCGGAATTACCATATCTTGGATGGGAGCTTACCACTGTCATTGAAAAGAAAAGTGCGCAGTTATTACATTCTATCGGTGCTAACATATCGGGCCGAAACTTGGAGGTTTACGAAGAAGCTAGAGAACAAGTTAATGACTTCTCAAAGAGCGGTACAACGAAAAATGTTGAGCGTAACGTTACGAGACAGGACGAAAGCGGTGCCGATCAGATAGTAGACGAGAATATAGCCAATCTTCCATTTGACATGGAGAAAAAAATGGAACTGGGCTGGCCATGAAAAGTGTAGGGCAGCTAACCGGTGGACCATTGGAGTTACAGAACGGATGCCAAGGTAAAGGAAGCGGAATCAAGGACGGCAGAATGAAGGGGGGGGGGGGGCTCACGAAATTAAGAAATTCGTAGGCGAAAGTTGTAATCAGCTAGCGCAAGAGAGGGGTGATCGGAGATTATAGGGAGGTGTCTTCATTTTTCAGTGGATATAAAAATAGGCTGCTGATGATGATAATTCATACGCTGGAGAGCTTCGACGACATCTCCATGTTTCCAAATGTGCTTTATAAATGTCGGCTGGGAGATTTGCGGCCATTCACTTTTTCATGGCAAGCGCATTATCTGCACTGTTTGCGGAGATACTTCATGTAACGACGAACGTTCTTGTCGCGTTCTAATTTTCGCGCCACCACAGGAATCATTCTGCCCAAGAGATAGAGAGAATGAAAGCATGCATAGAAAGACAGGGAGGTTAACCAGAGGTAGTTTCGGTTGACTATACTCAGCACGGGCGGAAAAGGCAGCGGGATAAAAAAAAAGAAAGATGGTGCATGGGGGACGGGGATAGAAAGAATACGAACACAAACAAGTGGTATATACGATATAACTGTAGCGGGCGGCTTTCCTAATGTCTATCGTGGAGGCCCGTAGAGTGCAGGGATCTTCGTAGCGTGTATCAAGCCTTCTGCGCGGAGTTCATTTGGGAGAACTGGCCTAGAACTTTTCGTTATGATAGCAGACAATTATCCAATCGGTCCCGCAATCCTCACATCACCTGTGTCGCGGCACTATAGCGCGGAAAGGCACATTTAATGTCGGCCGAGTGTCTCATCACAGTTTAATGTGTTGCACGCGGGGCTCTTGGCGATTACAATAAGGAAGGAATTACAGTTTGCAAATGCGACTCCTAGCCGCAAACGGTACAGCATGGTATTTGTTCACCGCGTGGAAACCCAGGCGGTAGACGTATCTGCCTATCCGAAAAAAAAAATGAACGTAAAGAGCACTTGGTGAAAACCTTCGAGCCCCACAGGGGCAACGTACGTTCACGGGACATCAATCTCAGCCCAGTCGCGGCACCCGTTCCTGAAACACACTGACCGCTTACTTATGTATGTGCAGGTCGGGTGGCTTCATCGGCGTGGTCATTCCTGCTGATTTTTCAGTGTTCTGGAAGCCACTGAAAGATTATTTCATGTCCCTTATCATGGCTGCTGGACCGTTTTTTTGTCATCCCAAGACAGCCCTTCAGTGCAAACAC
Organism: Dermacentor variabilis; assembly: GCF_050947875.1. NCBI lineage: Eukaryota > Metazoa > Arthropoda > Arachnida > Ixodida > Ixodidae > Dermacentor > Dermacentor variabilis. The sequence continues at coordinate 149,960,688 of NC_134573.1, forward strand.
AACCCAATGCGCCACAGATCCAACGAACAACTGGCCTCAGAAATTCGACACACTATCACCGCAGCCATTCTGCCCAAATGTACGACTACGCTTTGGTTGTTGAACATATTGTCGTGAAAAAAGAATGAACGGTATAGGTCAAAATGTTTTGTGAGATGATTGATTATGTTGCTTAACGTCCCGAAGCATCGCGGACGTCACAAGGCGCCACAGACATCCCGAAATATCACACCATCCCAAATCATCACATGAGTCGTCAAATACGCCTTGGGGATGTTTCAGCGTGAAGTTGAACCAGCGTTATTTTTTAACGGTGACGTACTACATGCGGTTATATCTTTCGGTTCGTGAATCTCAACACGCTCACGTGACGGCATTATTAACGTTCACTACTGTATAATTGTGGCCATAGGGCTTGAAGAGCATACTTTCGTATAAACGACGGTGACATTTTCGTTATCAAATACAAAGCCAGAAATCTCAATCGGGTGGTGGTTAATTCGTCAGATAAACCGCTGTCTCCCTGGCAACGACATACTTTCAATCTCGTTTCACATAGGTTCTACTTAGGAAGTGAAACCTTTTTGCAGATATGTTCCACTTACTTAATGGAACCTTTATCGAAAAAAGATTGTGAATGTAGTTTCCCACCCTACGGGCACCTGCGAGCTCGTACCTGCGGGCAATAAGTGGTCCACTTACGGCCGCGATTCCCTCTCCAGATAGGCGCATTGGCATTCAAGATATTCATCGATGTGCCCCGGCTATATTTATGCTTTCGACAAATTTTTCTCATACAATAGGGACATTTCTGTCCACACTTATAAAGTGCGCTCAAGTTTTCCCCACGCTGGTTGACACAAAATAGTTGTGCGAATGTCGCGCCACAACTGCATGTGTTGCATGTAGGGCTGTCAGCCATTTCAATGAAGAAGGCACAGAAATCAGTTTGTCACGCCAATACACGGAGAAGTGGATTGCCGTAACAGTTCACCTTGTTGGAAGCTTGAATGACAGCCATTGATAGACTGGACAACTGGTCCATTATCGGAACAAAAAGTAGTGGGTCATTACTTCCAAATATAGTCCGTAAAAAAGTAGTATCTGCATCCATGTAGTTCCTGACGTACACAGGCCGACATGACAGACTTTGATAACGTCGCGTGCTACCGTTGCTATGCACCAAGGTTGTGTACGCGGTTTGTTTATTTCATAATCTTTCCTCTTTTTTTATTCTTTATAATCCTTTGACTGCTCACTCTGTGCAGCCTATGCAATCAGCACTGTACATCTGGTTAACCTCTCTGCTTATATATATACATTTCTCGCTTGTCTTTGCACATGTTTCCGCCACAAAGAAACAAGCCTTAGCTGACGCAAACTGGAAAAGTCTACTTAAAGCATCACAAACTTGCATGTTGCCGAAACTTTGAAAGCGCGCAGTTAAAAAAACAACAACTTTGGATTCACTTCCTCTTAGGTGAGATTTACGTCTTATGTTGACAAGCTTTGGCACTGAAATATACTCAGCTTCAGCATTTTTGAGTGATATTGAAACATGAACTAAAGAAGATAAAATCCGCTTCCTGAAAGACAACATAGAAATTACAAAACCATACAAATTCCAAACGTAATTAGGGATTGCAGAATCGTACATGGTAAGTGGAATCATTTTATTTTTTAAAAAGATATTGCAAGTTACTTTCTCGGGATGCCAAATGGAAAGAGTAGGGACATGCTGGGATATCTTGCGCTCCGCATACAAAATCAGTAATAAAAAAAGCTGTCACGCTGGGGCGACGCTCAATGTCACTTTCCTCCTTTGCGCTCCGTTTGTTTACTCAGGGGAGTGGAAGTGTGTGTGTCCGTGCACAAGTACATACGTGCGCCACTGACATTTTTTGTTAAGCAAGCACTCAGCTCGGGCGTGGAGCGGAAAGAAATACAGCACGCCATTTCCTATTTCACGCTGTCCGTTGCAATATCCATACAATGCGGGGGCCAGCCTATTTTGCTACGTTTCCTTTCTGAAAAAAAAAAAAGCAGCGACGATGTAAAAATAGAAACACACTACTGAAGTTGCGATGCGACTGCAGTGGTCGTTTTGCTTGGTCGCTGCTATTTTGTAACTGGGGCGGTGAGCAAAAAAAAATTATTTTAAATCCTTTGCCATGCGAGAAACATTTCTTTAGTTATTTTTACTCTAGCACGCCAATGTTTATTACCGGATGGTCCGGAACACTGATTCGGATCAATTGTTTGGTCAGAGTAAAGTCAGGTTTTTTCGTTCATATTCCCATGAATTCTTGGGGCTCGTGTTAATCTTGTGCTCTTGTACTGTTTTTTTTTTCTTTTCGTTAATTGCCCTCTTCCTTTTTTTTTTAGCAGCGCATTGTTATTTTGGGACTTTGTGTTCCTCCTACTGTTGGCTTTTATGACTAAGATTTTGGACGCGATGGCCCTTTTATTCACCAATGTTTTCATTGACCACATCAAAAAGAAGGAAAGGCAAAAGTGAAAGAAAGTACTTTCTTTTTCTTTCGACCACAAAAATCGTGAGTGGCCCTGGCCGCCTCGATTCGCATTATATCGGCTGTTTGTTTCCCAAATGTCCGATACCGGCCAACAGTGCAAGAGAGCAGCCCGCACCCGAAAAGCTTGGGGAAGGGGCAAAGAAAGCTTTGCTTGAAAAACGAACGCGTTGGAGCTTAATATGGACTTTCACGCACAAATATGCCACCAATATGAATTTCGAGATCCCCGGAATGATGACTATGTACGCGGTTTGCTTGTGCTCGTCTCTCTCTCTCTCTCTCTCTCTCTCTATTATATATATATATATATATCCAGCCTTCTCTCATTTCTTACTTTCCCATTTTCTTACTGGCATGCTCTTTTTTCTCAAGTGTATATGTGTTTTCAAAACAAGCGTTAATAATAACAATCATTTGCTCTCCTTTCCTCTTCTTCCAGTGTAAAGTAGACAGTCGAGCACATTTTTGGTTAGCCTTCCCGCTTTGTTATTTGCACGTTTTCCCGCTCCCCCTCTCTCTTTCTCGACTATACAGTGATGTGTGTGTGTGTGAAGTGATTTTTGGAAAGGAAACGGAAGAGATGAGTGCAGCGCCGTAACTGTCTCTCACAGGAGGACACCTCAACAGCACTGCACGGGGAAGGGGGAATGGGAAGAAAAGGATGAAGGAGAGAAAGACTGGACGAACGTGGGAAGGGGGAAAAAAAGAATGTGAGTGCGGGGCTCACAGCCGCGCTCTCAAGTGCGTCGCATTGCAGTAGTCTAGCAGTGCCGAGAGAGCATGCTTCACGATGGACGAGTGGGCTGCAGGGAATAGCAGCGCGGTCGCCGTATCGTAAGTCAGTCCCAGTCGCCGATAGACTGTACACAAGTCCGTGCGCTCCACATCGAAGGCAGGGCAGCGAAGTAGCAAGTGGTCGAGCGTCTCCGTATCGGCGCAGTTGCTGCACGCGGGGTCGCCAATTCCCTGCAACCTGTGCGTTCTAGCAGCCGTCCTGTAGCAGCCGACGCGCAGGCGAAGCAGGAAAGAGCGGTCCGCCCGGGAGAAGCCCACGCGGGGGAGGAGCCGAAGTGACGCACCCGCGGCGACGCGCTGGTCCGGGTGCTGCGCACGGAGCGTTCGCAGAATGGTTGCTTTGGCCACGTCGAAGCCGCTGACTGAGGTAGCGAGGGGGAAGCGCAGGGAGTGAGCCTGCTTTGCGAGAGCGTCCGCGGCTTCGTTCCCTTGCAGGCCGATGTGCGCTGGAACCCATTGCAACGCCAAATCGCAGCCCTGGCTGACGAGATGGCGGAGCTTTGAGCCGACGCGCTGCACCAATGGAGGTCCAAGGTAATCCTTCGCCAGCATACACAGTGCCGCTCGCGAGTCCGAAAGGATCGCGGCAGAAACAACACTGCGCTGTTGAAGCAGGAGATCAGCTGCTAGGTCGATCGCAGCAAGCTCGGCCACCGTCGACGACCACACAGCACGAAGGCGGCACTGCCGTGTAGCGCAAATATCCGGCGCCGTGCACGCTGCAGCACCAGAACCATCACTCGCCACGGAGCCGTCGGTGTAAACGAGCAGCCGGCCCCCTAGGCGCTCGTGTAGCAGTGCGGCCGTTTCCTGCTGCATAGCACAAACAGCTGTTTGACGCTTGGACTTGACGCCTGGCACCGTGGTGTTTACATCGAGTAGCGCGGAGGCGTTCGGCGATACCGGCAGAGGTAGGAGTTGCGGCGTCGACGCGACGAGTGCGCTGAACTCGGTGGCACGCTGGCCCATGCCCGAGCCCTCGAGGGTGTGGAGGCGACAAACGAGGCGTTGTCCCTGTGGCGAACGTTGAAGGCGCTCGATGTGGTTCATCGCTTGCTTCCGTGCGCGAAGTGAGGGCGGCCAGTCTCCCGCTTCGGCGAGAGTTGCTCCTACTTGCGAGTTGCGAGGAAGCCCGTAAAGTTGGCGAATTACGGTGCGGTGCTCCATGTCGATGGCGTTCCAGTTGGTGGCTCTGGCGTTCGTGAGGGGAAGCGCATAGAGTGCTCGCGTTGTTGCGACAGAGTTGTAAACTCGAAGCGCAAGTTGCGGTGTACAGCCACGACCACGGGCGAGCAGGGAGCGTGCGGCGCCAGCCACCTTCTTAGAATTCTTGCAGAGCTGGGAGACGGCGGCGTTAAAGTTGACCCGGCAGTCGATGTCAAGTCCGAGATATCGCACTTTTCTCTGCCACGGGAGGGGGCTTCCGCGCAGCGTGAGACAAGGCATTTCGAAGCGCGCACGAGCACGGGGGTGTACCAACAACGCCTCAGTTTTTGACGCCGAGAGCTGGAGCCCTATGCTGGCGAGATATTCATCGACGGCATTGATCGCCGACTGCAGGGATTCTCGCACTTGGAAGCCGAGGGCCGTGGGCCCGCACGCGAACAGTGCAATGTCATCGGCGTAGATCGCCACGTGGACTTCGTGGGCTGTCATCTTGGGGATGTAGTCAGGTAGTCTTGCCAGAGCCAAGTTAAAAAGAAATGGGCTGATCACGCTGCCCTGGGGAACCCCGGAGGTCACGCTGCGAGGGGCACTGAGCGTGTCACCAACTCGCACTCTGAGCGTGCGGTCACTGAGGAAGGCCGCGATGTAGTCAAAGAGGCGGCCGGTGACACGTAGCTCACGGAGGGCTTGAATGATGGTGGTGTGAGGGAGACCATCAAATGCGCGTTGCACATCGAGCAGCACGAGATATCCGGCTTCTTGGCGACTTGCTGCGTGCTCGAGCGTAGCTACGACGTCCGCGAGCGAGTCAGCTGCTGAGCGCAGTCGCCGGAAACCACTCTGTTCAGGGGCGAAAGCGTCGAGGGCGGAGGCAATCCACTCAAGGCGGCGCAAAGCCATGGCCTCCAGAGTTTTGCCGGCTACCGAAGTAAGCGACACTGGGCGATAGGAGCTGACGCTCGTGGCAGCTTTGCCGCGCTTGAGAATAGGGACGACGATCGCCTCTTTCCAGCCAGCAGGAATAATGCCACTGCGCCAGACGGCATTGAATGCCTCGAGTAGGGAAGGGAGCTGCGCTGCGTCGACGTTCCTGAGGACCTGATGAGTTAGTCCGTCGGCACCAGGCGCTGAGCGTCGTTTACGCGTGTTCAAAACAATGCGCAACTCACTAAGGGTAAACTCGGCCGAGCAAAGCACCTCAACGTGCTCCAAGATTGCCCTCGTAGGAAAGTAGCGCAGGGGAGCGAGGAGTTCAGCCTTGTTGTGCGGCGGTAGTTCGCAGGATGCACTGACGGGGCGCACAGACGGTGGCGGTGGGGCGAAGGCATCGGCGAAGAGTTCGGCCAGTTGCTCTGTGCTCAAGCCCGTAGCCACCGCGATGGAGAGTGCAGGATGGCGAGGAATCTTGGGACGGAGGAGGGAAGCGAGAATGCGCCAAGGGCGCGACTTGTCGCGAGTGTCCTCCAATGACACGCAGAGACTTTGCCAGCTCTGATTGCGGCGCTGCCTGGCGTGACGGCGACACGCAGCGTCCAGGCGGTTGTATAAAGTCCAAAGCTCCACCTTGTCGCTCTTGATGGCACGGCGTTCGGCGCGACGACGGACAGCGCGCAGATTGAGAAGCTTGATATCGGGGACCGGCGTTCCAGCAGGCACCGCGCACGATTTTGTAGCGGCATCCAAACACCTCGTAAGATGCGTAAGAAAGTTTGTATTTGCCGGAGGGGATATTGCACAGAGGGACCGAAAATGGGACCAGTCCGTGACGCGGTACGTACATGTCCTCGTGCGGTTCAGGCCGAGCGGGTCGAGAGAGATCGGATAGTGATCCGACCCCTGCGTGTCAGGGCTGCGAACCCACTCGTAGTGGCATCGCTCACTCGCGAGCGACAAGTCTATCGCACTCCCGTGTACCCTCCGACGCACAAATGTGGGACTTCCGGTGTTGATGATTAGCAGGCCCGAAGCATGGATGGAACTCAGCAGGTCCCTGCCGTTCGGCTCACTGTGGGCGCTTCCCCACGCCGTGTGGTGGGAGTTGAAATCACCGCACACGACACAGTCACCACCGATGCGCGCGGTGAGGCTCTCGATGAAGGTCGTATCCCACCGTCGTACGGGTTGCACGTACACGCTGGCGACACAAGTGTCGACCCCCCCAACGCGTACAGTCACAGCCACACACTCTACGGAGGTGGGCACAATGTCGGCCACACGAACGACGGCTTGGGCAAGACGCGCACGGACGTAAATAGACGCGCGGGAGCGACCGGGTTGATGGAGCGGATCACAGCACTGCACGTTGGCGCAAGTCCGTAACTCGCAGGTGGTCGCACTGTGGTAGCCCACAAATCCCGGAAAGTTGCACTCCCCGTCGCGCGTGTATGTCTCTTGCAACGCGAGCACGTCGTACTCGTGCAGAAGTAGGTGTTCGGAAAGTTCGGCGTGTCGTCGGCGCAGCGAGCGCACGTTCCACTGCAGGATGCGCGGCCGACGTTTTGCTGTGCGACTAGCCATGGTGATTGTGTTGCTGTTGACATGCCACTGCCTGCAGGCAGATGGCCCGGAGCGGATGGTCAGCTGGCAGCAAGGTGCTGACTCCTTGCATGGTGAGCAGCAGGTTTTCTACCAACTGATCCATAGTAGTTTGGGCGGGTGGAGCAGCAGTATCCTGTGTCTGCTGGCGTTGAGAGGCACGAGGGGCTGGTACCGGATGCCTGGGTGCAGGACTGGGGCCCTTCAGCACGCTCGCATAGGACCGCGCCGAAGATGAGGACTGCTGTGGCTGCTGCTCCTCCCGGACTGCTGCCCTGACAGCACGCCTCGGCAATGCCGAGGTGGAGGAAGCCATGATGGTGGCCACCTCCCGTTCTTCCTGCCATTTGGGGCAGGCAGGAGTGTCGGCCCTATGGGGGCCCCCGCAGTTCCTGCAGCGGACTTTCTCGCAGGAGGCGCCCTCGGCGTGGCTTTTGCCGCAGGAGATGCAGTCGGTCGGCCATCTGCAGGACTCCAGCACGTGCCCGAAGCGGCCGCACTGCCGACATTGCACTGGACGGGGCCGGGCAGGTCGCACCCTGAACCCGAGCTTGAAAAGGCGCACGTGTTCAGGGGGGACCGGTCCCGCGAATCGGACGGTGATGGTGCTCTCCTCCCTCGTTGCCGACAGCACGGGAACGCTCGACTCGATGGCTCCCAGCAGGTCTGTGTCCGCGGGTAACCCGACCACCCCGTGCAGGAAGCCGGTGCTCTTGCCGCGCTCGGCTGGCAGTCGGGCAGTCACTGGAATTCCGTGCAGCTCAGTGACTGCCAGCAGCTCCTCCAGGCATTCCCGGGTGGTAGTATCGGCGGCCACGATGTTGCGCTTATGGTTAACGCGAACCACTGCAACACCGGGCCGCGAAGAGAGGGTTGCAGCGAGAGAGAGGCGCGGTGCTCCTCGGAAGGTTCCGCCGGGCGCCGAGGGACGGAAGAGCACCGTACCGACGACCGCGGGGTCAACCGGAAGTGCAGCAGTCGCCAGGGCTCGTGCACGGCGCCGGTCCCTCTTTGACTGCACCAGCGTGAAGTCGGACGTGGTGGACTCGCGGGCGGATGGTGTCACTCTCTGTACTGCGGCTGTAGGCACACTGGGGGTGACCAGGGTAGCGGGCGGGCGCCGCGAGTCGTCCGTTGCCCCGGGAGACGAACGGGAAACATGGGCAGGCTCCTTCCTCTTCTTCTGCTTCTTCTGCCCCTTTGGCTTCGGCCGCGAAGCAGGCTGGCATGGTGCGTCCTTCAGGAACCGCGCCGCGGGGTGATCAGGGCCCTGATGTGACGAAACAGTGGGTGTTGCGTCCGTCAGCTCCATCTCGTCGGCAGCGCTTTCGTTTGTAGATGGTTCGCTAACAGACGCTGCAGGGGACGCACCGCCATCAGGAGCAGACGGCGCGTCGAGGATGGTTCCGGGCGCGCCCTTGCTCTGAGGGGGCGCGGAGGCGGCTGCTGTAGACTCGGCGGGATGTCGAGAGGTGGTGCTCGCCCTTCTTGGAGGGCCTCCGTCTTGGGCGGCAGGCGGAGAGGAGGTGGCGGCTGTTTCGCCCGAGTGTGGGGAAATGGCGCTGCCGTGGTCCGGTTGCTGCACGTGGCAGCTGGCTGCCGTGTGCTGCTCCGGGCTGGAGGGAGAGCTCGACGGCTGCTTACGTCGCCCGGTTGGCTCCTCGTCCTCGCTCTCCGTCTCGCGGGCGCGTTTCCGGGAGCTGGACATATCCATGTCCTCGTCGTCGGAGGGGGGGAGCGGGACCGAAGCATGGGGCTCTTGTACTGGGTGGCCGTCCTGGAGAGGCTTCGAAGCGGTAGTAGGCAGGGGGGGATCCACAGGGAGATCGAGGGTGGCGGCCCGTTGACTGAGCCACTGGCCCAGCATGCGAGTGGCACGAAGTTCCAGGTCCTCCCTTGCCCGGAGTTCGTCGAGGGATGCAGGGCCGAGTGTCACCAGGCTCAAACTGCCATGGCGAAGGTGGCGAACGCGTGGTGGGCGCTCTCCGGGCGAAGCGAAAACCATCTTGGCCCGAGACTTCAGAGCGACACGCAGCCTATCATATCTTCCGCGAAACGACCCTCCGGCGTTGGATGCGACGGCTTCGGTTCACAGTGCACGTGAGACGCTTGTTGCTCGTGCGGCATCGAGCGCTGTCGGACTCCTTTCACGCGCCGTGTGCCTGCTGCACGTGCGACAGGTGTTCTCCCCGGCGGACCGCCGTGGTCTCGAGGGGCGTTAGGCGTAGCAAGGCGCGGGGCGGTCGGCGAAGATGAAGCTCGATATCTTGACCAAAACGCACTCACATGTAATGTAGGTGGTATCCGCCGGTTCCTTGAATCTTGCCGATTCTAACGGTGCAGCAAAATGAAAGGGGTGAGTGGCCTTTCTGTAGAGATGAGCGCAGGACGCAGGAGCCCATGTGAGGCACGTCAGTACTCCACGGCCCCCTGGCGGCGAATCGACTATACAGTGATACCACGACGTAACATGCCATATCTTCTGTTTTAGGTATTTGTTTTCTGTTTGTGATACTGTGTGATATATTTCTTACGGTTGTGTGGTGTGTGATATATTTCTTACGGTTGTGCGGTGTTCTAGTACTCTCATAATATACGTTGTTGCCACCCAGCTAACGTTAGCCAAGGTATTAAGAAAGATATTTAAGAAACACGCTGCCACATTATAAGACCTACGGTGTACGGTCTTCACAAGCCTTATACTACGAACAACGTAGGTCTTAAAATCATCTCTTTCATCATGTTTTTTCAATGTCTTTTTTTTCATCCTTTCTTCATTTTGCTCATTTTCTATCCCCTGGCAAATGACGAGCGTTTCTTGCTTTCATGACGAATGTTTCTCGGTATTATCTGACAACGCACCTATCCATGTCGTACAATACGAGCTGTGCGCCAATGACCTGAGAGATAGAATGGGAATTTCGCCTGGTCTTGATTCAAGAGTTCTGTGGCGCCCACGGCCGTTTATTTGGGTGCACTTTGCTTTTGTCTCGTAACGGACAATTAACCGCGGTCATTCTGCGCCTTAATTGGGCTCTGCGCCTTAATTCGGCTCCGCCGCGGTGGTCGCTTAACACGAGAAAAACGAAATAGAAAGGAACACAGCGTGATGCAACAAGCAAGAAAAAGAAAAGAACAAGAGGGATGCCATATGATGCATGTTCTCGTTGGTTTCGCGGTAGAGTCGCTGAAAAATAAATCGGGACAGACTGGCGCTCTCCAGTCGTTTTTTTTTCTTTTCCTTTCCAATAATTAGACGCTAACCGCTACGTGCCCTCCCGCCACCCCTGACGAATAATTAACTTTCGCGGCTTAATGAGTAAACTCGACTTCCAAGTCGCTGTTTATCTTTCCTTATAGAGGGACACGCGTCGTTTGATTCACTCCATGACTGCTTTACGGCTATACAGGGGAGTCTGTTCATTGTTTGAGGCTACCGAATTTCTTTACTCACTGTGTCTTTACTTCCTCTCCCTTTATCATCATTCGTTAGCGTATAGTTGCCTACCAGACATAGTTAAGTTCTACATAGTTAAGAGGTAGCCATAGCTCACGGCCCACTCAGATTTCCCCTATCCAAATACACGTAAAACGCATAAATGATTGTGTAACAGAACCGCTGCAGACAGCTGAATGAAATTTGTTGCATCGGAGGTAAAAGGTAAGCGCTAGTGATTTTACTAATCAGCATTTTGCTTTGGAACCTGGAATTTTTACAACTTGCCGGAAATCGATAACCTTAAAAAATTTGGAATTTGGAATCAGAAATTAGGAAACCTAATGTTAGTAATTCGTAACTCAGAATCAAAAACAGATACCGCCGTTCTGCAAACTGCATCTCTTAGAGAATCTCGAGCGGACAAATTTCCTACATGAGTTTACAGCTTACGTGAACTTTTTAGAATGTTTGTAAATGGTTTGCGAAATTCCTACTCACAAATAAGTGGCATACTTCATAGGGGTTTATAATATATATAAATTTCCTCCGATTGGGGTACATTATTGGGTGCATTTTGCACCCAATAATACACAGTGATAAAGTGATATTGTTTTGCATTGCTGAGTTGTGAAGTAGTAAAATTGATCGCTGAGTTATTATTTTTTTATTTTGCAATTTTTTGTATTCTTTGTAAAAGCATTGACGACCTAAATAAATATATGCTTCCATGAAGCCATAATATCATAACTCTTTTTCTGCAACAAATATAAAAATCGGTGCAGTGGTTGCCGAGAAACGGGAATATCCCTTGTCGATGTATTTAGATAGGAGCGCCTGAGTTAAATTTTCCTCTTAACATCCTGGCCTGCTTCCATTCCTCTCCTTCTTTAACGTATAGCCAATGCCATACTAACAACATAGAAAGACGCTTCTAACCAAAGTGCCTTCCTTCGGCAAAAAAGAAAAGAAATGTAGGCACAAGTATATAAAATAAAATCGATGTGCACTTCTGGATATTCGCATCAAGCGCGGAAGTAAGCCTGAACGATAGCAGTGCTTTGTCAAACTCCTAAAATAAATTGCTTTTGTTATTCCGCAGGGTCATTCTATCTCATTCACACCGCTTCGTAACCCACTAGTTAAATCAAGATTTCCCGTTAAAATAGCAAGCATTTTCACATATATCAGTTGCGTGCGTATTATTTTAGAAACAATGCATTTGCTGTGTCACCGAGCAAGCAACGACTGCTACTGCTTCGTTATTTCGTGCAGGGCTACTCATTCGTCCCGGTCAGCTCGGGCTGAAGCACTGAAAGCTTTTAGTGTGATCGAATCGCGCATTCACCCTCATCCTGAATCCTGAGCCTTCGCGCTCGTAAAAGGCCCACTGGCATAAAAAAGCGACGTAATCTGGGAACGAAACCTACTCAAGGTCACATGAAGAGAGAGAAAAAAAATATCCTTCGTCAACATCAATCCTTCCACGTTAGGATAGTTTATTGCTTGATGCATCGAAGAAGGGTTATGTAGAAGACGGTCAGTCTAGTCGAGCCAAGGGGTTGATTGTAGCCGGCAGGAAGAGCGGTGTTACTGATAGTGAAATCCACTGAGCCTTCATGATACTGAAGAAGAATAAAAGTAGACCGCTAGCATAGGTCGGCAGTGGAAACCAATACCTACTATGATGCAACGGTCCAGACGAGGAGATGTATCAGGCTATCCTGAACGTTGCGTCAACTAAATCTCTCGGTGTATTTCCTAACTTGGCGGATTCCGAAGGCCTCCCTCCGAGCAGTCGTGGTTTGCTTGACGGCAGGAACGGGATTCGGGAAGCCAGAGTTCAGAAAGCAAACGCAAGATGGGCGTAACGCCAAGGTGGCTGCCTCGAGCAGATACATGGACAGAAGATTGAAGGCTATTGCGGCAAAGTAGAAACAAACCGAAAGGAAGATGGATAGTGGCATGTGAATAGCGCTTGTTCAACGACAGGCTAAAGAACTACAATGGCTCCTACCATAGCCTGTGTTGAAAACAAGATAAATAGCAAAAATGCAACGACAATAGACAAAGAAAGCTTCGCTGTAGAAGGCCTGGCAGCATGCAGCGACACCCTAAAAAGGATAGTGGTAACCAAAAAACAACGCACAGAACACAAAGAAAATGCTCGTAATTATTCAAAGAGAGCAATCTCGGCAAAACGTGTGAATCTATCAAATGCACTACGCGAATTGCGTGGTACTTGGCGGAAGGCACGCGGGCCAACGATTACGCCGCAACTTTCGACGAGTCGTGTGCAAAAGCCGACGCGCTTGACCCACTGATCAAATTTCGACGATCGCCGACTCTGCGCGCCGGTGTCGTTGCGCTACAAGTGCCACGTTTTTCTTGCGGGCACAGGTTTGCCCAATAAACAGTTTCGTCCTTCGCAATTTTGTCATACTCTGTTCGTCACCACCACTATATACAAGGTGGCAATATACAGTTAACGACACTTTGTATATAAAAACAAGAGTTGAGAATGTTGCGCCTGCATTGTTTGAGATGCTTGCAGTAAGATGCGGATGTTTGGCATTGAAAGGTGAACCGCTGGGTCTTATTTTAGAACATAAGCAGCTGTTGGCAATTTGATATTAACGAGGTGCTTTCGCTAAGAGTGAACAATCTCTGTATACGCACTTTACAGCGTACATTACAAACGCTAAGTCTTGCACTGGCGTTAATGTTGCAACTGCAAGCGATAGTTACTACTTCCATTCATACGCACGTTTTACCAGCTACTAATTGGAGATAGCAACAAAGAAGGCATTAAAATATGTAAGCAATCGCTTATCCCCCCATATTACACACAAGCCTTATTCTTTGACCGCCCGCAGAAGCGGACGATTAGCTGAGCGTGAATGAGAAGGCACTTTTCCTGAAAATATAACCCTGGTCTCGGCTCGCGCTGGTTTGCTCTGCGCGAAAGCGGAACTGTCTTGGTAGCATGCAGCATGCAGTGGCAAGACGAAGGAGCTGCGTGTAACCGCTACCGCGGGCAGGGACTTGTATGTGCTGCCAAACGTGTACAGACGCATCTTATGTTGGGCACAACAAGTACCGTTAGACGTCGCTGGCTGGCTCCAGAGCGCCCCGGCGGTTGCCGTTGGCGCGCTCTACACAGGGGTGTCGCGCACTGTACTTATTGTTGAGCGCTCTTATGCTAAACCACGACAGATTGATACTACACCTAGTGATGAGGAGGAGAAAGACGGTAGCTTTAGGGTAGCTAGCCCACCAGAAATTCTGTGTTATTTGCCTACTCTCGCGCTTTCCTGTCAAATATATATATATATATATATATGTATGTATATATATATATATATATATATATTCGAAAAAATAGATAATAACTGATAATACTATATAGGCGTTTCTCTCAATTTCATAGGAACGGAAATACTTCACTCATTTTTGACTACAAAACCGCCATCATAGCTGGCGTGACACGCTCAGCGTATCAGTGCACCATTTCCATTGTTTTTTATAAAATTGTCGCATTATTTATTAAGCTATACATAGCAAGAACAAATTTGGATGGCTCTTCAGCCTCGTCTTCGAGAGTGGAACGTGATAGCATTAAAACATCCCTTACTGATTCTCACGCTTTCGGGCAACGGCAGCTTATACGGAACAGTAATGCTTACCGGGAAATACTGACGGCAAAATATGTGCAGGAAGGCGACCTTTCTGGTACAAACGCGGTCTATTGCATGGGCCGACCTTCTGTTATTGTTTCGCAGTTTTGATATTTCAGTCTGAGAAAATTTAACATAAAAAGCGTGCGCTGTCGGTGTTTTGTTTGATGACATTAGTTTGTGGATTGCTATTCTCACAATTCCGAGGAATAACTTTGTAAAGAACGTAAGAACTAACCTTTGTGATAGAAGAACAACTTTAGTGCCATATAGAACATGCATGGTTCGCGACAATTTTGTCGGCCGCGGACGTCGGCGTCGACGCTTACGCCGACACCGGCTTCTGTGCGGCACGGGGCTCTTAACGCTCGCACGCTAAAAAAAAACAATTAGGCAGTCTGGCCTGAAAGGCGAACGATTGACAGCGAAAGCAAGTTCTAGCGTTGCACTCGAATTCCTTTGACGTCGCTCTAACTACACGCTTGTGCGACGAGTAGTTGCAAGACGCAGCACACAGGGCAACTCCTGCTGCGCGTAGCAGCGCCAGGGAAGCTACCAGGCGACTCGCAACGCTGGCGAATGTCCTCACGGCGAACGTCGCCAGTGGCGTTGCAGGCGCCGCATCTCGATGGCGCACGCGATGAGAAGGATGGAAAACCGTCGGAAGCGGTCGGTCAGCGCCTCCTGTGAATCAGCTTGGCGTTTTCTGCCGAGACAATGGCACCACACACCAGCTCAAGCAGGAATACTATAGGCTGCTTACAGCACGCGTGCGTGCAATGCTAATTCCAACAGAGTAAGGTGACTGAGCGTAGCCCTGAGGGCGCGTGCACTTCCGCTCGTGATTGTGTTTGTTTTTTTTTTTTGGAACCCAAACCACTCCTTGTCTCTGGAGGCTCTGTAATCGGCGGCGCGCGAGTCGCGTATGCGCCATAAGTGGGACAGCACGGCAACGGCGGCGCCGACGCTGCGAATGGCCACGAGCGTCCGTATAAACTGCTAACGCTTGACTAAGTGCGAGAAAGCGGGCGTAGCATCCATCTCACCAGCTTCTCAATTAGAAGAGACACACAGACTCATATTTGAGTGCAACGCGACAGGAAGACGATGGGCCTTCCTGGGGAGGTATTCTGTAAGAGTCCGCCCAGTGGACATGTCCATACCGTTTGCTGCGGAAGTTCTGATTGGCTGTGGCGCCTCACTATAGCGTATGCGCAGCCCAGAGCAGCCCAATGCAGCCAATTAGAACCTCAGCAGCAGACGAAATGGACATGTCCACTAGGCGGAATCTTACAGAATACCTCCCCCGGGCACACAAGCACTCCGTCTGTTCGTTTCATCTTTGTCCTTTGTCTTCCTGTCGCGTTGCCGTTAATAATAAATCGAAAAGTAGCCATACTTCTAGTTCCTCTGTCAGATAAACATTGGATGTGCTTCATTACTCGCCGTATAGGTGGCTAAATGGACATTAAGCGGGCAGTAGCACTGTAACAGCGGCCATCTAACAAATCGTTCTAGTTAGGACCAAGCCAGCTAAAAAGGCAGTTTCATGAAGACAGCATCAGAGCAACAAACGATGCAGGCTTCGTTGATGTCCAAACAAGGCGACCTAGTAGAGTGCTTGCAAACTCGAACAAGTAGTCACGCTTTCTTGTGCTCTTAAAGTAGGCTTTGTCATGTTCATACATTCGCACATATAAAGATAACATGCAGTGCTTTTCGCAAATTGGTACTGCGGGATAGCTCAAGGTGGAGGAAGGTTCATGAAAGGAAATAATTGCCATCTGCCCGACCTTGGCACGTAGCTACAATGGAAACCCATAGGTGTTTCTCGGAAGGAAAGCTTCGCAGTTGAAGAAAGATTTGTTCTGGTCACGGGAAACTCGGGTGGAGATGACAATTTTTTTTCTTTTTAAGATCAGCTTTTCTTAACTTCTTTTTTTCCTCTTGTTGACGCGTGATAGGCTTAAATGGCAAATTCATCTGCCAGATGTATTCCATTACTTGGGTTCAGGGCTGTCTTCTTAGATGTCAACGTAGACTGTCTCCAAATCCAGAACTGAAAGACAATGTCACCGCTCCTCCATTTCTTTCTTACGGCAGAAGTCGCGCTTTCAATGTCTGCTATCCGCAAGGGGAGAAATAGAGCTGGTGTCGTGGAAATAGGCTGGAAAACCGTAAAAGCCTTCAATAGAGCCCGCGGCTCTGTAAACGGACGAATAAGGAATTTTCTTTGCAACACCGATACAACGAAGCAGGTAAAGACAGGTTACAGCAGACAAGTTTCGCGTAGTACGTGAGCACTTGTCAAAAATCTGCAGCAGGTTGCGTAGGACTGTTACAGAGTATTTCGCAGCACTTAATTAAGTCTGCCATTACTAATAAATTAAGGCTCATTCACACTAAGCCAACACGACACCGACACCTACCATTGGCCGACTAGTCGACAAACTGTGTCACTGAGAATCAGTCTGTCGCACTATAGGCCGGCAACCCCACCGACACCGACGGACGACACTAAGTCGTCACAGTGCATGTGGCAGGCTTTCGTAACGCCGACGCCGATCAGTCGGCCAACACGACAAAACCAGTCTGCCAACCGTCGTCCGCGGCCAGTCGTCTTGAGATAGGTCGCAGAGCGAAAACATCGCACCGACAACGCGATCGCCGAAACAGCTATACGCTTCTACCGAGCGTTTTAGCGAACACTTTCAAAAGTTTATAAAAGTTGCCTGTGGCTGATACCACACTTCTAGACCATGAGCTGGTGCTGCTTGAATAAGCGGACATGCACAAAAAAATTGATATGCGTAATCGACTAATAAACACAAACGCTCTATTTAACATTTTAACTAATTGCTTGATGGCACATATCGCAATTTACAAATTCTAGCCGGCGAGTTCGCAAGGCGGATCCACATGGAACGAATTCTCAAGTTGACACTGCAGTTTCCAGATATTAATTCCGAAATTCGCAGAGAAATGCGTTGGCATTCTGGTTACTTTTGTGCTTCAATAAATAAAACGACGTTTTGTTAAGAAAGTAATTGGAACGACAGTGCCTTTGTACCGCAAGTTTGACGGCGCCTATCTAGTAAACGGTATCATCGCCACAATTCTTTTGAAGTGGTTCAATTAAAGGTACGAACAAGGCACCGCACGTAGCCAGAAGTCTGCATCGGTGAACGCCAGGCACGTGTGACAAGATAAACCGCAGACGTTGTCGCGACGCGACCTTTCCGCCGACACGGGGCCCGGCAGAATGTCGGCGCAGACTGCCGGTGTCGGTACAGTGTGACAGAGGCGCCGACAAGAATGAAAAACTTTGTCGCCGACAGTCGGCAGACTGAAATCGGTGTCGTCTTGGCCTATAATGTGAGTGAGTCTTAATACGAAAAGTGATTGTTTGTGAACGACGTGAAAGAATCAACTCGGCATCAGTTCCCTGCTGTCTTAAACAACCACCATAATTGCTCATATCGTAAGCGCGGTCTTTCTTGCCAATTTTTTGCAGTACTTGAACTTTCTGGAAATGCTAACATTAATCGTCGACTATTTTTATGAGAGCTTACATCTTTTTACCTAATGCAGCCATAGGTAGAATGGATGGTTATCAAATTATTTCTTTTTAAGTTAGTTTTGCTGAACGAGAGATTGCGAAGACACCGCTGGAGACCAAGCAGAGCCACGGCTTTATAGGTTGGGCACAGATGCAGCATGCGGCTTGCCCACCAGGCCCGTTTCCTCTGTTTCGCCGCATCCTGTGCCGTGGCGATGTGACCCTACCCGAGAACTAGTCCTTCAGTGTGCCTTCACTTAGGGCTGCAGCGTGATTACGAGTTCTTGACTGGGACCACTAAAAAATGATATTAGCTGACCTGATATGACCTAACCAATAAATGACGCGTCAACGTGGAAATGAAGCGGAACGTGGAAAGGTGCAAATAGTAAAGGAGAGGTACTTTTGTTAGACATGATGACATTGTCACTCCATCGAGCTGGGTCCACGTTAGTTGCCGTATCGCTGCCTGAGATCTGACCAGTTGCGTTCGTTTACCATGGAGACCAGAAAACTCGGACATCGATGACTAAACACAGGTCAAATAATATTTATTCTGCCATATATTTCCACAAACAGAGCATAATATTAGTGGTCCAATTTAGATGCTTAAGCACAAGAGTGTCACGCTGTTTTGATCAAACTGAAATTTGTAGGCATTTTTTCGATCATTCGGGTCCGCAAGTGCTTTTGTGATGTTTACAAGCGATTCTCGTACGAACTTATTCTAAATATGACTTGTCATTTCAGCTTTATGACTGTCCAAATCTTCAACCACTCTTCAGCCGGTCAGGCTGGATAAAATAGGGCATAATTGAGGCGACCAAGAAAGCTTCTGTAGCTTTCGGACGCGGACGCGTGTCTGTTTTCTTCCGCAGCTAGTCCCGGAGAACAACTTGAGCAGTTTCTACAGACATCACGGTCTATGACACCAGCTAGGTGTAGAACCTTGTCATGTGAAGCCCCCCAACAGACAATGGCACCAAAGAAAGCATATGTGGAATTACTTGTTTTGTTTGAACAAGGAGAAATGAAAGTGTACGAAAAAAAGAAACAACGCCGCAGGTGGGATACGAACCCACGTTTCCGCACTACGCGTGCGATATTCTTGCCAATTGAACCACCACAGCACCGTTTTACAGCGGAGCTGTTAGCCTCTATACTCCGTTCCATACATAACAGCCAACGAAACTGTGTAGGCTAGAGAAACTTTTTGAAGTCGATTCATTCGTACATGGATGTAGTAGTTCGATGTATGTTGACGGCAATTAACTGTGCGCAACTGTTTTTTTATATGGGCTCAGTATTGAAGGAAACAAGTTTTAACCATAAAAAACAAACACACTGTGGTATAATGCTGTTAATGCGTTGTTCTATTAATTTTTTTTTTATTTTTGTGTTTCTTCTCGTTTTTTTTTCTACCCGCCGCGAGGAGGCGTACATGCATGCTCACGCGAGCGAACGCTGTTGGCGCCCAGTGAAGCGTTGACGGAACGCGCGTAGTGGTAGTTTTCCTTCACCGAATTTCTTGCATAGCTTCCACAGCGTTGACTGGTATGTATGGAATCGAGTTATAGTTGGTCGGGATTTTTCGTGTTCGTGGGCGCGGTTTTGCTTTCACAAATAACAAAGAGCAGCTGAAAGCCCTCGTATTTGAGTTTCCGCGCAACAGAATTATGTTTTTGGTACATTCGAATTACAGTCCGCTGCTATCATGTCTACAGGTTTTGCGTAAATCGTACTTTACGAATTTTATGATACATATCACTTCGAGAAATTCGGTTATTTCAATAACGCACTTGCTGTAGACGGAGGGCCTGCGAGAATGTGGAGGTTTGCTGCGCTAGCGACTCCGCAACCTATGCGAATAACAATATAAAACCTAGACTATGTGAGGGTGGCGTGTTTCACATCCAAGTCTTGGGCGGTCGCCACTGTCGAAACGACGACAGTGCACTCATAGTTGAATTTATTTCGCTATGGCACGCCGCCGGCAGCGGTAATCGAAACGTTTCATAAGCCTTTATACCGTAGAGTTTATTTGTAATGATTCAAATAAATAAGCATATAAAAACATTGCTCCTTTAATTTTAAAGCTTTTTTAATTTAAAGCCGGTTTAAACACTGAAAAGCTTTATATCATAACACACTTCTGAAATCGGTAACGGCAATAGAGAGAGTTTGCAGTGTGGACCGTTAGACGAACTGCCGAGACAGAAATCCCGCTTGTGAAAGTTACATGGTTATGCTCAAAGGGAGCTGCATTTTGCTGAATATTGAGAACTAAGCGGTGGGGCATCTTCAACTGCAATTGTGCAGGAACTTCAGCGCCATACCTTGATCGCAACAGCGACAGCTTCATGTGGTTTGATATGTTTCTTCCCTCAGCGGCGGACAGCTTGTCTTCAGCGGACATATGCGGTGGGGCTGTGTACGCGGTATCTTTTTGCATATGAACACTTATGCACGTTATGCACCGATGTATCTCCTGGAACGCCCTTCACGTGTCTTTTATTTCTTGTAAGCATCGATGGCTCTCACAGTACAGCAATTTATTTGCAGTAAGTTTGTGGGATTACAGCGTTGTGATGTTGCTCGACCTATGCACCATCGCCAACCTTCAAAGGCGAATGCACAAGCTACCTACGAGTTACATAACAGCAGACGATCAGACGAGCAGTCGATCGTCTGTTGTGCGGAACACCTCGAAAGCGTCATTGCACTTTGGATATACATTTAACTTTCTAAGCAACTATGTATTATTCATACTACGCCTGTCATTTTCTTTTTAATTTAACACGCCATGGTTGCTTAGTGGCTATGGTGATGGGCTGCTAAGCACGAGGTTCCGCATTTCAATGAAGGCGAAATGCGAAAACACCCGTGTACTTATATTTAGGTGCACGTAGAAGAAATCCAGGTGGTCTAAATTTCTGTAGTTCCTCATGACGGCGTGCCTCATAATCAGGAAGTGGTTTTGGCACGGAAAACCCATCTTTCTTATTAATTTTTTAAATTTAAACTGAACAGTAATGAAAAAATCATCGAGTATTAGTAAACAAACGTTTTTCTGTTACCAGTGCAGCTACCATTAGATTCCAGGTGCCGCTAGCGTTGCCTGCGAAAACCGGCCCCATTGGCTATATGGAAATGTTACGGGGTCGCCGTAGCTATCATGTCTGCAGCTTGCGTGTAAGTCGTATTTTAGCACGTTTCTGACGCATTTTACTTTCAAACATTCATTTAGTTAAATATTGCACCTATGCATGGCGAAGAGCCTACAACGACGAGGATGCATGCTACATTTCCGGGCACGTGGGTGCGGGCAGTCAACCATAAAAGTTCGCGGACCACGCAATCTCAAAAGCGTCGAACTTCCGAGCATCCTGCAAGAGTAACCAGTAAAACTGCACATCACAATGTTGTTTCAATATCCTTGTAGATGATAGAGATGGGAATACCAGGCTGCGTTGTGAGGCCCAGGAGATGTGCAGCTTTTCCACAGATCACGCGGTCCACAATATTTTACGATCGACTGTACATCGCTTGTTGTGGTAGTGTGTAACGTCGGCAACAACTTCACTGCACATCCACTGTCACAGGGTAAAACAGAGGCTGATTTTTTTTCGTTCACGTTCTTGAGGATTCATCATTTTTACATTTCAAATAAAAAAAAAAAACTACACACTATGCTTACCTTAGGGTAATTTTTTATGGCTTCACATGACTGGGATTTACGAAAACCCCCTCCCACCCACCTCGTCTCAACAGCCCCGCCCCCCGCCCATATGAACAATGGGAGGCCGTTCTCTCCAGCACCGACCGACCCATCCAGACACGGGTCCTGGCACGAGCTGAAGACGTCATCGAGAAACGCAGCCTGGCAGCCTACGTTCCTTAGCCTCTCTTACCCCTCAGCCCTTCGAATAATAAGGTTGTTACTCACTCACTCAGAAAAGCCTGGACCCCTCGGTACTCTTGTAGGTACGCGCCGTTTGGAATCACGTAGAAACCAGTGAGATGATATTGATTCGGAACAGCCGCCACGGTGCGGCTGCACTTAAGAGGAGGAAGACGACTTGCTCTCGAGTGTTATGGAGTCGCCATTTTCGCCACCGTTGATCTACGTGTAAAGACATTGCAAATATAGCGCTGTGAATCGGCTTTACGTAACATTATTGGCGGAGGTGGACGTTCCCCGTATCCGCAATGGATCCTCGCAGCGGTCGGAACGCCTACACTGCAGCTTCGGCGCTTGCTTGCGGCACTTCCTTTACGCGAGCCTCTACGCCTGAAGCCACAACCTACGTCCCTACGTCCCTCCCTGGGCATCCTGGCGTTTTCATCAGAATAGCAGTCTCGATGTTGACGACTGAATCCGCTTGTGCAGGGGGTGATGACACGGAACAGCCGCCACTGTGTGTTTGCACTGAAGCGGAGGAAGACGACGTGTTCCCGATTGGTCGCCATCTTGGCCACATTTGGCATACGAGTAAATGTATTGCAAGCACAGCCTTGTACATCGGCTACACTTAACATTATTCTGAGGTTTTTAACATGCACATACTTACATAACGGTACGTAACAGTCAACCATTCCTGCAGAATACAATGTACAACGCCCGCTTCTTGTAGACGAGCGATGGTCAGCTAGAGCAATTGCCTGCTTTTAAACATTCGTCGAAAGTAACACCGCGAAAAGCCTCGAAAATTCTCTTAGAAGAGCGCTACGAGCTCGGGGTTCGATACTTGCTGTATCGTCACTTCAGAAGCCGGCCGGCCGCGTTTGACCTGATGACGATGATTTTTTTTGTATCCTTCTTGAAATGACTCGTGCGACGACAGACAGTCACCAAGAGCCTGCCGGATTGAATTAGGTACCCCTACATATACATATACATTGCCACCTATCCCCTTGTCTTCCCCCCCCCCCCTCATCTCGAGCTTAACTTTCCCTGATCTGAAGTAGGATTCGCGCAGCCACTATAGGGCCAGCGGCAGGAATTATTCGGTGGAATCGTAACTCCGTGAGACGCCGCAAGCTGCGTTGCCGCTGAGGCCATGGCAAAAACGAGAGAGAGAGAGAGAGAGAGAGAGAGAGAGAGAGAGAGAGAGAGAGAGAGAGAGAGAGAGAGAGAGAGAGAGAGAGAGAGAGAGAGAGAGAGAGAGTTCGACCGTCTCAACTGAATGCAAAGCAAAGAAAAGCCATAAAAAAGCTGTCATACTAAACAACGAAACGTCTTTTGACCCTGTGCGCGAATCTCCGGCTTCGTACGACGCGATGCAAATATATAGTGTGTCTCTACGTATGCAACAAGATTTCTCGTCGAATAGAACGGTTGTAGAAATTAACTGCTGTAAAGCTAGTGTTATGTTTTACGTTCTCTCAAAGTCGCACTTCGTTTTTCCTTTTAAACATCGATCACTCGGTCCACAATTCGGAACACCACGCACCACCACTTCAATAATCTTCTTCCATCAACGTGCCTCATCGTGTAGCAACAGATAGGAGTGGTAGCCAGAAGGTCCCACCCGAAATTGTTCTTTACTTGACATTTAACGAAACTGAAAGAAGAACAATGACTGCAAAGATTCATTAGGGAGACTTACTCAGTGGAATGGTGTGCTGGATGTAGCAACAGGTAGACGAGAAAAAAATTAAGACACAGTGAGGTAAAGAAACTCCAAAATTCAACATTCACGCTTTTCGCTGATGGCAACTGTCTTAATAGTTATGAAGTATTCATCGTGGATTCTCAGGATGAGCAAATAATGGCGTAAGAAAAGAGGGGATATTGATTACTGTAGGCTCTTTTGTCATGCGTAATGAATGTGTGTATCTGTTTACAGCTGGTGTTGCTTTACGATATAGACTGAATACAGTACCTAAACTTTTCACAGGCAGCATAAACGTTCTTTCATCGTGAAAAATAAATTTGAGTCCTAACATCAGTATTGAATTTTGTGAATGCCGCATGAGCTACTGAGCTCCCTTAAATGATGCTACGAAAGCGAAAGACACGCATGAAAGCTTGCAACGGCACGCCGCTAACATTGCGAAAAGTGTGGCAACTCGCGAGAAACATTGAGAATCAATGCTGGTCGTGCAGTATGGACGGAATGGATGGAATAAACAGATGTCGTTTGCACCGGCTTGCGAGAGAACTGGGTCGGACCAACTTATTCGAAGACATTCGTATATCTTATTTCAGTTACCGTGCCGGATACTGAAGTTAGAACTATACACTCAAGTTTAGATGATGTATCAATAAAATGTGTTTTTTTTTCTTCCGCTTCCAGACCGGATCCCGCATCCAGACCTCATCCAGACCGGACCCCGCCTTTCGCGAGATGATAAAGAACAAACACCACACACTGGAGCGCACGGAGACAGGCGCACACTGATAGCTACAAGCGCAGGCGCGACTGGAGATATCACAAGATTCGCGGATGACCTTCCGGCAACGCCAAACGGTGCGAGTCTGCGAAACGTGATCAGCTGCTGCTCAGTTCGACCATTCTTGCACGTTGACAACCTAAGAATTCAGTACATGCGCCACCAACAGAAACGCAGGGTACCTGTCTTTCCCCTATGAAAGACAGCCGAGCCACATGGAGTCCGCTTAGAGCTTCACCACTTTGCTCTGCTTAACGTTAATGCTGAGCTAGTTAGAAAATGAAAGCACGCTATTTTGAGCTAACTATCATATTGGCTGACCCCTGATATCAGGATAACCTGTAAACTTTGTTAAAACGTTCACGTTTCATACTAAAACAAGACAGAGACACATGTATACGAGAAAAACAAAAACAAAAAACAAAAAAAAAAGCCGTTTGAAGTGCGCGGAACGGTTTGATGCCACGGAAATAAGCGAGCCAAACTTGCTGGCTCATCTATGCAAACTGCGTTTGAATTGGACAGCGTACGTATATAGTCTTTTGTTCCTAGGTTGGCACCAACTGTATTATTCTCGCGAACTGTAGGATACCACGACATTCCGGCTGGAAGTGGGAGAACATGCGGCGTGGCATGTCGGTGTGCAGGTACGACTTCGTGAAACAAGTGATAGGCATCTACACGCCAGAGGCACGTGTGACAAACTTGCGATTTAAATCCACATGGCTTGCAAGCAGTGATTAGCAAGTATGCGAAAACTTAAAGATGAAAACTCCAACTAGCGACTTTGCTTCGCACGTGAGCATGTGTGTTAGTTCACTGCTAAACTGTGCGCCGTAAAAATGTGAGCAATGGTGGCCTTTCGTAACAAGCTTCATTTGAATTTTGCATCGGAAAATGCGCAGATTGTTTGTTTCTTTACGGAGAAAAGAGAACCTTTCGGCTTTCTTATCCCCAAATACTTTTGATGCGGTCTCACTTTAAGCTTTAACACGAATGCAGCTGATCGAAACCAGAAATATAATTCAATTTATCTCATCCTTAACATCGAAAGGTGTATAAGCAGCGGAACTATGCAACGTCAACTACTGTCACAGTGAACATACGTAAGACAATCGACACTAGTAATTTCTCCTTAGCTGCAAAGTAATATTTATTTATTTATTTATTTATTTATTTATTTATTTATTTATTTATTATACCCGCAGGATCATTACGGCATCATAGAGGGGAGTGGTTACGAGGAAAACGGGTAAATTCAACAAAGTGCCGTTAATAAAGTAAAACAATATATATGCAGAAACAAATAACAAATCTCACATTGGTATACAAAGTTAGCTATGGTGTTCGTGAGTACAGGTTGAACAATATGAAGAAAAGGATTCCAAGTTATACAGCGTTAGCTATACATTATGGAGAAAAAGGTTCCTAGTTATACAGTGTTAGCGATGACGTTCTTGAATAATTGGTGGTCTGCGATGGTGACCATCGAGAGAGGAAGTCTACTCCCCTTATTGGAAATGCTCGGTACAAATGACTGCAGGACGGCGTTGGATCTGAATAATGGAATGCCGACCTTATGAATATGATCCAGTCGGGACGATACATACGGAGGCGGGAAAATAAGTTCGTCGTGTAACAGCGAGTGATGATATCTGGGATGGTTCGCGAACAAAGCTTCGCGTGAAGATAACCACCCGGCTATAGCCAGGTATATGTAGGACTCTCGATTGACTTTGGCTTAAGGTAATTGTCAATTAATATCATCTTACTGCTTGATATGGAGAGTTCGCCGGGTGGCTTTTGCGTCACTAGCGTTTGCGCATTTTATTAAGAATACTAAAGTTAGCAGCTCAAATTGCGCAACACTAAAAAAAAAAAAAACGAAAGTGTCAGGTGCGGCAGACAAAAACGGTTTCATCATATTGTGTTCAGCTTCAGCATTTCAGCCTTTCGACTCGAGAGTCTCCGTACTTCAAGGGAAAAAAAGAAACGTGTAGTTTGAAGTTTGAACCTTATTTTTTTCCTTGTTACAGAAAGTGTACAGGCAAGTTAATGAGTCATGTCGTAGATACATTGTTTCGCGTCTGATTCGTGTGGCCATCGATACGCGTGCGCTAAAGGCCCCGCAGAAATAGGGGGCTGGAAAGAAACCAACTTTCTTTTTTCCTTTCCGCTGAGTTCACAACCCTTTTGAGCGATAGCGAAACAGATCGGTACAGCTTCGAGTTGAGAAATTAAGTTAAATGACCGGGAGCAAAGAATTCGGCAAAACATGGAGCCGAACTAAGCGGAGAAAATTGGAGCAAGATATGGCAAAACCATATTGTCGAAAGGCTGAGATGTTGTGCCCTGTACAAGAATAATGCTTTATTCTTCTTGTTCCTTTCTTTCTTTTTTGTCGCAAAACCATTGTTTCGAGAGGCTGAGATGTTGTGCCCTGTACAAAAATAATGCTTTTTTCTTCCCGTTCCTTTCTTTCTTTTTTGTCTTTCACTGTTTAGACTCCATTCTTACAGGAAAATTCGACGATGCGCGCACAAAATAAACAATTGAAAGGTCAGTGTTTGTCTGGGAGAGGGCTTTCTTTTTGATGCGTCAGTAAAACTAGAATCAACTTTGGTGGACGTGGCAAAAAGGAATCAAGAGAAAGAAAAAGAGTGCCACCTAGCTTATGAGCCGCATCAAAATTTAGCACAACCGAAGTAAACAAGCTCAGAATTGGGTGCGCTTGCGAAATCAGCAAAAAGCACGGGTGCTCGAAAGGGACAACGAGGCACGCACTGAGTGCGTTCTAGCGAGCGGTCACCACCTCGTTTCTTGTTTACTCGTTTCACAGCAAACCGGATGCTCGTCTGGTTGACCTCCCTGCCTTTCCTGTCCTTGCTCTCTCTCTTTCTCTGTCTCTCTGTCTCACACACACATAAAGAATAAATGCCGATGAAAATGCCGATAGATAGAGAGCAGGGCCTAAGGCAAAACACCCGATCACGTTATTTTTTTTTTTATTGTTCCAGGCCGGAATACGCAAAAAAAAAGTTCTTACGTAATTGTAAAAGCTGGTGCTAGCCAATCACAACGTTGCACAGTGTATTAGCGAAGGCGGACGATCAAGAATAAATAACATTTACGAACGAAAAGCTTCGTCCTTTGTGCTAATTTGTCTCCGTAAGGCGAATGATTGTAGGGGAGGAGGAGGAAAGAGAAAAGAAGAAGGCAGGGAGGTTAACCAGAATAACGTCCGGTTGGCTACCCTACACCGGGGGAATGGGAAAGGGGAAAGCAAAGATCACAGGGAGAGAGAGGAGGGAAGGAAAGAATGAAATTGTGATTGTAAGCATTCAAGAAAGTCATTAGTGTATTTGCATTAAACCATCTTGTCAAAGAAAATGATAGTGCGCAGCCTCGAGGCCAGGGCTTTTTGTTTTATAGGCGCATACGGGAGCTCAGCTCTAGGCTATATTGTTGGCCAGATTTCCCAGGCAAAACAAAAAAGAAACCCCGAAAGAGGAGCGTTCTGTTCTCAATATGGCAGTCCCATTGAGGCACCTGTAAGATGGTTCCATTCTGTACCTACCAGTGGAGAAGGAAAGCTCGCTGCTCGAGGATTCAATGTCTGCTCCTTCACGGCTTCAAGGTTTCTAGGACTCAATGTGGTATTCCCCTATCTATCGACCACTTGCGTAAGCATGACCTTTTGACTTGTGTCGCGGTACTTACCTGTTCAGTGCTTTTGTTTCTATTTGGTACAACTGTTTCTTAGGCCTGAATCCAACTGCCCTCGTGCCTTTTTAAACTTTTCTTCTTTATTTTTTTTTTTGTGGGGCTCTGAATTGGAAAACGAAAAAAAAAAATACAAGAAGATTTGAAAAAGAGAAGCTGAAAATGACAGGGGTTTTTGCAGCCCACAACGCTTTCCGGAAGTCTTCACTTCCCACTTCCCGGCTGGCAATTTCGACCAAGAGTATATCTCCCATCTCACTTTCGACGTGCAGCGATCGATTGTAATATTGCATGGACGGAAACCAGCCAGAGCTGCCATACTTCGAATGAGAGCAGTGTGACTGCCAGCGGCTGAAAGCAAAAGTTGATGTTGGACCATACGTTGGGGTTTCTTGGTCATAGCAGAGTACCAAGGCGAAGCGAAAACTGCGCCGTTTCTTTCTTTTTTCTCTCTCTCCTTTTTTTTTTTTTTTGCATGAGCCTGACAGCGCCGTGAAAGCCATTGGTTCCAATGTCTGACGAGTGGTAACTCTCGTCAGGTGCAAGTTAAACATAGCGCATTGCATGACGTTCCGTGGCGCAATTAATGCAGCAAAGTAAAACAACGAGACAAAGACCGAGAAGGCATCAGAGATAACACAGGTGTGCCAGCAATTCGATTTCTCTTACGTCAACTCTGCCGCGCTCATCTGCGTTATGCTCTGGGTGTGCGTTAAATACGTCTATTTTTTTTTTAACTGACTTTCAAATGATGATATGTTTTTTTTTTCTGGTGTGGTAGTAAATAAAGCAAAGAACAATTACATCAAACGCGATTCATTGTCCTTTGACGGAAGTAAATGTTGAAACGAACGTAAATATTTTTCTCCAATTTTCGTCATTGCAGCGTCTCCGTGATATTGCTATACATTGCCTAAGGCGGGCAGGAACACTTCAATATGCCGGAAATATAAAGCTTTCCCTTCTCTTGGCACCGTCACTACTGTCGGTCAGGCTACATTTCGGCGCCACTGCAATTCGATGTCCGAATCAAGCTTTCTATAGTGCTAGCGAATGGGGCGAAAGAGAAAGACTGAACTGCCGTCTCAGTGAACTTACGACTTGGTAATAAACTTTCGTGTGCTCACGTAACGGTAGTCTTGTGCCGTGTTGGTGCAACAATAGTACACGCAAGAGTGCTCTCACTAGCGCGGTTTTTTTTTTTTTTTTTTGCAGGTGATACGTAACAATCTCGCGCAAGAATGGAGAAACAGATGATGTGTTCAAGAGATTGCGGATACGAATATGTATTATTGTGAAAATCTAGTTCAGCGCGATGGTGGTGCATTTATCAGAGAGATGTAGGTCTGTCCGTAAATGAGTTATGGTTTACGTTGTAGCGTTATACCGGTGACAAAAAGTGCACAGCTGTATTGATGGCGCTATCTTGCGACGTAGACATCGGCTGGACCACGCGCAATATCGTAAAACTGCAGCGTCTCCAGGAGTACGAATGCATCAGCAGCAATGATTAGTAAAGTTAACAGAATTATTTTTTTTTCTCTTCGGGGAACGATCATGCAACGCTGAAGCGTGTTTTGAAACACGGTGACTGACGGAAATGTTACAAGAGAGTGCCCCCAGCGCTAGTGCTGCGGTCGACGTGTCCTTTGTTCCGGTACTGCGTTAACTGAAATTTCTTTTATTGCTGCTTAACTGCGCCCTTTTAATGCAGTAAAAATGGTCGAAGATAGAAAGCCTATGTAGATAGACCAGCTTTTGTATGTTTTCTCTATTTTATTAGGGCCCAAGAACGGGCTGTAAAAATTACTTTGCCCGCTAGTTGCCACAGCTAACAAGAACTACAGCATTCCCATTCTGCGCCGCTGCTACGAGACGTACCAGGAACATAGCTTGAAACAGACACAACATGCTTTTTTTCTTAATTATGTTGGCTTACAGCTGTCAACATTATCAGATCTTGATGAAGGTTCTGACAACGACACCGCCTCAAGTTGGTACGGAGGCGAGGGTTTATCACGTAAGGTGAATAAATCTTTTTTATAAATGCCGAATTCCAAATGTCAGTTTAGAGCTCACGCCGCCTCGAACTCCGAGTGCGGACAGTACTTCCATGGGAACGTATACGTTGCGTGCAGAGTCTGTGGCGTACTGAATGCATCTCGAATTATAAAATGGACGGTTGTACGGTTAGTACGTTAAATGTATGTATCTGTCATAGGTAAAAAACTGCGTGTTCTAAAGAAGACTGACGCGTTCAAAGATAAAAAAGTAATGGAACAATACTGCTCTTGACGCAAACAGCTCTTCGATGTTTCTTAGAACAGTTTCTTAGCGTTCCAGCACTTGTACATTCGTCCTCTTAAACACGCATATCATGTGAGAAACTACGGTTAAAGAAGGCAAAGCATCCAAAGATACAGAGGACCTAGAAAGGATGAGGTGGACAAAGCGAAACTGCAAGCGGAGGTGAAAGATGTTGAAATCGTGTAAGTACACAGCAAAACAGCAACAAAAAATGTAGTACACCGAAGAAACAAAAGCAGAGAAAGAGAGAGAGAGAGAGAGATTCTTGGTTGGGGGGTGAAGGTGGGGCTAAGAGCAGTGCAGTAACTGTCTCTCAATGGTGGACACCTCAACCACACTGCACAAGGGGGAGAGGGAGAGAAAGGTGAAAGTAGTAGCAGCAGCGGTAACAGGGGATGCCTAGGCTCGTCAAGGGATAAGCTCAGAGACAGAACCCACAGAAAACTGAGAGAAAGGGGGAAGGAGGAATAGAGAAGAAGGGATGAAGAGTGAACGATTGCGTTTCCGAGCGGCAATGTTCGGAGTGTTCTCGCGCAGCCTTTGCAAAAACTCGCAAAAAACCTGCTTAGGACAAAGCCCAAGTCGAAAGAGAAAGAAAGAAACAAAAAAAGAAAGATAGGAAAAAGAAAGAAAGAAAGAAAGAAAAAAGAAAAGAAAGAAAGGAAGGAAGGAAGGAAGAAAGAAAGAAGAAAAGAGAGAAAGAAAGGAAGGAAAGAAGGAAGGAAGAAAGAAAGAAAGAAGGAAAGAAAGAAAGGAAGAAAGAAAGAAGAAAAGAAAGAAAGAAAGAAAGAAAGAAGAAAGAAAGAAAGAAAGAAAGAAAGAAAGAAAGAAAGAAAGAAAGAAAGAAAGAAAGAAAGAAAGAAAGAAAGAAAGAAAGAAAGAAAGAAAGAAAGAAAGCGAATCACACAAGTAACAAAGGTGCTACAAGATGGCAAAGGGAAACAAGCTGACTTGAAATACATGCTCCCCTAACAAGCCGACGTCAGTTTACTTTCAATGCCGGCGACAATAAAACTTCGCCGCACTGACCGTACACTGGTGGCTTGCTGTGACGCGGCCGCATAAAGAAAGCGCCGAGACGGCTTCTGTGAAAGTGTCGCTTGTGTGGAGAATGGGCATACGATTCCTCCGTACCAGGGCACACCGAACGCCGGCAAATGGTAAATCCGCCCCGATTATGGGCGAAGCGTTGCATTTCTACATACAGTGGTGCCAGAGAGATATGGTTGGCCGTAGATAACAACACATACTGTTGAAGGGACTGTCACGTTGTCGTTACCACGTTGCCATTGCGGTAGAAATACGCACCACGATATATTTGCTTCAGTACGTAATAACACGTTACGTATATAGTGCTATAGGATTACACGGGACTACGATGCAGGCACTGTGTGGCTTTCAATTATAGACGTGCTCACGTCAAGTGACGTTACAGGGAAAATACCACAGGAACGCGGTTGCAGCTTCGGCCCAAGAACGGAGTAGAATAATTGTGTATTTCGGCCTGGTGTTCTTACTTTTTTCTTTACTTTAAGTGCAGCACTATAAGTGGTACAGCTTGCGTCAATAAATCAACAACTAACTTAATTCACAAAGCCAGTGGCGTGCACATGTACTGTCTGTAATGTATTGGCACCTTTGCTGTCATATGTTTAAGCAATTGTGAGGAGCTGCCACATGGAGAGCCTGCAGCAAATAACCTGTCAGCCTGCTCGCCCAGAGATGTAAGGATTCGGCAATTCGCTACAGCCTCAGGGAGAATACAACTTATACTTTCTCGTTTAAATGTTGCGCCATAAAAAAAACAATGCAATGTGTTGAACAGATTATTTGCGGTGTTTGTGGTGTCTGCCACATTATGTATGGGGCGAGAATGAGAAGCAGAAGGGGGATTTAGTAAGACCGCACTCAAGTTATACATGTCATACCAAATCGACACCGAGTAATTTAATGGTGGGAATAATATCATATAGGTCTGCTGGCGAATTCGGATCTCAAAATAGGGCCAAGCGCGCCGCAAGTTAATGAGGTATCAGTGTTTCATCGTCCGGTCGAGTATGTCGATGTTCATGCTATCTGTCATCACCTTAACGACCTTGCAGCAAGCAAACATAATTTTTTTTTGTACGTAGCAATCCCTCGCTAAAACTAGACCTGACAAAAAGTGAAGTTGCGTTTAACTTGCTTTTCTTCCTTTCTTCTTCATTTAAGGTACTCTCAGTGTTTTGCATTTCAACTGTCACTTTAGATAGACACGACGAGCGAACTCTCTGCTGCGGAAAATGTATTGCGCTGTCTTTGAAGTTAAACGAATGCGAAACAACGTTCGCAAACAAAAACGTTCCACTGACCAACTTTCGCTTTGCAATTCGTCACGCTCCAGTTAGGCGTATAGTTACTTAAACCTCGTTTCTACGCCATGTGTTTAGGAAGGCTTGCAAAGAAACGCAGAAGGAAAAAAAAGAACGACCATTAGGTTTGACAGCGGCGTGCTTGAGGTCTAGAAAAACTGAACAATATTCAAATGGGAACCCATATCTATCCGTTTTCATGTTCAAATGCATGCATTGAGAGAGAAAGCAATTCGTCTTTTTTTTTATTTTCACGAGTTTTTGAGTATACCCCCCTCCCCTAAACAAAAGGAAACGAAACTTTAAACAAACGCGTCGCTGTAAGGCTGCCAAACTTATGGATGGCAGTTCGTAGTTTGAACAATAAAACAAATTATCATGCTAATATTTTTGATGTTTGCAGAAAGCTGGAGATAGGCCCACTCCTCTTTCCTATTGTTTTATTGCAACCTACTCCGCCCACTACATAACCAAGTCCTTCAAGTGGGGAGAGCGAAATGCTTTATCGTACTGCAATGAAGACAACACTGTCTCTATATATCAAACGAACAATCAGCGACTGCGGCAATCAGTTAACGGGGCACGATAGCCTTCTACTTATTGTTACATTGCGAGGTCTCCCAAGTCAGTCTCTCCACTGCAGCGGCATGCAGTGCATTTTTTACATGGAACTTGTAGAGTCATCGACGCTAACTGAACCTTCGGTAACGCGTCGCTTTGTTGCGCGCGCTCAGAGTTAAACGCACGTTATTGCGTTTCTGAGCAACGTTCTGCCCTTGGTCGTAGACTGTAAGCGTTGACCGTACATTTGAGTAACATTTAACGGGCTATACGTAAAGCTCGCTTTTATTCATGAATATTATTTTCTTTTTGTTCACTAAGTCAAATGTTTCTTACGTGTGGCACTCCAGAAGAAATACAATGCCCCACTGAAGAAAAATTCACCAGATATTTAGCGGTAAATGTGAGAGAAATGCGCCAGTAGAACGTCACACCTCTCTGAAGTCCAGGATTCGTGACTTATTTAAACCGCGTTCACCACAATGCAAGGTGTCTTTCAGGAGCACACTCGAGATACGTTCTGCCTCTTCGGGGAGCGAAGCGCAACTTACGGTGGTCCGGAGCAGACCACCACCAGCTGCACAATATATACATATATACGCTCTTCTAAGCTGTTCCATCCCCTTTCTACCTCTAGCACGTGACGGGCTTCCCACACTTCACATACTTGCACTTTTTTTTTTTACACTTTGATGCTCCCAAGGCTAAGGCACTGACAAACGAAAAGAAGAAAGAACGCTAGACTGTTGGACTAGCGCACGATATTACCACCGTGGCGCATCGCATCATTTTTGTTTCGTCCGTGAGGAAACTGCGAGTATTCCCCGCTTCTCTGTATGTCTTTCTTCCTCCGGAATCTTATTTATTACTACTGTTGTTTTTTATTTGTGTGGTGCCGGCCACTGTAGCCGGAGCGGCGTGAATTAATTGCCTTTCCGTGCACGGATGCTCCTGGTAAGTAACTCAGACGTTCCTGCTGGGTCAATTAGGCTTCCTTGCGCAGCTGTGACGAAATTACTTCCGTCTCGAAAGTGAGCAGCTTCTCCGCGGCTCCCTTTCCAGCCGACCGTATGCCGGCCGTATTTTCGGTGTTATGACCCGTTTATATGTTTTTTTTATCTCTGCTAGATATATATTCCTTGCCCCGCACGCTGTCAGCTTGATACTCTCAAGCGACAGAAGAAACAAAAAAATGTTACGCTGAACAAGGCTTGGCGCGTAACAAGCCCTGTGGCTTCAGTTATCTTGTGGCGGGGCCGACACCAAGCGAGCACCACTGTGCAGTTTTCCTAACAGCGCCATCACTCTTTCAGTGACTCGGTTCTCGTCATATTCCAGCAATTTATATTGTTGTCTCTCACTTATGGCTGTTTAGAAAAAATCAGCTATTGTTCGCAGGCAACGGGGCAACACAAGACTGCTGCAACGAAAAGAGGATGTTGGTCAACCGACTTCGTTACTCTGTCTATGCTCCTCTAATCAGTGGTTTCTCATTAACTAGCCTTGGTCCGCGGTCACTCAGCCGTGGCTGTCTGCTGCAAACGTTGCGCGCGTACTACACGCAGTAGCGCACATGCTTCGCGCTAAAGCTACGGTCTTAGGAGTGTGTCACTGAGGCAGGGAAGAAGGTCTTACATGTGACGCAAGCGTAGACGTTGCGATGTGGCTTCCCTCATTTCTCTCTCACACACACACACGAATTAACTATTGAAAACACATGGCCTAGTTCGGAGCCACAGCGTCTGGTAAAAGATTTTCTAATGATTTAAGGCTCTCTCTGTTCTGTGGTATAGTTAAGAAAAACGCTCGCGCGGTGACACTGATTGCTTCTTGTCATGTTTACTACCATCGCCAGCGTATTTTCGTTTTTTTGTTGTTGTTGTTTTACTGAACCGTGTGTCATATGCATCTTTGCTGCTTGACTCACTTCTCTCCATGTACTAGAAAAAGGCG
Organism: Dermacentor variabilis; assembly: GCF_050947875.1. Lineage (NCBI taxonomy): Eukaryota > Metazoa > Arthropoda > Arachnida > Ixodida > Ixodidae > Dermacentor > Dermacentor variabilis. Next base: position 149,995,682 of record NC_134573.1, read on the forward strand.
GTCGCCTTGCGGCTTTGCAGCTTTGAGCTATGGGCCTCCTCCTGTATATTCAACCGCTTATGTAACACCTATGAAAACAATAAAAACTTATCTTATTGACTGATTGATAATGTGCCGCATTTTTTATACTGTCTCGGCTGCACTACGTCTAAAGTGCTTACTATTACGTACCAACAGCCACATTTGCAACCACAGCCAAAGCCGTTTGGGCCGAATGCTGATGCAGTTGTATGCCTCTAACGAACGCCAATTTTTACGAAATAACCTGTATAACAAACTATTCTGTATGTTGCGACCGAAGTACTACCTTTCATATTTATTGTGGACGCCTCAAAAGTGAGTACGACTAGAACAATTTCTTCTGTAAAACGAAGAAACTTGGGTGTCACCGAAGGCTGATTTCTTGTTTTACAAAGAACGCGTGCAGCGGCGCCTCCGCTGTCCTCTGTATAGCAGCCACAGTACCACCTAGCCCCTCTCCATGCCAATCTGTTCCTCTCCACAAGCCAACCTGGTGATCATTTCCGAACCGACAGCCAGCAGCATCGTCGAAGTCATATAGCACATAAATGAGGCGAAGTGAAAGCAGCAGTGAAGAAGAAACCGTGAACGAGCCAAAAAACCTGAGAAGGCAATAACTGCATCTGAAAGTTCTGCACCATAACTTAGCGTCACTTTCGGGACATTGTAGTGAAGCATGCCGTGCATTGGACTAAATTATGGGGTTTTACGCGCCAAAACCACGATGTTATTATGAGGCATGCCGTAGTGGTAGACTACGGATTAATTTTGGCCACCAGGGGGATCTTTGACGTGCCCCCGACGCTCGGGACACGGACGTGTAGTTGTGCATTTCGCCCCCATCGAAATGCGGCCGCCGTGGGTGGGATTTGATGCCGCGACCTCGTGCTTCGTAACGCAACGCCATAGCCACTAAGTCACCGCGGCGGGTAAACATGCGGTGAACATAAATGACATAAGATAGGCAGGAGTCATATATTATATGAGGCTGTAGCGCAGTAAAGAAAATTAGCGACTTCTTTCATTAGGTACCCTTTGAAATATTGTTCTTTGCGGGAAAAAAAGGTTCGCCAGCTTGTTACACTCCTGTAATATGGGAAGGCGAAAGCCTGCTGCACACTTGCCAAAGGCATTAAGTTATGGGATCGGATGAGTCAGACTTCTTGCCGCAGTGTGAAGTACACGTGTGGCGCCTTAGGTCGGCCCCCTCAGCGACACATGCGAGCACTTAATGCACAACCAAGAGACAGCATGCTTGTCGCCAGTAAGTGTTACAAATGTGTAACACAGGACGAACACAATTACGTTGCATCCTCTCAGTAGGGGAAAGCAGCTCTCGTGGTCTACTGCCTTGATCCCGCCGCTTCGCACGTCGCACCTCGTTTCTCGCTTGGCGAGCGTCCTCGGCTGTATATAGCGTACTTCCGAGGCCTATCACACAATCCCCTACGACCCGTGCGAGCGTTCCATCTCGCCGTCTCTCACTTCGCAGTCAACTGTCGCCACAACCATGACCACAACCGTCACCACAACCGCCGCCACATTCGCCGCCACCACGTGACGTCAGTGACGCAACACCTGTTTTCTTCTGTCTGCACGCGCCGATCGTTCCCCTCTCCAGCCACCCCTCGCTTGGAGAAAGTCACGTGGTTCTTTTTTTGTGCCGCTCGACTAGACACCATGTTTTTTTAAGGACATTGCGCAACTAGCCACTTAAGGCTTTCGCCTTGTTAATAATATAATAGTAATAAGCTTTATTTCCATCAAAACGAAGGAGGGGCTGTGGGTAAAAGCTGCTGAACAGCTTGTCTAGAGCCCACAGTCCCCTCTACAAGGCAGTACAGGAGCATACATGAAACATACAGGAATCTAACAAAAGACAAACGCAAAATTGATTCGATTTAATGCATTACAAGGAAATCAATATTACAATTGTTCAAAGACATAACATATCACGTGGTGCAGTTCGCGAACTGTAGTACGACCTAAATCAATTCCACGTTCATTCATATTATTAAGAAGTTAAGATTATTAAGAAGGCAAAATATACGATAGTGTACCCATAGAATAGTTAGTACGGGGAGTGACCACCTTCCAGTATTCAGACTGACGTCACATTCCGCCATTGGTAGCAATTGATTGATTGATTGATTGATTGATTGATTGATTGATTGATTGATTGATTGATTGATTGAAAGCCTTCTTTTACTGAGGGTGCTTAGCCTGCTCTAGAGCGAGTGGTGCGGTGTGCGACAAATACAACATAGCAAGCTGTATAAAATAATTTTGGAGGTCCTATAAGCGCGCTTCATTATACAGACATGCTACAGCATCTTTTTAATCAGTGATCACATCAACTTACAAAAAATATGCCTCCAGATATTTTATGCACCAAGGTGCAAAAAAAACATAAAAATAAATGAGGAACAATTGGCGGCTTGGAGAAAACTAAATATGGCCGCTAAGCACCGCGATGTCAAAGACAAAGCACGACGAGCGCAAGCATCCGAAATTACGAATAACTAATTGCTGCTGTTTTGGGGCGTAATGTATGATGTAGTCATCACTCAGGCAGAAACGGAACTGTAAGTCAGCAGTAAATTGAGCATATGAGATGTTAGACGGCATATCATGGTCACGAAGCATGCGTCATGCACAGTGCGCGTCCTGCAATTTTAAATGGGAACATGTGCATGATTTTGTTATTATATATAAGCCAAACCACACCTTTATATTCACCATTTGCTTGTGACAGAAGCAACCGCCAGTGAAATTAGGGAGCTGAGCGAGTGCGTTCATGTCGAGCATTCATGTTCGCACGATATTGTTTTCTTATTTGTCGATGCATATTGATGCTTACGTCGGTGTCAGTGACAACGACGTACGAGAGAGCATAAGGCGCGAGCTCAGGAGTTGTACCCATCTCTTTGTGTCCTTGTTCCTTACGGCGCTGAATTTTTGACAAAAACGGAAAGCCTTCCGAAGGTATAATTTGTTTATATGTCCGCCTCAAGATGCACCGCGGTTTTTTTTTTCTTTCCAGTTTTGTTTCAAAGCCCGAATTTGGTGACCAGCCATTTCGTAGACTTCATAGTTGTACCACCCGTTACGCTTTTGTACTTGTGCAGCGGTCTATAAGAAAACAAAGAAAAAAGAAAAAGAGAAAAAAGAAAAGAACGGACAGTTAGAAATTTTTAAAAATTCGAAAGCGAACAAAAAAATTTAGAGGACGCTTAAGCTTCGCCTTTAAGAGTGGAACGCGATAGCGTTCAAAGGCCGCTTACTGCTTTTTATGCTTCTCGGCAACTGCAGCTTATGTAACAGAAACGCTTACCGGGAAAAGCTGGCTGCGAACGCTATGCACTAAGGCGAGCTTCCCGGTAGAAACGTGGCCTCTTGCGTGGGTCGATCTCCTATTATTGTTACGCGCTTTTAATATTTCACTCTAAGAGCTAACATAAATGATATGCGCTGTCGGTGTTCTTTTTTTTTTTCATTTTACATTTGTTCGTGGGCTGCCGTCCTAAAAATTCCGAGGAATAACTTTGCAAAGAATCAAAGACAAGGTATGAGCCACTTTGGTGGTAGAGAAGTGGTTGGATACGCATGGTTCGAAATTCGGTTCGAACTTCGTTTTGCCGAGGCGACGTCCGACGCCGCGGAAGCCGTCGCGGCGCGCCGACGCCGGCTTTTCTGTGACACTGGCTCCTTAACGCTTTAGCGTTAAAAACGTTCTCTCTCTCAAACGTCAGTAAGAAAGAGTGCAAAAAGAACGTGACATCAACGGCACGCCCGACATGTTGAGAGCAGCATTCCGGGCAGGTTTGTAATCCATTACGTCCGTTTTTTTTTTTTTTGCGCGATAATACTTGAGTAACCCGACATGTTCTTTCTATTGTTTCTGCAGTCACCTCGTGTTTCTTTAACCATAAATATTGTGACAGAAAATGAGAGAGAGAGAGAGAGGGAGAGAGAGAGACTGAGGGGAATAAACTTGGAAGGCACCTACAAGTACCATTATAAGGCCCCTATCTCTTCTGGTCCATTCATGCTTGGCCCTCTTATCACGCGACGATTTGTTCCAAGCCGCTCCCAGCGCTAAAACGTCGACGCGAGCACTCAGCGCCTCTGTACGTTCAAAGCTAGCAGAATGAACGTGTCAGCTTATCCCATTGGAATGCCGCCATGAACTATTGTCGCAGCGAAAGTCGGTCAAGGCTCTGTTGACCTTTTTACGTGACCGTGGCCTACAAGAAAGACTATAATAATCACATTCCGTCGCTGTTCATATTTTTTTCACGCTTTTATTTTTGTCACGCTCTTCTTTCCGTCTTTACTTCCCCTTTCCCTTCCCCTGGTGCAGGGTAGCAAACCGGAGGTTTTAACTCTGGTTGACCTCCCTGCTTTCCTCTCCATTTGCATCTATCTATCTATCTATCTATCTATCTATCTATCTATCTATCTATCTATCTATCTATCTATCTATCTATCTATCTATCTATCTATCTATCTATCTATCTATCTATCTATCTATCTATCTATCTATCTATCTATCTATCTACCTATCTACCTATCTATCTATCTATCTATCTATCTATCTATCTATCTATCTATCTATCTATCTATCTATCTATCTATCTATCTATTTATCTATCTATCTATCTATCTGTCTGTGTGTCTGTCTGTCTGTCTGTCTGTCTGTCTGTCTGTCTGTCTGTCTGTCTGTCTGTCTGTCTGTCTGTCTGTCTGTCTGTCTGTCTGTCTCTCTCTCTCTCTCTCTCTCTCTCTCTCTCTCTCTCTCAGCTTATCCCGTCGTTTCGTACGCACATTTCATTCGTTCGCAGCCGGTTGCATGCACGAGGAAGCAAGGACTACAAACTGGGCAAGTCAGAGAAAGCAAGCCAGCCAGCTGTTCTCTTATTTCTTCAGACGTCGTCGATACTTTTTTGACTTTGTGAATCTTCCGCCCCTTTCTAAAGGCCACGGTGGACCGATGGCCGCGAAACTCTGCTACTGAACACTAACCCCCCGTATTAAGAAATGCATCTTAACTTGTCGGCCATGCTTGACTTGATTTAAATGACGCCTGTCGTGAACGCACCAAAGGAAACGCAATGAGCGTCTTAGGCGCGTTCACATCAGGCGTCATTTAAATCAAGTCAAGCGCGGACTTCATTAAGATGCTTTTCTGAATACGGGGGTAAGACAAAGGCAGAATTCCCTCGCACAAGTGTCCTTGAGCCACTGCCTGCAGGCGACCACAATGTTTACGTTATAGCAGATTGACGGCCCCGGTAAGGGTTTGTGTCCTGCAAGTCGATCCCCGAGCGGTGAGCAATCTTTTAACTGCGAAGCTGTCATTCTGACATGCCTGTACATTGTTTGTTTTGTAGCTTCATGCCATCCTTACGGCCGGAAGCAAATTTGCCGTTCCATTTCAGCAATGTGCATTTTACCGACAAATATAGACATCCAACAAATATCAATAAATGTACGGAAGGCGAGGGAAGAAAAAAGAATATTTCTTGGCCGCGGACACTTGGTGTCAAAACGCTGGCGGGAGGAAGAGCGGCGGCAGCAGCAGCGAGCGAGTCGCCCTTCGTGCTTCCTCTTGCTTCAACGCGAACTAAGCCGCGAGAACACAACTCACACGAAGCCATCAGCCCTTGGGAGCGTATATCCTGTACCCACCACAGATAGCTAGCTTTCAAAATAGGGCCCGCGCGGCCGCGCCATATGCGGCCGCCACCGGAGTATAGAACAACCCCTGCACCCTTGCGCGCGATGGAAGACGGCACGCTTCCGACCCGCCTTCCGCCCTTGCACACGCGAGATCGAGCCACCATACTTCTCGGGTAACCCTTGCACGCTTTCAGTCGCACCGACAGCACACGGCGCGCGGCCGCGATGTTATCGTTCTTGGACTTTAAACGTAGCGTCATGGCGACGGGTACGACGACAAAGGCTACGAGAGTTCGCCAGGAGTGCCCATATAACTGCTATGCCAATAAAGGTATTGACAGGGACGTTAACCAGATGAACGTCCGGTTTGCCAACCGGCTCAGGAGGAGGAGGGAAAAGTCGCCCGAAAGGCGAAGCTGCGATTAGGTTTAGTAGTTTTGTTACCTGCGTAAACTGCTGTAAACATTGCTTACTAAATAACTCAACAAGCACGGTGTCACACTCGCATAGGCAAACATTAACACATCTCGCTCGACGGCCGCGGACGTTCGCTGTCAAAACACTGGCGTGAGGAAGAGCGGCTGCGGCAGCGAGAGAGTTGCCCTTCGTGCTGCCTCTCGCTTCAACGCGAACCAGGCACGCGAAAGTACAGCGCACACGAAGTCATTAGATATATTTGGGGTCGTCTATCCTTCGAATCTACCACCGATTTCCTCAATAACAGGACTCGCGCGGCCGGGCTCGGCCGCGCCATGTGCAGGCGTGGCTGGAGCAGAAGCGGAGAAGTGCGCAAACCGTCCCCTCTACCGCTTCCTATAGCGCGCGCGTATATCCTAACTTCCCCCTCTTGCGCGCATTAAATGTCGGCGCACGCCCTCCCAGCCTTCCTCCCTTGCGTGCCTAAGAAGACGCCGCAGCACCAAGCCACCATCTTGCTCGGCTCGCCATCGCATGCTTTCCCTCGCACCTACAGCACACCGTGCATAACCGCGACCTCACGGCGACGCCGATGACGACGGCGGAAATTCGCCTGAAGTGTTTATGTACTTGCCATCGCAGTAAGAAGAGGACTGAAAAAAGTGCTGAGATTACAGGAAAATGATGCTGCCTCCTAAGTGCAGAGAACCTTAGCGTGCGTGGGAAGTCTTCACGGTGCCTTTACTGCACGTATGGCCTTCAACCAGCACTCTTTGCAAACAATCTGTCTTTATACGTACCTGGTAATCCTTCTTTCACGTATGATTTATCAAAATTTTTTTGCAATCTCAGTTCCTATATACATTTAAGGCCAGACTTTTAAAGCTAAACCCCATGAGCGCGATTTTGGGCGCGACAGCGATGAGCGACGGCTTCGAGCGACGGATCGGGCCGTCGCGTGAACAGATCGATCGGTCTTGTACTTCCGATTGTCGCACGGAACGAGCAAACGATTTAATTTTTACACGTGCAAGGATAAGAACCTACTGGAAGACGTTCAGAAATATTGTATGCTGCTTTTTATAGTAAAACACATCAACTTAAGTTAATAAGGCACGCGTCACGCTAGTTTCGGCGCCTATATTGCTGCCCTCATACCGGAAACACTGGGGAGACGTCGCTCGAAGTCATCGCTCGCATGGGGTATGACTTGTAAGCGACGAGCGAACGCGACAACCACCTCCATCGCGTCGCTTATCGCTGTCGCGTGCAAGATCGCTTGCATGGAGTTTATACTTTATTCCCAGCGAGGCTATCTTTGAAGCCGTTACCTTATGTGTACGGATTTAAGTAACTAATGGTACATATGTCATGTCACTTTAGGTAAGTTAGGTAAATTACACGTCGTCCTACTCCCCAGTTCCTCTTCTCACCCCCACGCTCTTTTCTGGCAACTATGAAAATTTTAAAAGCCTAATCCGATTGTTTGGCGCCTTCTAACGTCAGCGCGGCTTCGCTTACGAACTGTAGATCATATCAGCAGTGAGGACAGAGACGTCGTAAACACTACCGCTATGGGCTCCCCAGTCACGTGTTTACACATGGCATCGCGAAAAGAAACCTGCTTTCGTCAAACGTTAAATGCAGAAAAAAAAACATACAGCCGGCATACACACTTAAGAAGCTCAGCGCAATGTTTCAGACTTAAGGGCTCCCAGGACGGCAATAATAAGCGAGGACCAAGATCAAATTAGAGCCCAGGAGCTCGAAAAAGCTCACTCCAAGTGAGATCTCGGGATTCTAAGACAGCAATCTCCTCTAATGCCAAATAAAACTCTGTGAAACCGCAATATATGTGCTGGCTGTGAACGCGCTTATCTCCGAGACCTATTCGCTTCTTTTGAACGTGGTGCCGTTACCGCATTATTGTGAAGGAGTCACCGTGCTGGCAGTCGCTGTTATCATAGTCACAAGTAGTTACTATTTATGAAAGGTGTTAGAGCGGAGCTTCCTACAAAATTAGCGTGCCCGGGAGCCTCATGCGCGTTTGTGCGTTCCTAGCGTCTTAGTCTCGCAAGCACTTAAAGCACTTCGAAAAGAACCTCAAGGGCTAAGCGTTATATTCTTCATCACATGCCAAACCTCGTTAGAAGTGAAAAAGGCTACAAATAAACCGCGTACACTATAGTGCGATGAGAGGCGGCGTTCTTAAAGTGTATTGGGAAGGCCCGTAGGCCAGAGGAATTTTAGTAACGCGAATAGGGCCTTCAGCGCGGATGTTCTTTGGGAGACCTGGCCTAAAGGTTTTAGTTCTGAGGGTGGACGACTGTCCAATGGGTCCAGCACTCTGCATATCACTTGTCTCTCGGCACTATAGCACGGGCCGAGACAGATAGTGTGCGAGCGTCTCTTTACGGCTGCATGTGTCGCAGGTGGGGCTGTTGGTCATTCCAATAACGAAGGCGTCGGAGTTCGTAAGTACAACGCCTAGTTACAAACGTCTCTCTTTCCCCCTCTTGCGCCCCTTCCACTCTCTTTCTCGTTTTATCTTCCTGCTCCTTCCCCTCCTGTAGGGTAGCCAACCGGAACTACCTCTGGTTAACTTACCTGCCTTTCTATACATAATTTTTCTCTCTTTCCCTAACTCTCTCTCTCTCTCTCTCTCTGAAAAAGACTAGAAGGAGAGTGCTATACCTCACCCACCATAGTTTCTGGTGAGGCGCCGTTGGCAGTTCCCTTAGTAAAGACATATCGAACCTTGGGTTACAAACCATTCGTTTAAATTGAGCGAATATCGCTATTTTACCTATGATAAGCGATTTTACACGTTGTTTTGTTTTTTGTTTTTTTGCCAATAACAAACCCAAATGTTGGAAAGCGTAGTGCCTCTCGTGACCACTTTTAGTTGTCACTTCAATAAACAGCTGTAACGCAGTGCATAGCGCGAGATGAGCTGAGTGAACGTACACCACTTTACCGACGTGGGAACTGTAACGAAAACTATAACACTTTGCTTGCCCCTTCATTTAGAGTAGCATTTTATGGATCGCCAAAAAAGGTGACATTAGTAGAAAACTTGGTTCAGTATATAATAGGAAAGAGCACAATAATACCAATCTACGAGGCATGTCAGCCTGCTTTTAACATTATTATCAGGAGTAGAACTACCCCACAAGGAGTGCTGCACAGCTGCTGTTTCCATGCAGCTGTGGCTTTCATTACATGGAGCAATAATGAGTTACTTAATAAACGGGACGTACAAGACGATGGCCGTTCCGCAAAGTCTGTTGTATTGCTAGTATTATAGCTTCCGCAATAACATAGTGTTTTGGACCTTCTTGATAACACACACACACATGTTTGATAGACATGTGCTGAAAGTATTAGTTGTCTAGAGAGATTCAGTGAGCGGAGAAACAAGAAACATAATTGACATAAAAATGACTGCTTGCAAGAAATCTTGCACAGAAGTACATTTCATCGCGCACTTTTATGAGAACAAGAAACAAGATACAAGAAAAAAGCCACCCTCAAATTAGGCAAACAATACCTACCAGTGTCTCCGAGCTGGGTGTGTATTCTCGGCTCCCAACCCGACTCACGCGAGAAAAGGCTCTCAGTTGTACAAGGCAACGTCGTACCCGGGTCTCGCTAATATAGCGCCTCGGCGATGTGTAAGAGCAGCGCAAGTGCGAAAGTGCCAAGAGGTGAGACCCTATCTGCTGACTATGCGAAGAAGCAAGCAGAGTGCTAGGTCGAAAGAGCCTTATAAAACGCCACATACGCTAAGAAAACGCCACAATAGAAGTGCGCAGACGTGTGGAAAGGCACTGGCCGCGTGCGAACCAGTCATTCCGACGGCGCTTGGAAACAAATGGTACTATTTATGCTGAGACTTCGCTATGCCGCCACGCCCCCCTCGCCCCAAGCATTTATGCCCACCTTTCGTTGGTCTTCGCCGGTGGAGAAAGCGTCTTGCTACTTGTGACTTTCTTCTTTAAGGCTCATCGTTCCTTCTGCTTTTGACACATTTTTCAGGACTACCCATGCCGCTGCTTTAACTGTAAATTATATTGGATGCTTTTATTTTGGTATACCTCTAGATTTATGCGTTTGCTCTATATTTGAATCTAGTTTACGTGTGCGCAGAATGATTTTGTTGCGATAGCAATTATAGGGACACTCCAGGTGCATTTTTGCCGCCGCCGTCGCTGTCCCCGTGATGCTCCGTATAGAGTTCAAATGCGACAACATCGTCGGCGTCCGCCGTATGCTGTATGTGCGAATAAAAGCGTGCGAAGGTGAGCCGAGGGTGATGGGTCAATCTTGTACGCAAGGGACGAATGCGTGGAAGAAGCGCGCCGCCTTCTTTCGTGCAAGGGGACGTAAGCGGGCAGAGGGGCTTTTACTGCAGCAGCTGTTGCGTATGGCACGGCCGCACGCAGCCGCGCGAGCCAATCCTTGAAAGCGATCTGCGATGGGGACAGAGTGCGCCGAGTGGTGATAGCTCTGTGTGCGCGGTTTCCTCACCGCTTAGTTCGTGCTGAAGCGTGAGGCAGCACGAAGGTCAATTCAGTCGCTGCTGCTGCCGCGCTTCCTCACTCTAGCGTTCTTACAGCGAGTTTCCGCGGTCATGGTGTGAGATGCTTTCATGCTTGCTTTTTGCGACCGTGACACCATGCTTGTTAATTTAGCTCATAAGCGAATGTTTTCAAGTTATACGGCCGATAAACTACGTTCTTCTTATAGCTATCTACTAATTTTCTATCGTAATCGATGCTTCGCCTTTCCGGCGAAACTGTGACTTTTATTACACCAGCTTAGATGACGTAAAGAGGTTACGGAAGCCAAGAATTAGGGGTCGAATTTTCAAATCTTCTCGTTCATGAGTGCTCTTTGGCATTGGACAATCACCTTTGCTAATCGTTATGTCCAGCACCAGGATTGGCTGGTATGGGCTCTTACGAACAGTGCATGCGCAAGAGCATTTTGTGAATATGCGCGCTGAGCTGCATAGAGAAAACGGCGTCGGTTCAGAGATGTTTTACTACCGATATAATGCATGCAGTTTCTACTCTTCATGCCTATTTAACCGAGAAGAACCGGGTCACATGTGCGATGCCCATATGCGTTGGAGAATGCTGGCAGTTGCGGCACTGTACCAGCATAGGCACCTTGTGTAGACAAAATAATGAGCGTGACTCGGGCTGGTTGGTGAATGATTCGTAGTGTCTAGCGTCCCTAATTTTAGTGTCCCTCTATTCTATATTGAGAGGCTCCATAGGGGAAAGCTCCACATCACTACTGATCACGTGGGGCTATCTGTCGAGAACCGCGCCAGGACTCTGACCAGCGACGTCGTGTTCAGCAGAACAAGACTATCGCCACCCGCGGTGGTACGCCATGACTTGCCGTTGCGCTGATGTGCTCAATGTCAGCGGGTTTGAATGCAGGTTCGAAAACTATATCTATCCACTGAGCCACCGCGGCGGGTGTATTTCAGACAGCCATTCCTTCAGTCTTCGTTCAGGGCAGCTGAAAGAGAGAGAGAGAGAGAGACACAAGAGATTCGAAAGACAGGGAGGATAACCGGTAGATATCCAGTTTGCTACCCCGCACCGGGGAAGGAGCAAGGTTAGACAGGAAGATGTTTAAAGAAACTATGCTCGGGGCGAAAGAAGCAGAGCTGTGCATAGCAGCTTCAAAGGGATTTTTCAAAACTAGGAAGGCCCTGCTGAAACAAGATTGATCGACGGCCAGCCGCAGAAGCTGACCGATCCTGAATCAACTTCCTCGCAATTCGGCGAGAGGGCCAAGCTGCAGCAAAGCTGAAAGTCAATCTGGATTCACAGCGTGCTTCAAATTCCTATGGTGACCGCGCGGGAGAGAAAGACACATAAAAAAGAAACAGGCGAAAAAAAATACAACCAAACGAATGTTCAGTTCACTCTCGGTGCTATTAGAAAGATATAAATGTTTGTACAGATTAGAAAGAAATAGAAGGAAGAACACTGCGAGCACGCGTGAAGGGGCTCGTTGACTGGAGAGAGAGAGAGAGAGAGAGAGAGAACCCGGAGAAAGTGAGAGAGAGGGAGAGAGGGAGCTCTTCGATGAGAACTCGAGAGCTTTGCCCGGCGGCAGGCTTGACACCTTTGGGCAGTAAGTTTTCAGACTGCCCGAGGCAGGGTGGGTGGCAATAAAATCTCCAAGCATAGAGCCTCGGTTGAGCTGAACAACTGCAGCAGCACCTTCGTTACTTATGGAGCTGCAGTCTTTTCAGTATTATTATTATTATTCCATACACTTGCCGCAGGTCATAGGTAGTAAAAGAAAAATTCGGCAAACAAAATTCCACGCATATGGGGCAATCAGTGACAGGCAAAGTATTCGATGTTTACTGGATGTTTTCAGTTCTCTTTCTTTCTTTATACGTGAGTCATCCAATAAAAGCATAGCGATGCTCGCATAACTTTATTTCTGAAAATTGCTCATTGGCCCTTTTATGCCTTTCTATATGCATGGTCCCCAGTAAGTGAAATACACGCGTCCTGCCGTTTCTACCACGCCTTGGTAACACGAGTAAATGCATTTTTTTTACACCTACTTCGAAATCACCTCCAATATCTCATCTGTACCTTGTTTCGCGCCAAAGCAATGTTCATTTTTTGCCGTATGCCACATAAAAAGTCCAAGAGTGACACATCTGGACTGTAAAATAGGAAACGCAAAAAAATTACGGCAGAACTCATCTCACGATGACTGTCCATGGTAATGCAATTAGCATTCGAGAAATGTAGCGACTCACCGTATTTCTGTGGTCACGTTTATTCAACGTATGCAGTGGTCATTCTGAGACATCCGTTATTCCGGCTGTGCGCGACATATTCCGGTATTCTCCCACTTTGCTATGGCACTCGCTTGCCAAAGTTGCCCATGAGCCTGATGGCTTGACGACTGTGCAACGTCGACTCAGTGGTGACGACGATGGAACGGCGAAGACGGAGTGACGTCGGCGGAATCCCCAAGGTCGTACGACGAGGACAGCATGGCGACAATGAGATAACGATTCCTAAATGATGACGACTGTATAAAGATGACAGCGTGACGATGTCGATATGAGAAAAATGTATTGACGACGAGTGATAATGACCATGGCGTGAGGTCGATGGTATGAGATAACCGGATGACGAAGTTGGAACGACAGTGACGGCACAGCCACGAAGGCACTACGAAGACAGTATGACAACGCTTGCACGATAGGCAATGTCTGACGATGACGCAATAATGACGATGGCACAGCAACGGCGGGATAATCGAGATTGAATGACGACAGCCCAATTATGATGGAATAACGAAGAAGGAATGACATCGATGGGTCGACGTAATTCCTTCAGTTACGTAATCCCATTGTCGTGAAGGCGTAGTACTGACGACAATGGGGATGACGTTACCGAGGTGATGACGATGGTAAAACGAATTCGTGGTGACGAAGGCGTGATGAAAGCCGCATGGCAATACTGGAGGGATGACGATGGCATGACCAGGACGACACGATGACCACGGTATGACAGCGGATGCATAATTGCGATTGTTTGACGACTCCGTAATGACGACCATGGCATGAGAACCACGGCATTCTAATGACATTTAAAGAAATGACATGAAGTAGAACAAGACATGAAACTACGCGTGGAAATGCACTGGAGACATTTTTATAAGTATGTGTCAGAAGAGGGCTTGAATCAAGTTATCTAGGTGTGTCATAAACGATGGAACGCGCGCGTGCATTTTTCTCACTCTGGAGCATATTGGAAAGTAATAATAATGTCGGATAATAATTTTCAGAAATTAAGAATTTCCGACCACTGATCTGAGTTTTCATTGAATAACTCATACATGTGAAAGGTCCTCGCTCAATGCTTGCTTCATCCCTGTAGGCATCTTTAGTTCTTCAGAAAACCGATGAGGAAACTGACTTTCTGACAGTTTTTGCTAAGTATCCAAATGAGCATACGAATTTGGTGATCTTCGAAAGCAAATTAACGTGTTCACCAACATCAGCGGTCCCGTCTACGAACGACCAGTCAGTGTTTTCAAGATAATGGTATAAGGCTATGTACGTAGTTTCCAAGAAAAGATACGATATTACGCGGCTCCGTTTTGTCATCGGAATGTCTGCCGCGTTTCTGTGCTGCCATACCTGAGAAAACCATTAAAAAAAAGGTCGAACTTGTCCGGCGCGACAAGACGAACGTCGCCACACATGAGGGAAACAGTATGAAGATTCGCGAGACAAAGATTTAAAACGTTGCCGCAGCACTTCTATGTGATGCAAGTTTAGCTGCTGCAGGAAACCAAGGTGTCACATTTTTTATAAACGTAAATTCAATTCGGGACGACAGTATTGTCAGTCTATGAAATTCCAGATATATTAAAGTTACCAATAATTAACGCCTTGTGGTTATTATGCGAAACTATGACGGTTTCAATTAATGCCAGGCGCGACCAAATGCTGCAAATGTTATATCCAGTGCTACATATAGGGCACCAAGCAACAGCCATTCACCACCTGAACGGCGCCTGTCTATCTCAAGAGGCTCATGATCGTCTTTTAGATCAAAGCGACGGACGCATTCTATCGCACTTGCAGCAGCGATAAGGCTCCCGCCACCGTTCTACTTCCTGAAGGAAGAATATCGATGCCTACGAGAGACCTTAGAGGACGGAGGAAAATGCAATCTTCAGGCTAGTTCAGGAAAGAGCTAGGTTTAACTTTAAGCTATACTAATTACAGGGTAAGCAGCAGAATAAATAAATAAATAATGATAAACCTACATTTAGTAAATTAATTGGCCATCACTAGTGACCACGAGAGTGACAGCAACTTATGAACTGTGAAGGACACCGAAATCTCAATAAACGAGAGTTTTCGCACCATGACCTCACCGAAATGCGGCCGCGGGGGCTGGCATTGGCACCTGCACTTAAATGTTGCCCTACAAGATTTCATCGTCACTTTTCCGCACCCTAAAAAAAAAATTGACAAGATAATAGTTTTGCGGAAGACGTGCCAAAGTACCATTTTCATCCTTTCGCACTTTAATCTGCGCAATTTGCCGCGGTTGAGAATACCAGTTCGTTGCAATGAAACAAAAAATAGAACGGGATAGAGAAAAAGCGATAAGTCAGCAGCTCTTCCTTTCGCGAACGAACCCAGGACACCTCTGACGCTTGATCCTCTGGCAATTCTCTAAAGCGAGCCCAATCTCCGCAGCTTTAGCTTTCGTCTACAGACTCTTGCTTTCTCTTTCTTCTTTCATTCTCGATATGCCTGCACTATATCCCTCGTTTACTTCGCTTCTATCTTCATTTATGGATTATTGTCACTTGCTCTTTGAGGTCCGTACATCGGCGCAACAGTTCCTCTTGCAACCTCCTGCGGTTATCTTTGTGTCTGCACATAGCCTTTTGCTTTTGGGCGTGCGACTGCCGAGAGAAATACACTCTAGAGAGGAAAATAACGATAAACGGAGAGAAAGAAAACGTGGCGTATATGCTCAACAGGAGGCGATGATTTTTTTTTTTTCACGACCTGGAACTTGTTCCGGGACCCGAACAACTCATCACTATTACTTCGCCAGTGACGCCATTCATTGACGCCACGTTGCGCGAAAGGGTCAGAAGTCTCGACGTCATGTTCCTAGCGTGAGAGAAGAGTAAACGAACGCCAGTGTTTTTTGATGACCAGGACAGTGTGAAATGTTCTTGCGCGTCCGTGAATGTTGCACAACCGCCATCAGACTTAACCCGAACTCTAAATTAGAGACATCACGAGCGGTTCAATTCCCACAACCGCAGGCTGCAAGGAGAAAATATCGCAGAATTTGTAATAAAAACACATCAAGCCAATTGTTTCGCGGTTACGCCAGCCACAAGTTTATTTATTTATTGAACCTCAGCGCCCTAGGGCATTACAAAGGGATGTGGGTACATTCAATAAAGTGAGAAAAAAAAGAAACAGTAAACTTGTATAAAACTAAAAAGACAAAGAAAGGGTTACATCAATACAGTAATGTTGTCAGCGTGAATACAATAAGTTCTCAACACCATCCGCTGGAGAAGCGAAATGGTGCGAGGGCGTGTGCAAGTTAAGCATGACCACAGCTGTGCCTCTAGAGGCAGACTTTCTGTGATTCGCACGCGCGAAGGTGCACGTGTGGTTTTTCCACAGTGGACGTTGAATTATGTAACACGATTGCACGCCATTCTCTCCAACGTTTCAGAGCTGGTTGCCAACTTCAGTTTTCCGCCCCCTTCTTGCAATTGTTCCTAGTACCAGCGCTCTTCTGCTTTATTTTGACCTGATGTCATTGCGATGATTTCGGCTCACTTCCTGCTCGTCCGTCTGAAAGAAAGAGGACGTCCTATTTCCGGACTGTCTGGGACTGTTGGCGTATTCTCGCCAAGTTCGCGTCCTTCTTTTGCTTAGTTTGTATTGTTTGACGGTCCATGCTGCATGTTCGAAAAAAAATACGCCTTTTGTTTTGTTTTGTTGGAGTATATAAGAAGCGTAATTCTCCCATTAAGCTTGCGGAAGTGTCGCGTGGAGTAAAGACTTGGTTTACTTCTTCTCGTAGAAGATCAAGTGGTTCATTAGATTGAGCCATTCCTCAATAGTCCATTGCAAGGGACAAAGCGGAATCTACCTCGATCTCAGTTGTTCGCCTTTTGTTTTTATACAGAAGTAAACCAACGAAATCATTCAAATTAGCACCCCCCTTCCGTTATTTTTTTTTCTTTTGACGAAGATTTATATTACGGTAGCATCGTAAATGTCGCGTCAGGTAATTGGCTTTCTTCGTTCCGATCGTTCAGGTCACATTACGACTAGTCGATAAATTTCTCGACTCTCTTCTGAGGGAGAATGGAGGAAGAGGAGAACGTCACAAGAGGGCCCCGACTGATTGAGTTTTTTGTGCATACTTTGTTTCCCGTAAGTTCGGTCGCAAACGTTTGTTCTCATTGAAAGAGGCTGTGCTCTCACGCTAGTGTCAGTTCGACTTCAGTCTGAAACACAAAAGGCGAAAGAAAGTGGATACACGCGGTGTCTAATTGGCACACTACGTGGGGAGAATTCCAGTTGGCGCGATTCTGTGTGATACGTTCGAGGCCAAGCAAGGGGCAAACACAGACACACACAAACACACACACAAAAGCACGATATCTAGGCAGAACTGCAGATGTCTTGTGTGTGTACGTGTTTCGTTGGGTTTAAGTTGCCCGGTGCTCGAACACTCCGAAATTCAGCTGCGTTTCCCTCAGCAGCATCAAGGAGGCCAGAACCGCTGAGCCCAAGACTGATTACTGTGACGTCATTACACGCTGCCATTAGCGCTTAGCTTCCTCCGCCTTAGTCGTAGCTCGACATAGGGCACGGTACAAGTCACAGGAGCATTTATACCGTGGCGAATTGGGAGCGTTCGTAAATCAAAGCTTCTTTTTGTTTGTCTCGACTCGACGCACCCATGCGAAATTTTCACAGCGCAGTAGGTTAGTACTGGTGGAGGTACTTATGTACGTATTGTGTAACTGTTAGCATTTTACTCGCTGTAAATAATGGAGTAGGGGAGTGATTCATTATTTAGAGCTATAATGTCTGCTCGCTATATATTTTCAGCGACACCAAGTTACCTAACGCGCTCTGCCATTAGAATTTTCCTGTGTATGTAGATCTCAGCGCGCCTGGCCTGGTGTGGTTGAAAACGAAGCGAGAACGAGAGCACACAATGGTGTTTGCTTCGTGTGCATTGCGTGCTTTTATTGCCAGTGTTTGGTCATCTTGAAAACGCTCTATAAGAGTATCAGAAAATAATAGAGCAGCCTTATCCGTCGTGTTCATCTTTGCCTATGTGTGCTCATTGAAATCGCAAAACGATGATAAAATTCTGAGGTTTCACTCGGTAACTAAGGTACTAAAAAACGCACGTTGTAAACTTGCTCTGAATTAATACTAGCCTGTTTTTTCTCCTGTTGGCTCTGTAGCTAACAAGCTTGCGTAATGCTCCAGTACCGCTCATACCTTGCTTAAGAACTAACCGCGGCAAAATACGGTTACCCTTTAGAACACGTGGCGCAGAGACGAGTGCTTAGGGCCAAAAGCACTCTACACTGGCGTCGTCCCTTACCGTGTTACGAACGCTCACTGAACCATGGGCCACTTATCCGAAGATTGATCACCATCGCGTCTGCCTGCTTCTCTTTTCACGTCGCTTCCAAAGCTCAGCTAGGCCAACGGGGCATGAACCACTTCCGAAAAACGAACCGCCTCACTGTCCCTCAGTCCTTTCTATAAACGTTTTCCGTGTGGCTCGCTCTTCTGTTTCTATTCAGTGTTTGAAACCTCGTCCATCAATATCTTTTCCCACACGCCATCTTTTTTATTACAAGGAGAAAGGCGGAGCCACGTCATACGTCCGTCTATCGGCATTTTTGCCAGCTGCTTGCTCAAGAGAGACAGGCAGAGAGAGGAGGGTTAACAAGAAAGTTGTATGAGTGAAGAGGCGGCAGAATTTTCGATTCAACATGTCGAATGATTCGAGGAAAATACTGCGAGACATTACGTGGTAATCGAGAACAATCTGTAACACTAAAGTGGTGCCCTAAAGTAGTTCGTAAAGCGGCTTGTAAGAACAGGCGCCAGCCAAACTTGTTAACAAAATATATTATTAATGAAGGTGACAGGCAAATGACAAAAATGTTCTCAGGATTTCTCAAATCGGCTCCTGATGCTTCCGCTACGGATACATCGTGTATCTTTTTCTTTTTTCACTCCAGCAGGATTGACATGATGGGAAACCTGAAATGTGCGAGAAAACAGCGCAAATGTCTCGCACATGGAATATTTGTGATCACTGTGTAAAAAACGTTAATAAAAAGATATATATATATATATATATATATATATATATATATACACCCTTTGTTTCGCTGAAGAAGGAGGTACTTAGAGGAAGGACACGCTAGTCGGAAGAGTCAACACTACCACAGAACGACGCCGACCAAATGGATCCCAGTGATCAGGCGTTACACATACAAGAGCACAGAGCAAAAAAAAAAAAAAAGATAGACCTCTAAGAAAGGCATTTGGGTAACGGATAAAGGAGGCTGGTGCTTCCTTTCAACCGCGGTGCCATCCCCATTCGAGCAGAAGCGTTGAACGAGGTGGGGGCGGGAGGCGCCTAATCTTTCCAAAAGGGCGCAACTGGTCAGCAGTGGCTGAAGAGAAGATGGAGCAAACAGGACTTGGCGGGCGTAAGGCGTGGTAATCTTGCGGTTCACCAGTAAAAGTAGCAGCCAGCAGGGAGCTAGAGGCTGATCGAAACCTCCATTAGGCCTCCGAAGAGAAAGCCCTCGGCGTGGGGAGGCTCTCCCACGCACACTATGCCTCTTGAAGTAGGCACACACTGAGGCTGTAAATGTACCGAAGAGTTGAGAGCTCATACCCAGAATGGATGCTCTGTATATTGCTGTTTACTTTGCTCGCAGGTGAATCTGTGCGAGCCAGCGGTAAGTAATTACTGAGAATGACTGATATTTGCGCAAAACGTTGTTGCAACGCGGAGATCACCAGGCATCGACCGCAATGAGTGGTCCGCACCAAGATTTTAGGTGTGTATTCTCCCGGCGCCGCAGCATTAAGTTCATGCAGGTTGTCGACTGAGCTGTAGTTGAATGCCAAAGTGGCTATATAGTACGACGTTGAAGCGATAAGCAATTGCCGTATTAAAAGTTTTTTTTTGTTCCTAAGCGCAGTTTGCCATTGGCTGGCCTATTTCACTAATGAATGTATGACATTGCGATTGATTAGTATGTGTTCGTACAAACAATCTGTTGTTAATGAAGAAGCCAGCGATAAAATGGTCTCCAAAATTTTCGACGCCGTCAGATTCAATGATTCCCTCATGAAGAGTTTATCAATTTTTATACTTTCTTTATTTATTCATTCATTCATTCATATTATTTTATTTATATTTTTTGTAAATATGGGATCGGAAGTATTTTTGGGCCTCTGCGCCAGCGTAGTTATCTTCCGGAGTGAGATGAGCGCGCCGACGCATCGTGATGCTGGGCCGAGGATATGTCAGACACAACTTCCTTATAATTGTGACTTTATGAATGAGATTAGCGTCATATGAGGAATAAAGCGCGGGAGTGGGTACGAAAATGACAATGTTCACTGCCTCTTATGGCGCAGAAACCCGGTAGATGAAATTATTGGTAGGCGAGTTAGAAAGGATACGTTATGCCGAAAAATATAGAAAATTACGCCGCGATACAGAATGCCGCTATTACACACAATTTGACACATCGCGTGTTTGTAAGCGATAAATTCTACCTGTCATACGGCCCTCGCATTTTTTTAGTCGCTCAATAAACAACACTCTTTGTCGCAGCAAGGCTTCCGTAGCAGAACGTTTGACGTCCCTCACCCATAAAGGACACAATTGCGAGACTGACGACATGCGGAAGAACAGAACGCAACAGCCCTAAAGAAAGCCCGCGTCGTTGTTGGTGCCTATCGCACCTTTTCGATCACTGTCACCGGTCATTCATATGGCGTGAGTCGGCGGAAAACAATCGCACGGGTGCCTGGGCAGCTGACAATTGCCGGCACATCAGCGTAATTGAATCTAGCGCAGCGTACGTATGCTCCGAACGTGTTCGGCAGCCGTACTACCACAATAGGACAGTAGACTCTCTCTCTGTTTACTTTGTTTAGTATTTCTGGAACGACAAATTCAGTAACGCACGTCTCCACCGGGTTTGTCAAAGCGGCTGTACGTGTTCAGGACGATTATGTCACGGGCCGCAACGCCGGAGCCATTCATCAATGTCCACGACAGTGCAGACTTCAAAGACGCTGGGCGCTCTCCATATGATGCGACGCCCCTTTCGCTCTTGGAAACAGCGCACGGCAGGATGGAAATAAGCGACTCCGTTGTCTAAAGGAGTAAGTAAATAGAGCAGGCGGGTGGGCGGAGCAGAGAAGCAAGAACTGTATTCACAAGCTCATAAACTGTCGCGTATGTCTGGCGTGCGCATTAGAGTACAGCACATGTAGCATAAATCTGCAGGTAATCGATTAACATTTGATTAGAATTAAAATTGGTTGCGTTATGAAGAGAGATAAGCCGGTTTCTCATACACCTGAGGTCACATCTAAACACTGGAACCTGTGTGATAGTCCCTGACCCTGCGACCGATTCGCGCAGTGCCGATACATTAAAAGGTGTATTACGGACATCTTAAGTTAAATGAAAATTCAGAAATTGTCTTTGGCTTCAATATAGAGTTTTTCTCGTAACCGTCTGTGCGTTTTTCTCAATGGTAGATAATTTTATGCTCAAGAATTTTGCTCTGAGAAATAAAAAAAAACGAAAGAAAATGAAGCAGCAGCACCTGCACTGGAACTCTTTTCGTTGTTCTTTTTTAATTATTTCTTTTATCGAATAAAAAAATATGCCACAAATACACATCAAGCGCAGAGTGAATGTATCGAGAAAAAAACATATTTAGAAGGCTGCGCGCTAATGACCTGTGTGTGATATCGGAGCATGACACACCACTGTCGATAGGAATTTCACTGCTGGCCGAGCAAAAAAAAATAATTATGTATAATAAATGGACAGCGTATAATAAACTAACGGCTCAATCTTGTGGTTGGAACTTGTAAATTTTATTACGCGCGCGGAGCTGGGGAAACGGTGGCGGTATCTCCCGTTATACGCGTTCGTCTGGGCAATAAATTAACACAGACGCTTTGGGCAATCTGCGTCGTAAAACAGAATATTTTACTAACAGCAGCGCCATTAATTTGGAAAGTGCTAATTAAGGTTGCTTAAACGGAAAGGAGTCGATGTGATTAAAGTTACGCTCTACTGGAATGTTTGGCAACTTTGTAAAAACGAACACATGGCCTATATGAGAGTCACCGAATTATTTATTTTGCCTCGCTTTATAGTCTAACGCGCAAAACCTGCCAAATTAATTGTGTGATTGAAGAAGGAAGTCTTGCAGGGCTAGTTGGCTCTTAGCAGCAGCGTAGCGCAAGGGAACCAGCAAAAGGAAGACGCGCAAAGTGACGTATTCTGTGCGTCATCTTTACAGTTGTGCTCTCGCGCTGCATTATGCCATTATATATGTATGACTGAAACCACAGCGCAAGGTTCTTCAATAATTTCAGCCAGATTAATTAGTTTAAGCTCATCGAAATCTTAGTAGACTTTCCTTTTCGTTCGCTTTATCACTGCACATTGTTTAATTCCCGTCCATTGAAACGGCGCGGAATAAGTGTTTGATATTTTTCACTCGGTGATATGTACGTCAGATATAAAGGTGAAAAAGCGGAGACTTTTACCAGTTAGTAAGAGAGAGAAGCCGGAGCATTCTGTGTAAATACAAGTAACTTTAGCATGTGAGTAGCCGTTAGAAATTACGTCATATCAATGTTTCCTTCTTCCTTGTTTAGCAGATCTAAGTGCGTAACTTCTTGGAGTATTCAGTAAGGGTTGACGAACGAGTAAATCTGACATTTTTACATTACGTCTAAAACAACTATATATATATATATATATATATATATATATATATAGCCATGGTAAAAAAAAAACAGCTTGCCACAGGTGGAAACCCACCTGCGGTAACTTTGTTTTACAGCGGAGCTGTATATGATCCTCCCATATCTTTTTGAATGTCCGTACCTGAAAACTCCCGCGCCTTCTATGAGGAGGCAAAGCAGACCAGTAAGGGATGTGCTGACAACTGGCGTAGCAAGAGGAAAGCTAAGAAATCACCAAATACCCTAGAGTTTCATACAATAATGATGAGAGGGAACTCTGTCTCCGGGAGCTACAGTCTGGGCGGTTCAGCCATAGTGGGAATTGTGGGAAGTATTTCACCAGCTTTCATCTCCGTTTATTTAAAATGTTTTGATTCAATTAATAACTACGAATAAGTTGCCTAATGGTCATTGTCATTGTCATTTATTTCATTGTTTGTTGGCTTCTTATGAGCTGACTAATAAATATCGAGTCCCCTCAGTTTCCTTTCCTCTCGTTCATAAAAAAGATTTGTCTCGCTGTTATAGCAAAAATTTCTGGTATGTGATGACAAATATTACATTAGGCTCCGATGCTCGAAGTGACGCTTTTATTATTTCAAGGCAGAATACAGAACTAAAAGAAATACCTTCGCATCCATCCGAATTTTTCTGCTGCAAGTGTCAGCTGGAACACACCCCTAAAATAATAATAATAATAATAATAATAATAATAATAATAATAATAATAATAATAATAATAATAATAATAATAATAATAATAATAATAATAATAATAATAATAATAATAATAATAATAATAATAATAATCAGCCTGGTTACGCCCACTGCAGGGCAAAGGCCTCTCGCATACTTCTCCACCTAAAAAATAACGAAGCTCATTTATGCAGGGTACACAAAGCCTAGGTGTAGCAGATCAATTGAGCTTTTAAGGCGCGGGAGCTAATAGTGCAGGTAATATTTTGCTCAATTTCGTTCATTGAGTGATACCGTACTATGCTGTTCTTCTCAAGCACGCCTAACATTATTTACATTAACACATTGTTAACATTATTTATAACGGCGTTCAGAAACTGTTCTAACGAATTCAACGCATTTTACATGTTTGCTGTTTGCGTTGAGAGGAAAAACGCTCTTCTTTGACGTTTTCTTCTTTAATTTTGCACTCTGGAGCTTCGCATAACGGGCCAAATAAACCCACATTAGTAATCGGTTGAAAACATGGCGAGGATTACGACGAAGCATTGCAAAGTGAGAGGCTGGCCAGACGAGTGCAAATCTGAGATGGTCCTCTCTGCCTTTCAAGCTATTGAGCATTTTTCACCCTCTTTCTCTCTTGGCAGCATTTACTTCTAAATATTCTCATAAGACAGGTAACTTTTATCTTTGTTGCTCTTTGAGGAACGTCAAAAAGTATTAAAGATAGCTTGAAGATTACAGCAAAAGGAAATTTGGCTTACGCCCACTTACACGTTGAATATAAGTAAGCACAGAAACGTGGGCCGGAATAATGTAAAAATTCTACAATCAATGCTATTCCTTGTTGCACTTCCACAATAATCCAATATTCGTATATAACGCAGGCGGAATGCCTGCGTTATAACCGCGATCGGTCAATCGGTGGCGTTTGATGAAATGATCTCGTAAGAAGTGAGTGAAAAGAATCTGTACATTATAGCGGCCCTGTTGTGAATGCTAAAGACAGGTGTGACGAGAGCCAGGGGAAGAAATGAAAGCTGAACTAAAGGTACAATATGGATAAAAATAGTAAGAGACATAAATAAGGACCTTATAATGAGCATAAAACATCCTCAATATTGCCACAGAGAGATGAGGAAATTAAGGAAGGAAAGGTAGGGAGGTCAACCACGTCCTGTTTTCTATCCTACTCGAGGGGAAATGAATTAAGGGAGGAAAAGAAAGAAAGGCGAGGAAGGCGCTATCAATACGAACCCCGTGCTGTTGTCCATCACATCTCGACTGCAATCGGTCCCTGAGCCCAGTCGATTTCATGAACCACAGCAATGCCCGCATTGCTGTGTAAGCCTGCGACGCGTTGGGTCGTGGTCCAAGGATATTCGTCTCTGAAAATGACCTGCTAGCTAATCGGCTTAACACACTCGCCTAACACACTAACACACTCGAAAAACGTCGCGTTCAATGTCATATTGATTGCAAAACATAGCACGTGTTCGACCGTCTCTTCACAGTTGCATGAACAGATAGGTGTGTCCGGCATTGCAATGAGGAATGAGTAGGCCACCCCTAACCAGACGCGGCATAGTAAAGTTGCATCATGGTGGAAGAAGCGGGATGGAATCTGCAGCTTCCGTGAAGGATCAAGACAGTGGAGACGACAGTTCGAGACAATCGGAGTGCTCCACAACGTTTCAGTCGCGGTTTGAGCAAGTAAACGAAGACCCTTCGCAGCGCCTGTTCTTGACAAGGGTGTGGGAACGGCCTGCGTTCCTTAATGGTGTGCGTTTCTTTGTGAGCAAGGTCGCTACCGATGACGCCAAACTGCCCCGGCAAACGTTGGAATATGATGTCGTGTCCCTTTATGAGGGGCGCGAAGCCCATGTTGTTTGCCGGGAAAAACTCTAAGCTCCCGTTGTTCATGGGTCTCGAGTCGTAAGGCTGACTGCAGACTCTGAAGGGCTGCCCTGGAGTTGCGAAATAAAACTGTAACAAATTACGATCATCAGATGGGGCAAATGGCTTCATAGCAGTGGCCAAGCTACGACAATACTCCCAATGCAGAAGAGACCGTTACCTATAACAGAGAGGAAGAGAGAAACGTGACATGCGGCGTCGGTAAATCGATCAGGAATGCGATAATCGCACAGCGGCACACCATCCCGTTATCGAGCGATAAGTGGTTAATCAATAAGAGCGCGGGGAAAACTCGACTAATTTTTTTCCCTCGCGAAGTCTGAATTCGTGTTTTTTTTTTTTTTTGTAGTTTCCGTCAGCGATTGTTTCTTCTGAATTGCATGGCTTTTTTTTTTTTTTATTGCGCCTTCCGGTACGGTAATTAATTCCCGTTCTTAAAAAAAAAAAAGAGAACGCAAACTAAAATTAGCATCACCACAAGCAGTATAACATCGGGTGCCCAACTTATTTGGCCGGCCACTGCTCGGCATATATCCGAGGATTCGTCTTCTTGAGCTGGAAGATTGCACGTATCTATTGCAGAGCTATAAGAGGAGGTGAGGAACACACGCTCTGTATAGCGTGTTCGTCTTTTCGCGTGCATTAAACTTACAAGGCAGCTTGGCGCATTTATGCGGAGCCAAGCTACCTTTTCATCGTCGGAAATTTTAAATAAAGAGTAACAAAGCAAAGGAAGGAAAAAAGAAACACTGAAAAACAGAAAAAAAAATTCTGAGAGCACGACCACACAAGCTTTTATGCACGTGAGGGCAGTAAGTTCAGAAGGTAGCACAAAACCACGCACAGGCATGCTGCAGTTCCTTATTAAAATGAGATTCTTGATAGGAGTATTTGAACATGCACACGAGTGCTTAGTTTTGTAGACGGCTGGACCAACGCGACTAAACATAATGACAGAAAAGGGAAAAAAAGTTTTCATCCTGCCGCCTGTAGCATTCAGCTAGAAAATAAACCCGTATGGAGGTATTTATTTTTGCTTTTATATTCCACGCGTGGACTTTTATCAGTCAGAAGTGCACCCTTGGAGTGCGCTCGGAGAAATTGAAGAGCGCCGTGATAGAGGTCAGACACCGGCGGACCGAAAACTGTCTGAAGTGTACAAAGAATGCTAATCGCATTTAAAAGAAACGAGAGAGAGAGAAAGGTGGAAGTGTGGTTACCATGGATGAAGACTTACAAGGGCATGCTGGAAGGCAAACACACCCCGGTTAAGTACAGTCGGGCATTCGGGCGCGCAGGCAATAGGAGGCAGGGAAGTCGGCCTTTGAGAAGCGACGCTTATTCCGGTTGCTTGGGTAGGCAGCCCCGTCGCGGACAGCCGCCGTGGCCATTCACAGTAAACGACCACACGGAGAAGAAGCCTTCCTTCCGGTTACATGTTCTTTTTTTTTTGCGAGCTTGCGGTTAAGTAGGCGCACGCTTCTTCGGGGGGCGTGACACAACGTGTACGCGAGGAGTGCCTCGTTCCCATCGTCACTCTGACAGGTGTCGCAGTGGCAGAACCAGGAGCACGTCCGAGGCCACAGTTAAGTGGGTGTTGATTTATTTCGGCGTAGTTTTTTCTTTGTGGGCGATTCTGCTTGTGCAGCTGCCTGGTTTCTTGGTGTTTTGCTGTCCCCGACGAGTATCTCGATCCACCGCAGGGGCGATAATAAACAAAACAAAAATGCGTTTTCGGTTTGTGACCGAATGACGTAGCTTGATGCGTATATCTTACGAAGAATGAAGGACGATGTATTCTCGTTCTCAAACAGTGACATGCGCCAATTTCTTTTTCTCTCCTGTGGACTTTGTGTTACAAGAAACAATATAGTTTCAGCGACGTTCTAAACTGTGTTTCTTTATTGTGTGATTGCTGTTTTCTTTAAAGTTAGCGTGAAACAGGTTAAATAAAGAGCGGCACATATTTAGTGCCGCATTCCCAGTGACTAAAGTTGGTCGAAGGGCTGATTTTACTTGGTTCCCTCAACACAGCCGCCCGGTGACGTACCAATTAGACCACGCAATATCGACACACACACACACACACACACACACACACACACAGAGAGAGAGAGAGAGAGAGAGAGAGAGAGAGAGAGAGAGAGAGGCAGACAGACAGACCGCAAACCAGGTGAAGTTGTCAAGGGCTGCTAATTCACAAAATACAACAATTATTTTTGCACGCATGACCGCCGCTCGATCGAAACGAGTTTCCCTGTTACTATATTGAAACACGTACCATGTCGCACTCGATGCATCAGACGACGTAGCTTAAGTTTCACAGCTTGATGTCAGTCATCGAGGAGATATGGCCAGACGGGCAGTGTCGAAGTGTCTAAAAGTCGTAAACTCAGTTGAAAGGAAAACAAAATACGTAACCAAGCAATGACAATAAGCCAGTACACTTAATCCCTTCGGTGATTTCACTTATCAGTTCGGCAATTCGTGTTTAAAATGACCGGTGCCCGCGCGACAAAGCGTGAGCTCCTCTTACAGTGGTTCAGGACAAAAAGCTCTCACGGGCAGTCATATTTATCTAGAGATTACGACAGACCAGTTTAAAACGAATAATTCTTTGACAGAATGATGCCACCTATAACTCGTATCTGCAAACAATTTCCACCGTGCAAGCGAAAGACCGTGGTTCTTGCTCCAAGCACACTTGCAGCCGCGTGGTATTGCGTTCAATAGAATATTTCACTGCAACCGTAGTTTGCACACTTTTGATCTTCGCCTTCGACGCACTAGGGTAGTAAACTTTTACTACTTCTGCCATCAGGGAGCGAACGCGAACTCAGAGCGGAGGTTGCGAAACAATTCAAGAGCACCAACAAGACACAGCACTGATCTTGAAATGCGCATTTTGAGGAATCCGACAGCGTGTAAAATGTGTCGAAATGCTGTCTGCAGAGCTATGTCGAAATACTCGTAGAAACATTTGCAAAAACTTCTTGGTAATGCATTTTCAGATTTGCGTATTATACCAGTGTTTCAGCTGGCCACACGTCGTTCCTGAAAAAAGAATTCGTCGGTTAGTAAAAAGAGCATGCGCCGTGCACCAAACTGTCTTTTCCATTTCTGCTGGACATTTATTCTGAGTGTTCATAGTTCATTGTTTCCTCGTAGGTGAAGCGCTTTAATTTTTAATGCTTACTAATGTCTCTAGTACTTCGTGATTCAGTTTTCAAGTGTCAGGACGACATATGTTAAAATAATAGCGAATATCTCTCAAAACATTGGAAAAGAACTATCTTTCTATCTTCTATTTTTTTTTCTGGACAGTTTGCTTTATAATGAACCATGATGATAAGAGAAGCGATGAATACTTACGTACATTAGACGGTGGTCCTACTAGAGTCGCTCGTCTAGTTTCATGTCATTCAGAAGCTTCAACACCGCTTTAGTTGTCCGCATTGAAGCTGCAGTGTCAGGCCATGTCGGTCGAGAATAGCATCCCCCGACAGTGGTTGCCTGCCAACGCTGGCTAGGGAAATATCCAACGTCCTTCGCTCCAGCGTATATGCTGGGCAATCACAGCACACGTGTGACAGCATATAATCACAGCATATGTGCGACAGTGCTCGCAATCAGGGCTGTTGGACTCGCCGATGACGTGTTCGTAACGAAGGGTGAAAGCAACGCCCAGACGATTCCTGAGTAGCAATGACGCTTTGCTCCGCGTAACCTTCGGGGGCAAACAGAATTTAGCGTCTGGTTGAATCGTATGTAGTCTTCCGTGGATGTTGTCCGCGTAGGCTCTGTATGCTTTTGTAAGGTCCTGAGTTAGTGCCTTGATCATCGAGTTGGTGTCAGGTCACGAGTATCAAATCCGTACTTTATTAGAGAGAGAGAGAATGCCGGTCTTGCCTGACTGTCAGCGAGTTCATAGCCAATTGCACCATAATGGCCAGATACCCATTGAAATGTGATCAAGTGGCCACCTTGCCGGGCACTGTGATAAAATAAAAAAAAGCTGAAGAGCGTGATACTGTAGCAAGGAGGAGAAGAACACTCCCATTCCTGCGGATTGGAAGCATCGATTTTGATGGAAATTGGCATAAATAGAAACATTTATTTCGCGTTGGGGCTTAAGACCTATTTGTTCTGCACCTCGTACCTAACTCTGACACTCCTCCTTCCTCTGCTATTTGTTTCCTTTTGGTTTTCTGCTTGCTCTTCACTAGGCTTATTTTAGATTAAATCTTACTTCTTTAAGATAAATTGTGTGTATTTTTCTTAGCCCGTATGCAGGTGAGACGGAGTAGCAGAAACCAAGGTTCGTTCTAAAAAAAAAATTAGCGCTAAAATTGTTCGTACGAACAGATAGCAACCTACCGTGGCGTGAACCATATTATGAGCAAATGCAGACGGCCTATTGCAAACAGTACTTGCGAGCGAGAATCTCTGTGCATTTGGCATAAAGTCCTTGTTTTATATCCCGGTAAAGCCCACCGACTCAATAATTTGTTCGCCTAGTTGGTACTGGCAATTATTGGTAATTATCGATCACAAGATCTACCTACTTGTGCAAAAACAACAGCTAATTTTTTTCAATACTAATTACCTTGTTATCCCTTCTTTTTTAGGTGTTTTACTTATTTGACAGGTTTATTGGCGTCCGAAAGACTCTTGCTTCAACTTTTCTCTCATAAACGGTAAGAATGATGGCACCTAGCGTCATGTTGCGGTGAAGATGGAATTTTGGAAACACGGATATTTCGTCAGAGCAAGCTGCAGAAAGGGTCAGGTAAATTCAGCCAGGTTTGTGCACTTGTTTGCATAACTCTGCTGATTTCGGATGATTCTAGGCACTGAAGAGAGGAGAAGGCTACATTATCTACGTAGGAATATTGTGAATTGAAATAGTTATTCTCAACAAGCCAAAAAAGAAAGAAACCGACACGCAACGTTGCACAGAAAGAACGGTTTCATAGATATCGAAGAGAAGTATACGCATGTTGGAGTTATGTTTTTTTTTTTTTCACGACTACGCCATTCAACTTACGCACTCTTGATCAATGCATGAAATCACGAGTTTTGATATCGCAACTTTGGGTATAGAAGAAATCTTTTCATAAACGTTTGTTATTGCTTACAGGGTAGGAAAGAAAAAAAACCACCTAGAATGGATGGTAATAATCTCATGAGGGTTAGCTTAAGGAGAAGTGGCCTGGAAAAAATTATACAAGCCAAAGGAAGCGCCTAGAGGTACAACAAGTAATTTCGAATGCTAGATGAACAAAAGTATTAAGATTTACTAGAAAGGACACGTGAGCTTTTCTTCATATTAAGATATAGGTGCGGACAGAATAAAGTCGGAACATGGTGCAGAAATGTGTAATCAACAAACGCTCCTCTTATAGGGTAGGGTTGTTCACCGCTTAGTTTTGGAAATGGGTGTTGGAGCGACAATCGGATGGGAGGCACAATGAAAAAAATATATGTGCGCATGGTGTTCGACCTATTTTTCTATGGGGAATACTTTATCTGGCTAAATATCCCAAAATTGGAATTAGTTTGGGACATCTGCTTGTTCCTCGGCTACTGTGAACAATGCTGATGACCATCCTTGAAGGAAGACAATATATCTTCACGTTGTCAACATGAAAGATAAGGATCCTTTTGTGCAGTCAGTCCACTCACGTTCGCATCACTACTTTTTTTTTTCTTCATCAGATTTCCTTGCACAATCGGTCACTCCTCCCGGTGATCGAACTGGCTGCTTCATTGTACTCGAAGGGACAAACCGACAAAATCTGCTGTCGTTGCCGCAAGAACTATTTTCTTGCAGAGAGTTCTTTTTTGTTGCCTTCGTGTCTTTTGTAATTGCGAGAGACGCGGCTCGGCAACATCAATTTGTTGCGATAACATCTCGAACGCCTTCCTAATGGTTTCGGTTCCTGCTTGTTTTCTTCTTTCGCACATAGAAATTTCGATCGACTGTCCTTTCTTTCTTTCTTTCTTTCTTTCTTTCTTTCTTTCTTTCTTTCTTTCTTTCTTTCTTTCTTTCTTTCTTTCTTTCTTTCTTTCTTTCTTTCTTTCGTTCTTCCTTCCTTTCTTTCTTTCTTTCTTTCTTTCTTTCTTTCTTTCTTTCTTTCTTTCTTTCTTGAAATTCTGTTTTTTCCTACAGTCAAGTGGCGCAAGCACACTTTGTGCAAAGCGGTGACGTCCACTTCTTCCTGTTCTCTAAAGCCAAAGGGTAACGCTGTAACGCTTGCATTGCCCTATATTGCACGGAGACAGAAAATCGCCATTCGGCCACATTCCCTTGCTCGACGGCCATAATAAGTACCATCAGGATCAGTGGAAAGACATTCAGACGCTTTATTTAGATCATTCGCGGCACAATAAGTGACTTAAACAAGATACAATGCCGTTACGATTAAGTTATTCCTCATGCCACTTCTGCTTTTCACGATAAGGGACATAGAACTCACGTTCGTAATGAGGACACTCTCTATAGTTCTGAAGGTGCAC
This sequence comes from Dermacentor variabilis, assembly GCF_050947875.1. Taxonomy (NCBI): domain Eukaryota; kingdom Metazoa; phylum Arthropoda; class Arachnida; order Ixodida; family Ixodidae; genus Dermacentor; species Dermacentor variabilis. The sequence continues at coordinate 150,027,552 of NC_134573.1, forward strand.
CTTTTGTGCAATAAACAAAGTTTGGCCTAAGTTCATGGAAACACCGTTCTCCTGAAAGTGATAGTCTAGCGGCAGAGCAGAGGTAACTTATTTGCAAAGAAGCAATTGAAGAGCAGGACGACGAGACGATTGCAGGAGATTACTCGAAGGAAACATGAAGCGAGATTCTTTACCAGCACCTTCCCTTACCGGCTTCCACCACCGAATTCCAATAGCGTGATAGTGAATGCCGCACTTAGAAACAAACGAAACAAAGGATTATGAGGACCAACAAATTGTAACAAGGTAACCGATACACTATTGCAAAAGAAAAATGTTTAAGCATTGCTACCAAAACCGTCGTAATTTCATGTTTACGCGGTGTAGTTAGGAAAACTGTTCAAAGTGTTATGAATCGGGTCTGCCCTGATGTGCCCAATCACCGTGTGTTTTCGAACATAGGCATCGAGCTTTTATTAAATTATGAAGGTGAGGGGACATACATATCCGAGCTTGAAGGTGCAGAAGTGGGCATAAAGTGCGTAAATGTATCGATTAAACTCTAATGAAGATTTATTGAGTGTCATAATTCTAACGACCGGAGCGAATTACTTTGTTTTATTTATGCTACACTACCCAATGTGTCATATAGTTCCGAAAAATAAAACCCGCTGTCTTGCTCTACTGAATGTTTTTGTGAAGACTACTACATGTAGAGCGCTCAAGGTAAAAGCGGAATTTAAATCAGATTGTCGGGAATGGTGGACGTAAGGAACCAGATTATGGGTCCTAACTTTCTCGCTAGTTACGCAAATGCACTAATTATTCTATTTAATTAGCGGCGTTACGTGACTATACTGACAATGCAAAGTTTGTAGCTATACTGGCGCTCATCTCGTACCTGTTATCAAGCTGCGCGAACAAATTTTTCTCCTGGGCCCTACAGCAGGAAAAAGCTTTATTTTGCGCTGAAAAACTCAAACTGGGCGCTTTAAGATCGCAGGACACCACGTGGGCAAGTAACGTCTACTCTTGGCGTCCTCTGACGTTTCCCGGCCTGCAACCACGCAAGCCAAACCATCTTTCTTATTTCGGACGTGATGGTTATCGCTGCTATCGTACCCTTGGCTTCACTCAGACGTTGTAATTGCAGAACACTTGCCTTCACCAATCATTAGCAAGCTAGATGTTAAACGGTCACAAGGGGCACGATATTCAGTTTTTCAGGAGTGGCAGGCTCATTCGAAAAAAATGAAATAAGAACAAATGAATTTATCTTTCACCTCAAAACGAAAAGAAAGGCGTTGACAACACGCGCTCTTAAGCAACTCTCTAGGCAAGCGTGATCAAAGCTAGTGCCCTGAGCTTCATTTTAGCGCTTTGATGACGCGGTGAGGGACGCATCTAGCCCCGAGCCGTATAATCACCACGTCGAAATAAGAAACATAGTTCGGCTTGCCTGGCACAGGCCGGAAGACGTCCCAAGAAGTCAACAACTGATGTTTCTTGTACGCGTGGCTGCACGCTGTCCTCAAACGCAGATTTTCAGTTCCCCAGCCAAAGAGCGGGAAATTTTCTTTTTTATGCAGCAGGGCCTAGGAGAATAGCTCTTCGCGCGAATTATAAATTGATATGAGCTCATCCCGTCAGTAGCTACAAACTTTACGCTATCAGCAAGCAATAACTGCGCTAATTGAGTAAAATAATTAGGTTCGTTAACTAATTCGCGAGAAAATTAGAACACATAACCTGTTTGTTGAAGTCCTCCGTTCCCCATAGTACGGTAAATTTAATGAAAATTTTGAGTAATCGAGTAATTAAGAAGTAATCATCCCGTCTGATCTAAGCCACGTGGAGGAAGCCAGCCAGTTGAGAAGCATTCCTTTATTGCAAGGCAAAGTTACCGCGCAAGCAGCATCTGCCTATAAGCACATCCGTAGCGGATAAGCCCGGCACAAGAAAGCGATGCACCGTGCTATCACAGCTGCGCCCCTGAGGTACGTCAACATATTTTATAAAGACAGTCGGCTGGCAATAATTACCTTAGAATTTTTTTGTGATCTCTTATAACGCAGGCTTGACTGTAGTGTGTGAAATTTATTCCTTCAAAAAATTAACACACCGGTTCAAAAAATATTTACAATGCTTGTTGTGGAGCTTTCTGTTATTCAAAGAGAAGATATATTTATAAGGTAGCCCCATAACAGGAGCCTTCTTGATAATTTTCTAGCAATTGTACCCAAATGTGCATAAACAATACATATCGCACGCTCAGTCAACACATGCTGTGTTCAACACTCCGTTTAGTGGTGTTCAGAACAATACGAAATGACACGAAGATGTCAGGCAAACTTTGCGAATCTCGTGGAGTTGGGATAATTATGAAGAATGGGGCATCGAATCGTATCAGACGCAGCCACAGAGAACATAAATAATACTGCAACGCCTACGAGAAGAACTGAACACCTAAATATGAGATAGGCAGAAAATACCACCCATCAAAAGAGCGTATCGAACACTTAGGTAATGTAGTGCCAGGACAGTAATTGGGGCTTACACCCAACGTAACGCGATCCCGACGACAGGGTCACGCCATTTCGTTTCACGAAATGGTATATTGCGTGGGTATGGTTCATTAAAGGAAAGAAATGGGAAACTGGAGCTAAGCAGATGGAACAAACCAGCGCTGCCAGAACCAGAGCTGATCAGATCCATAGCACCGAATGCCCCATAGCAGTCAATCGCCGGGAAAGTGCGACGCACGACGTACTACGTCTTGTTAAAGCAAATGAATGTCGAACACGCCACAATTCGTAATTGTATATGCTGTAATAAAGGCGAACGGCGGGGAGGGGCAGTGCTCAGATTAGGACATGCAAAAGCATTAGAACACGAACATTAGAAGCACGATACACGAACATTTGTAAGTACAGGAGAACGCCTAGAGCACGGAACATTTATGAAAGATTGTTAACTCTTGGGCCAGTACACGTCCTTGGCCCATGACTTCACGCTACATGTGCCTTCTGCGCAATAAATACCCTTCTAAACTTCCTCAGCGACACTGCTCTCATTCAGATGCTTTAGTTCTTTAAGTCTTGCGTTGCGTTTTGTGTGCGTTGTGTATGTCTCCTGCATTGTGCATATTATTTCATTTCTAATCTTACCCATCGGAAATAGTATGCTAGCCATGCCGTCAGGCAAGTCTCTTCAAGACTCATCTCTCTCTCTCACACACACACACACACACACACACACACACACACACACATCCTCTATCTTTCTTTCTCTCCCTCTAGAGCAATGTACAAAAGTTTTCGGAGTATATACGAACAGCGGCGTAGTTGAATTTGCTGACAGTTACATATATTAGGCAGATAATTAGGAGGAAGGAGGAAGCAGGAATAGACGAAAGGACAGGGAAGTTATCCAGTTCTCAGACCGGCTGGCTACCCTGTGCTGTAGGGGAAGGGCGTAAGGGGAATAAAATATAATAGAAATAAGATATTACAATAAAAGGAAAGAAGAGCAAGAAAAGAAAGGGGAAAATGAAACGAGAATACGGCACTGCTTAAGGTATGTCTCTAAGACCAGTTCACCGCAAGAAGCACAACGCTTTCAAAGCCTTCTGTGCTGAGGACAGTCTCGGCCAGTGTCCCAGGACCCTTTCCTCCGACCATGGGAGTTTGTCAGTACTATCTAACACTCTTGAAAGTGCTTTCCTGTGCGCATTGAAGCGGGGAAGCTCGCAGAGAAGGCGCGCAGTTGTTTCCTCTCACCCACAGTTATCGCATTTACGGCTGTTTGGCCATTCCGATCCGAAATGAGAAAGCATTTGTGAAGGGCACACCAAGCCCCAAGCGGCACAGAAGCGTCTCCTCAGCTTTAGATAGTGATGACGGAGGAGGTAGCGGTAGATTCAGATCCATGTTTGTGGAGACGAGCGTGGATAAATTCCGTTGGATTCCGCTAAGGAAAACTCAGTGGGTCCGCTTTGACTGTTGCCGCGAACGACCCTATTCTGATTTGTGCAAGATGATACAACAGAAACATATATTCGACATTGAAGTAACTATACTACTTCATTTCAAGTAGATTTGAAAGCTCATTCGCTAGTAATTGCCGAAGAGGCCTGCTGTAGAAGTAAACTTGTTTTGGTAGCTGTAACTGTATGTTTCACATTTGGCTACTCTGAAGCGACCACGTTTACGAGGTTTGTCTACTTCCAGGTGTGTACTATGGTGGCTAGGGGAGGGTAGTGTGACGGGTGGGCGCGGAGGGGTGCACAAATTTGTGATGAAAGATGGCGGCCCCAGTAGGTGGCGCTGGCTGCGCGACAGGTGCCAGCGACGCTGGCCGGTTTCGCGTTGGGCCGCGTGTTTTTACGTTCACCTTGTTTCCAATAATTACACGCCGCGTCCGTGTTAACAGGACATGAACTAGTCATTTTCTTAGTTCGTTGAAAAACGTGCGTTTGAAATTTTAAATGGTGCTACCTAACATAAACGAAAACCACAATATTTCTGATAGACGCAACTGGCAAGCGGCGTTTAGTTTCTAATTAAATGTTTCTCAGCATTGACCAGATTTGACATGTTTCGCCAACTTCATGTGAATTAATTCATTTACGTGAGCGCACAGTCAAACTGTGTCTTGAGTGTTTGTTTCTTTATGGGCTTTTTTTGGAGTGTAAACTGCTTAATATTTTCTCTTATAAGAAGCAATGGTTCGCGTGTTTATTTTTCGCTCTCGAAGGTTTTGTTCAGTGTTGAAATTACTTAAATTTAATTTTCTCTTTTCCTTTTGCTGGGATAGCTTATATTTTTAGAGTAGAAATGGCAATGCTGCGGGGGGGGGGGGGGGGTTAGTCAGGGCTCTGTTGCACCGAACATTTTCATTCATTATTTTTTTTAACTGGTTCTCTCCCGTTCCGTCGGTTTCGTGAAAATTGATTCTGCAGCAGTTTTCTCAAGTATTTGCAATGAATGCAGGGGCCATTACTTTCACATAGGTAAGTGCACTTGATGGAAAAGTAACACCCAGCAAGCGATATATATCTTCCTTGCTTCTCTGGTTTCACGCCGCAGCCTCCACACAATATAAGTGCATGTCTGCTGTCGAGCACTGACTGCGCTTCCTCCGGCGAAGAAACAGTGCACTGTGAGCGCAATTGGCCCCTGAGGAATACAGAGCAACACAACGATTCCGGTTGGTTGCTTTCTGACTTGAATTTCACTAACTTCGGCACCAAGATGTGGTCAACCTGCTCGCCCTCGAGCTCACTGGCTCCGAAAAACACACTGTAACATTCACTTGGAAACGTTACCGTATTCCATGTTGCATCAGGTAGGCAGACATTATGACACGCACGCTCAAGTTGCTCGGCGTGCTGTTTATCTGAGGCAGTGATATCTGGTATATCTGGCCTGTGGCGGAGCAGCGTGTGCGCAACGGTGTCTTCTTGCTGGACGTCATGCCTGTTGATTGCGTTCAGCTTTTGCCGTTTTGCAGCAGGTCCAAGCTGCTCGCATATATTTCTCTCTTTCCTTTTCATCGGAGCTTTCTTCGTGAAATACTTAGGTGCCTCAGGGAACACAGTGGGCACCGCGTCTTCTTTCAGACGCGGACGATCGCGCGGCAATTCCACAACCTCACCGTTGACTGTGTGCCGGTAGGTCCTTTCGACGAATCTTTCGTCGAAGTGCCGTTCACAAACCACGCTGTCGTTGTTAAGCTCTTTTTCAGCCCGTTTAATATTTGAGGCTCACTGCTTCCTTCGTAAGACATCAGTTGGGGCTTTAAACACAGAAAGCTTTTGCGAGCAAGATCGATACCCGCCTTTGCATCCAGGTATAAAGCACGTGCTTGAGCGGCTTGACGGCAGGGTTCATTACATCCAACAGTCTGAATCTGAAGAGTCCATACCTCGTGTGGCAACGCGATGACCCAACACTGCAGACAACTTTCACAGACGACGACAGAGGCGACAGCGAAGCGTCAACGCAGCGTCAACGCAGCCGGCGAAGCCTTGTCCGTGCCCCGCCGTTGCAAGCGTGGCACCTTTGAACACAGCAGTGCCCCTAGCGGTGACTAAATTTTCTCCGCGTTCCGCGCGCTCCTCCTCCATGGCGCGGATGAGGCGCCCGTCACACTACCCCCCTCTAGGCGCCATATGTGTACAAAGCATCTGGGTGATCCATTTGTTTACCGGCGCTTCTAACTGTTTCTGTTACCGCACGTGTGCTGTGTAGACTATTCTGAAGATTCTTCAAAAGTAAAACATTGTTTTCGCTTCTATCTCCTCGGGGAGGCAAGAATCGAGGGCAAGCTAGCTGTGCACTTTTCCAAAGCCAGAGTGATCGGCCATGCCCAACACTACTATTCCGACTTGATGCACAGCTGCAAATAAATGCAGCTAAGCTTTAAGTTAAAATGCTGATTGTCCTTAGGCTCTCCTTTTCATGCTATCTTCATTTTACTGTACTGCACCGCACGTACTCATGTGTTCACCTCTGCTGTAATAGATTACTATAAAAACTACCTTCGCAAACGTTGCATATTTTCTCTAAGAGCTGTTTTTTTTAGCTAATCGTACTGATGTATGATAGTTAAATACTGATACGTGATACGTACGATAGAATGGCGTTAAAGTTATTCTGTGTTGTTTTTCGTCAGATAATACACTGGGACGAATTCACAAATCCTTTCGTACGTAAGTGCTGTTTGCCACGCACCGGCCGGCCTTCTCTTACTCTATGCACACCATTAGTACTGACTGGCATCTGTTCTTACAACCAGTCCTAGTTCAATAACTTTTCTTTTGTGAATAGAGACACGTCTAGTAACACAAAGAGCGAAAGAGTAACGTATCCTTTCGGCTTTGTCGTCAAAAAGCCGGCTGTGTACAATTACCTGTAGCTGCCCGACTTCCAACTGTCATTTTAGTGAGCCGAACTGCAAACATTGGAGCGCTGAACTTCACTGAAATCAATTTTGAGGAGGTTCTGCGTCAAATTAGGAGTTTCCATGTTGGCACTGCAGTAACTATGCACGTAATGCAAATATCGCCTAAGTGAAGACCACAGTGTTGTGTTTGCATACTCGATATAACATCTACACTAAGGCCGCGCTGCGCCTCACTCTCGTGGTGTTTGAATATAAGCGACCTGAAATCAAGAGTTCGACGAAATCATGGCTGGTCCGGATTGCTCATAGTCTAAGACGAGCGACTACCAAAAACATAAAATAAAAGAAAAAATAGAAAGAAAGAATGAAAGAAAAGAAAACATTCACCGACGATTACGATACTCCATAATGCGAAATTTGAGCATTGCTGTATTGGTGTTTTAATTTCGCGATATATTGGCTGGCACCGATAATATGACGCATGAGGCGCATTGCAAACGGAGCGAAGGGTGGCGCGACTGCCTCGCTAATCGGGAGATCGCAGGAGGCAGCGCGTGAGTAATGCGTGAGCACTGTTCACAGCCGCTGCCGCAGACAGACCTCCGCTCATGCAGCGCTTTGTTTCCATTATGGCATCGGTGGCGTCATCGGTGAAACAGACGACGCGCGCTACTCTGGCGCCATCTCGTAGCCATCGTCGCCGCAAAGAGCGCCTTGCGTGCCACTACGCTTTTCTTCTCATGCTTTCGCCATACACTCCTTTTCCGCTTTCCTCCTCTCGCTTCGCCTCACTATCGCCATCTTTCGTCATTCGCTGTGCTCGTTCGCTCAATTACGAGGACGCCGAGAGACGACGCCGACGCCGACGCTCGTCACACAAACGGGTGTCGAGAGCTGCGATCTAAAACAAGGCCTCCGTACGGGAACCTAAACGTGTTGGTTTCTTTTCTTTTCGTGATTTTGGTGGGCGTCCGTTTTACCTTTGACTATAAGCGACCTCATGCTACCAATCTTGTTCTCAAAACCTGTAGATTAGAAGCTGTTGATATTTATTTTGTTTAAGTACATTTCGCGGAAATTCCTTTTCGTTCCTTGTATCCTGAATTTTTCAAGAGACATCTATTTAGAGCCATTCCTGAAATCTCAGTCCAAGTGAAGTGGCTTTCAACGGGGTCTGGAAACGTGCGACGATAACTGTGAGAGAAAGTCTTTATAGAGTAAATTTTTACCTCACAATATTTCAATATGACAAGCTATACGACGATGCTGTGTGTTGTGCACGCGCTTTACGTTATCCATGTATCTCTCCTTTCCCGCTATACCCACCCCCCTTCATGCATGGTAGCCAAACTTGAATTATCCTCTCAGCACTCTATACATTCCTCTCTCTCTCTCTATATATATATATATATATATATATCTGTGAGAGTACGACGTGATAACTGCTTCCGTTTTCCGAGCTCCCTTATCCCCGTTCTGGTAACACACTTCCTTCTGATTGGGACCCACGCCAAGGCACCTTGCGAACACACCACCGTCTTCTTCCGTCACCGCTGTCCAGTTCCCCCTAATTCGATCGTGATCCTTGTGATTCGTGTTCTTATTCGCCCGAAAATCCAATGACCGTTGAACGGCGACGCGTCGCTATCGATCGTCAAGACCAATGACTGCAACGGCGTCTTTGTGTGCACATAGTATAGACAAGCTCTTGGAAAGCTTCCTCTTTGTCTTCACTGCAGTGCGTTGCCCGCCGAGCGGCCTCACAGACAGGCTTCCGTTTGGGCAGCCTGACCTGGCCGACATGCAGCGCTGCGCCAGCAGAGGTCATTCTTGCCGGAAAGTGAGTGCCATAAATAAACATTCGCGCAACCAACTTCCTGTAAAACCGGCTGACCTCACGGACGCGCGCACTTTTCTCATACACCAGCATGCATTATGGATATCAAACAGTCTTGTAGGTTGCATGAGCATTACTTTTTGTGGGCCTGTCTGTGGCTCATTCTTTCCGTATTTCTCATCCATGACGACGCTTTCAAGAAATGCTTTCCCACTTGGGACAAATTAGTAGCACCCATCTTAAAGAAGAGAAGCCTATACACCTTAACACAGAAGGAAGAAATTAATGCAATCGTGATCAATCCGTAGACTTCAGGGACAGGAGGGAAAAAATGGGTCTCCAAACCACGCTGTGAAGGTGGTTGGATAACGATCCTGTGAACGACAACTAGAACGGTTACCCATTGCGACGTAGGTTGAAATCATTCACGTGGCGACATTCACACGCACTTTACCTAATTATTGGCCGAAGATGTTTCGCAGGCCTGCGAGTTGGTTTGCGTCGCTACTTCGTGTATCGACATAGAGTGGACCAGAGAGAAGAGAAATTCGCCGCGCTTCGTATGCACGCTGCTCTTCAGGAGTCCTCACTACTTCCACAGCACTGTGACAACACAAATCAGTTGCTGGGCTGGTTCTTTTACGTATGAAGTGTAGTTACATCACTCCCTGCTTCGTATGCTACAGTCAAGCTGCCGTCGCCGCGGCAACTCGCTCAACAGGAATCGATTACTGGGAAACGTAAGCGGGAAAAGCTACATGTTCCGCATTACATGTAGGGGCCGGAGCGCCTTATCATCAATTATGTGTTTTAACTTGTTCTTTATTAAAACCTGTGCTGTTCTGTATGTTGTATGCATGATTGCAAAGAATATATGCACTGTTTTCTTTACTTTGCTGAGTGCTTGTAGCCTTCGCCTTGCGGGGGTATGAGCCATTGCATTTGAGGGTATGAGCCATTGATGATGATAGTTTTCTATCGACGTTACGCCTCGAAAAAATATCCGGATCATAGCCATAGACAGATTCGTTGCAAAAGGAGCGAGAAGGAGGGCGAGTGCGCGAACACTCGACATAATCATGCGCATAATCATGCGACATAATCATAACTTCTGCGCAGACGTTTACATCTACTGGATGTACGGACTGTGAACTTGAATGGCAGAGGGCTCGATCGATTCGCCGGCTGGTCGAGAGACAACGTCCGTCCATCGTGTTTTAGTTTGCTTGCCGTCACGAGCGGAGAGGCATAGTAGCGTGTATCCAAGTGCAGCCGTGAATCCTGATGCTTCTGTCAACTCTTGCTACCCAGTGACCATCGAACGAAACTACTTTTACTGCACTGCAACCAAGTGCGATATTAATGAAGGATATCAGCAAAAGTGCTTATCGCCAGAAATGGGCTCCGGGACTTTTCTTTCTTAGCGTGAACCCAAAACTCTTAATGGTGAATTCTCGTACGCTCCTGCCCACCGTGGTCAATTATTGCTTAGTGGCTTTGGCGTTGCGCTACTACGTACGAGGTCGCGGGATCAAATCTCGGCCGCGGAGGTCGCATTTCGATGAGGCGAAATGCAAGAACCCTCGTGTGCCGTGCGTGGGTGCATAATAAGAGAACCCCAGGTGGTCGAAATTGATCCGGAGGCCACCACTACAGCGTGCCTCGTAATCAAACCGTGGTCTTGGCACGCAGGACCCCAGAATTTTCATTCTCGTACGTTACTCCCGTTTCCCTTCTTTTTTGAGAAGAAATCCGCTGGGAATAAACATGTAGGTAACTAAGAAAAGGCATATGTGAAAGTCCCTACCTTTGACGCTTTGCCTGGTATGCTTGCCGCATTTTTGGATAAAAGTAAATCTCCGAGCAAGACGCGATCGCCGAATTGAAGTCCCAGCAGACTGACGTGCGAGCTGCCATTTACAGCGAGGAAATAACCAGATTGCAACTAACAGAGTATTAAACCAGACCCCTTTAATGGACCTTCATTACTTGTTCTTTCTAGTTGAAAAACGCCTATGGGAAAGGTTGGTATGCCGCCCAAAGTGACCACGACGTACCGCAGCTACGCGCGGTGTCTTTTGGAAGGCACTTAGGCACTTAACACGCGCGTTCCAGCGAGTTGCGCTTCTTTTCCGTTTTTCTCCAGCACTCCAGTAGGAAAGGTTGCGCATCTCGCTGGAATACGCTCGCAAGTTGGTCTCCCGCGCCTGTTTGCTATGCAAACGACGCTTTGCATACGCTTGCCATACAAACGACAACTTTTCGGATAAAATTTTCACGACCACAAATGCAATAAAAAAAAGAGTATTGACAGACTCTGACGAAACGAAAAAAAAAAACCGCGAAAGAAAAACGGATGCCACTGACAAGAACGAAATTGCCGGATGAAGTGAAAGAGTTTGAATGAAAGAGTCTATGGGGCATTCTGCCCACTAGGCGGTTACTGGCGGACTCGAGAATGGTGCCAAGCGAAAAATGTCCTCATTTCAATATTGAAACCATAACACAAACTATTTCCCAACGCCAAGTATCCAAAATGGCATTGCGCTTTGCCATAAAGAACTTAGTGCCCATTAAGAAATAGTGCACATAATTGTATATTACAAAAACAAGAATAAATAAATGTCTAATAACAATCGCAATAATCAATATATAAAACAGCTGAGACCTTGAAAAGGACAAGAAAACAGTACGAGCCGCATTCCCGGTCATACTGAAAACAAGGTTGCTAGTATGGAGGTTTCTTTAAAAAAAAAGCAAGTTGCAGTAAACAAAGAGTAACGCTTCCTGCAACAGTTGCAGAGGCACTCCCTCAAGTTAAGGAATGACGCTTTGCCATTCAGCATTCGGCACTTCCAACTGCGATAAACAATCAAATATTGACATTCTACAAAAAAAATCGTTAACTTAGAACACAAGAAACCAACAAGAGACAAAGCAGAGAATTAGAAGCTGCATAATACTGTAATGTCGCGGATTCGACCTACATGAAATGATGCGATGAGATAATGGCGTGTGAAAATTAGAACAACTTGTGCATTGTTAAACGATAATGTGAATTATCTGTACACATGCTACTTGTTCTATAATAACCATCCACATAATGTGAGCCCTGGCTGTGGTGGCGTGACGTTTCGAGGTGTTTCGCGCGCCAGCTATGACCAGTCCGCGAACTCACCTAGCGCCGTAACAATGTCTGCTTACCAGCTATTTCGAAGGTCCTTTTAATTGAATGTAACCTGTATAATCATAGTGGCGACTTTCTCGGTCGACACATACACCTGCGCACGATATGTGCTTTTGAAAGAGGGAGAGCGAGAGAATTTTTTTTTAATTATGGAGTTTTACGTGCCAAAACCACTTTGTGATTATGAGGCACGCCGTAGTGGAGGACTCCGGAAATTTCGACCACCTGGGGTTCTTTAACGAGCACCACTAAGTACACGGGTGTTTTCGCATTTAGCCCCCATCAAAATGCGGCCGCCGTGGCCGGGATTCGATCCCGCGACCTCGTGCTCAGCAGCCTAACACCATAGCCACTGAGCAAGCACGGCGGGTAGGGAGAGCGAGAGAGAGATAAACGAAGAGGGCAAGGTAACGATGGTAACGTGGTTTTATTGTGGTTTGTAACACGAGCCGATCCTTTGCACAGTCCGATCCTGATAGTTCTATCGCATTACATTCGCACAGGTGTAGTCATGTAGGACCTAGCTTCTTTGCTACCACCTCCAGGTTTGGTGTCGCTTTGATGGCGAGGAAACGTGGTGTTGGGCATCCCATATGGCGCGGAAAAATATTTGGAGTACGCTTAAGCTTCGCCTCTAAGAATGGAACGTCCGGTTGCATTCAAAGATCCCTGACTGCTTCTCGCGCTTCCCGGCAATTGCAGCTTATGTAACCGTAATAGTATTGATAGATAGTTTGTCAATACTATCTAGACGATAGTGCAGAGCCACAGCAAAAAAGTTGCACTATTTTAAGGTTTCTGATACTATTTCGCCCTTTTAATATTTCAGTCTGGTAATATTTAACATAAAAGGCATGCGCTGTCGTTGTTTTGTTTCCTGACATTTGTTTGTGGGCTGTCAGTCTCATAATTCCGAGGGATAACTTTGTCAGGGATGTAAGACGAGGTATGAGCAACCTTATTTATAGACTAGTGCGGCAATATAACCCGCATATACCGTATGTCATATAGCATAGCACGACGAATTAGCATAGAAATCCCCTCTGCATCGCCGTCGTATGCGACGAGGTGGTGAAAACTTGTGTTAGTATTTCAGATGAGGCTTCGGCCCATTAACAACTGCAATTACCCTATTTGAACTATTGAAATACATGTGAAAACGCAGGAACAGTTTTATTAGTAGGGGTGCGCGAATTTATGAGTCTCTTTTGGATAACAATTCGAATTATTAAATTTTTGATTGACTTTCGATAAGGTAGCCACTATTTATAAATACGAATATTTTTCGTGTACTCTTCGAATGTTTCAATACGTCAACTGTGCGCAATTAAATAAAATTGGAGCAAAAACATGATAAATTTCGACCCCCCGGGCAGGCAACTTTGGAAACACAATTATTAGTTTTTTTTCTAAGTTAAGCTACATAGAGCTACATCGCAAAACCAATCTATGGCCTAAATCAAAGCTCAACTCCTGATAGTTAGCAGACTTTAAAGATCAAACCTGATCAAATTCGTTGCAAAAAACCCATTCACCCCCCATTTTCTATATTTTTTCTTCATTTATTTTAAGTTTAATAATGTTTGTTTTAGCGCCCGTCTCAACAACTGAAAGGCCTTGACGGCAGTGCCCTATGGAATGCAAGAGTAGAAACATAATAAATTAAAGGTACAGAATATAACTTCCAGCAATAATGCATGCTGAAGTATAAGTGCAGAGCATCATTTTGTTTAAGGAAACGAACAAAGTCGAAGTAACTGCTAAACGCATTTATGTCGGGCATAGTATGCGCCAATTTTAGACAAACACCCAATAAAAATATTCATGTCAGATTAACTGACATTGTACGCTTGCGACAACCGTGTCATGGGGCAGCTTAAAGATTAGGATAAAACACGTCAGAGTAGTAGCTGATTTTCAGCGGCGGAAACCAAAACTGCAGTGATGCTAGTAACTCAGAACAACCAAACAGCCCGCGTGCGACTTCTCATAAGACCTTCAGCTAACGCGCTAGTCTCCTTTCATTAAAAAAAATGGATACTTAATTCCAGTAACGGGCTCGAGTAGCCAAAGTAATGGGGTCAGCGAATTTATCTGTCGTAGCATGGTGCGATCGAATCGGCGCTGGACGGCTTCTATCAGGTCACTTTGATGGGTACTATGAGAATTCCACATAGCATATGCAAATTCAAATCGCTGTCTGACTAGTGCACACAACAGTGTTTCCTAAACATTGAAGATGGGGGATCGTTTTCGTCAGTCTAGATATTACGCCTAAATGCCTTATCGCGCGATTCACAATACAAGCAACATGAAGGTGAAAATCGAACCTTATGAATACGCAAACCTCAAGGTCACGAACATAAAGCACACGACGAATACTATCCTCAGATATAGTGTAAATAAACTTCGTCTACACACGCCTTCGTGTAAATAAAGCTTGTTGTTGCTGTTGTTGTCTTTTGTATTTTTTCACGTTATTTTGGAGCCTGTTAGCAACATGCAGCTGATGAATAAAAGAAATGTCTTCTTGCATTTATAGCCGTCATTTATGCACTCTATTCTTCGAAACAAACAAAAACCATCAGAAAGATTGCGATTTAACTTCACGACAGAGCAAAACGCTACTAAACAGCGCTGGTCAAACTGACTGATTAGAAATACAGCTATGCCACAGGAGTTCCTATCTAAATACATAGAAACAGTGCGTGCGTGCGTTATTTCATAGAGTGCCTAAATTTTACGACGAAAGTCATTTGAAATACAAGCTAGTGCTGCGCACAGATCCGTGACCGTGTTCAAGGCTCCCTCGTTTGACCTAGCGGTTTATTTCAGTGTGGTAACAAGAAAGTTCATACTTTAGCCATGGAAATAGTGTTCCAAGGGCAGAAAAAACGGTTTAGATGGCATCTCTAGCTGAACCGGGCCGCTGGCTTCGGTCTGGTTATAACCTAGTCGTTTGAGGCGAAAAGCGACATGGGAGAAATGTCCAGACAAGAAACTTCTGGTGGGAAACTAAAAAAAGATACGTTCAGAGAGGTTCATTGATTACGACAGAACCTGCTTTGTTACCTTTTTTCTTGCACTTGTTTTTTTTTTCCTTTTTTTTCGGCTTGAGCTTGACACCCCGGATACGAACCAGCCAAAGCTTTTGGCACCTGGCACAGCGACAGCATCGAAGTCGGAGGAAGGAATGGAATATAGGTAAGCAAGAACTAGTAAAAACCACAACCGAAGCCAAACTTCGAGCGAAAGCAATTGAAGGAATTGCGTGCTGCCGCCCTGGCACTGAGAAAGGCCGAAGCTGCCCAGTGAAGCACACAACGTCTCGAAGGATGGGCCATTCTATTTTCGAAGTCGGTAGACCATCAAGGCCGTCTCGCAGGTGGGTCAACGAGAAAGCGGAATAGGGGAAACAAGGGATTTCCCTGGTCTCCCACATCGCCCCGTACGCAATCAAGCGCAGTGTCGAAACCAGGACCGAGATTCTCCTACTTGAGATTGGAAGCGCCCATAACTGCGGTGGTCGACAAGAGCCACACGAAGCCGCGTTTCTCTTTCTCCATGGGTTAAAGTAAGAATGGGCAGCAACAATTCTGGCAAGGAAACAGAAGCGAGGAAACCTTCGTTCATCCTTGCCTATACGTTTGGCTACGTCTTTCTTTCAGCATAATAACAAGTCTTACGAAGACAACTTGTAAGGGCAGATATGATGAGTGGCGCGCTACCGTGTACCATTACGATTGTTATTCAAATGACGCCACCAAACACATATTCGTCGAACAGGGTAGAGCGCCGCATTAGGTGATAGAATAAGGAAGTATCCAACATGTTCATTGTTTTGCCATGGACATATAGATTATTGTGTAGGCTTTCAGCACCAAGGAGGCGGCACTAAAATGCAGTATAGTACGAACCGTGATGCAAAATGCGCTTTAACGCTGCCCGAAGCGCAATATACGTGTTCCGAATTTGATTTTCTTTAAGATTACGCTTGAATGCAGATACGCAATGCTACTTATCCTTAGCTCGGAAAAAAAAGCACCAACCGACGTTGCACATAGCGATATTGCAATTAGCTACGATTAATGCGTTTAATGCATCTAATTGAGGAAGATGAGATTCTCATATTTCCGAGACATTCTGTTGTGAAGCTGAACCGACACAAATGCGTACGCACGGCTTTCTGAATATTTTGCAGAGAATCTGTTTACCGCTACCCCCAAACGGCACAATTGTGTCCGCGGACAGAAAAGTGCAAGCAAACACTATCATCATCAACAATGGCTCATACCGCGCCTAAGCAAGCAAAAAAATGCACCATAGAAAAGAACATGTCGAAAACTGTGAGAATTAATGGCTCATGCGCGCGGAAGCAATGGCTCATACCCTCGTAAGCAAGCAAAAATGCACCATAGAAAACATGTCGACAACTGTGACCATCAATGGCTCATGCGCGCGAAAGCAATGGCTCATACCCCCGTAAGCAAGCAAAAAATGCATCATAGAAAAGACAATGTCGAAAACTGATCATCAATGCTCATGTGCGCGGAAGCAATGGCTCATACCCCCACAAGCAAGCAAAAAATGCACCACAGAAAAGAACATGTCGAAAACTGTGGCTATCAATGGATGCACGCGGAAGCAATGGCTCATACCCCTGTAAGCAAGCAAAAAATGCCTCATAGAAAAGACCATGTCGAAAACTGATATCATCAATGGCTTACGCGCGCGAAAGCAATGGCTCATACCCCCGTAAGCAAGCAAAAAGTGCATCATAGAAAAAACCATGCCAAAAACTGATCATCAATGGCTCATGCGCGCGAAAGCAATGGCTCATACCCCCGTAAGCAAGCAAAAAATGCATCATAGAAAAGACAATGTCGAAAACTGATCATCAATGCTCATGTGCGCGGAAGCAATGGCTCATACCCCACAAGCAAGCAAAAAATGCACCACAGAAAAGAACATGTCGAAAACTGTGGCCATCAATGGATGCACGCGGAAGCAATGGCTCATACCCCTGTAAGCAAGCAAAAAATGCCTCATAGAAAAGACCATGTCGAAAACTGATATCATCAATGGCTTACGCGCGCGAAAGCAATGGCTCATACCCCCGTAAGCAAGCAAAAAGTGCATCATAGAAAAAACCATGCCAAAAACTGATCATCAATGGCTCATGCGCGCGGAAGCAATGGCTCATACCCCTGTAAGCAAGCAAAAAAATGCAGTGGCTCATAGCCTCGTAAGGACACAAGAGGACACAATGTATGCACACCCGAGAGCAAAGATATACGGACCAGGGGTTGCGCGATAAAGCCGTGTTTTTCCTCTGCCTGTGAACGCAACTTGAAATGGAGGACTGCAGCATACTCGTTAATTCCAGTTTATGTTTGTTAATTACGAAAAGATTCGGTTTCTTTAGCCACTCTGCAGTCCGTATACTTTTGCTCCCGGATGTACATCTCCCCTAACACGCCAAGATCGGACATCGAGTGTTTCATGCGGAGGCACTTCTAGGTACTGGCGAGTAACCACATCACACCGCTCATCATTGTCGGCGATTTTAACGTGAGCATTGCCAAGCCACAAAACAGGTGGTCTGTCCAGTTCGTCGCCGACGAGATTACCTTGACGTGCTTGACCGGTGCCATTAGCTAACAAACACACATGGAACATGCATTGGTCTTACGTTGGGAAAGAACACTTCTGCAGTTAAAACTGAAAATTTAGCAGTATATCGTAGTGACCACCAAACAGTCGTGACGATCGTTACAAAATAAAATGTTTCTGAAACCACCTTCACAGGGTGAAATGGTCCTGAATTTTTGTCTTGCTTTCCTTCGCGTTGCTTTAATTGCTTGCATATATAGAGGAGCGGAACTTTGAATCAGCGCGTTCTGTAACTGTTATATTTGTGGTTTCTACTATAGTTTTCCATTTTTCCATCCATTACTTACCAATCAGGAGAAGACGCTTTTTCGACTGGCTGTGTTGACACGCATTCTGGCAGTTTTTCTAGCATAAATATTGTGATTTTTTATATGAAAATACAAACAAAAGAGATCTCTGAAGAGAACATACATGAAATAATAATAAAAATGTTCTAAGACAGAGCTTCATTTCCATGACGGAGTATGCAAAAAAGGATATCTGAAGAAAGATGCTTTCTTAAATATTTTGTTCTCTTTGAAATACATTGGTGATAAGAGGTATACGAATTTCCGCGTTAACCCCTAAATTCGTTCCGTGCCTGAAAAGTGTTCTCCGGAATGCTTAGCGGATAGAAACCAACCGAACGAACCAAAACAACAGGTATTTTTACCGCAGTACTTCGGAGTGATTTTTTATATACCTGTACTCGATCTAGAAGGTCAGGAAAATATTTTATTCTTTACTCAATTTTGATGGGGATAGTGGAAGGTAGAAAGAGAAAGATGGCAAATAGCGAGCGGGGTGATAATGCAACCGGAATTCGCGCAAAGGTTTTAACTTCCACCGGAGTCTCTGAGTATTCTGAAAAAAAAATATTAGTTTTCTTCGGCATATTACTGGCACCCTTAATGCCTAAAAGTGACTTTGACGTGGTGAGTTCTCGCAGTTTTCTGACATCGCGTGGCAGACAGGCTAAAATGGGCGCAGCGCGAGACTTTTTGAACAATTGCAGAGGCCTAATAACAATAAAAAACGTGTGGAATCGAAAATAACAAATTTTATTTCGTTTGGTACAATCATGATTAATCAGTGTGAAAAAGTCATGTCAGGTGGAGAACTTTCGCGGTTTTCGTGACGTTGTGTGAGAGACAAGTGAAGTGGGGATATGGCCCGAAAAAATATTTCACCATTCATGGGGAGAGACAGAGAGAGAGAGACAGATGCAAATAAGAGAAAGGCAGGGAGGTTAACCAGAGTTAAAACCTCCGGTTTGCTACCTTGCACAAGGGGAAGGGAAAGGGGAAGACGGAAGGAAGAACGGGACAAAAATAAAAGCGTGGATGATTTCAGAAATGCAATAGAAACATTTGGAAATACGTTACAGCACCCCAGGAATTCGCCCGCAGTTCTCCGCAAACCCGGCTGCTGGTGCTCTGTAAGTAGTGCAACATTGCGTTCGATCGCGGCATCCACTTGTGAATAAAGAGAAACTGCCACGCCAGTAGTGTCGTTTACAACCATAGCGTTATGGCGACATTGATACGCGCCAGTGGAGCCGGCCCTCCGCGCACCACGGAGCAATTTACGATCGCCAACAACATGGATGTTGCGGCTGAGTTCAGCGTAAAACAAGGATTTGCTTCAAGCGTCGTAAATGGGCGCTGTATACTCGTTCGGCGGATCGCATACTTTCGCTTTGGCCCCTTTCTCGCGAGCTGCTGCGTTCGCGAAACAAATATCAAAGCCACAATTACTGCAAAGAAAGTAACCAAGAAATAATGGTCTCAAGTCTCCGGAACGAAAAGCGTTTTTCCACCTTTTACAGGGTGGGCGCCCGAGTTGACCGGCCTGCTGGTTTCTCTCGGCGAACGTCAGTATATGTAAGAAAATGTTTACTCCCTTAAGTTCACGGTGCTGACGTGAAATAATGCACGTGTTTTTGAGTAGTATGGTGAGCCTTCTTGGCCGCTGCTTCACGCTGACTAAGGCGTTGCTTGTGAATCTTCAAATAAACTCTTCCACAAGCACCACGAAGCGACTAATTTTTAACTTTCCTTGTGGTAGTTGTAACGCTTATAATTTGCCGTTGTTGCATTTTTTTTTTTTGCTGCTACTGCAATTTTTCCTTGGTGATATTTGTGTCATTGCTTTTGGTGTTAGACCTGTCCAGTTATTTATCATGTTATGAACCGTTCTTATTGTGTGTTGCGCCGCCAATAGTGGCATGTAACAATGGCATTAGGGAATGCTATCAGTTTTGGCATTCAGATGTTGCCAAGCGGCATACCTTATTTGTTCGATTATTGCGACGATTGTGCTGTTGAAAATCCTAATTATGCTCTAAGAACATGTAACAAAAGTCAAACTTTTTAATGTCATATACTTATTCCAATGAACTAAATTGTGCATTTCATAAGTCACAATTTTTCAGCGACAATCATAATTGAAGATGGTTGTATGGACGTGATTTCACATGCAACTATTTCAACTATGACAAGTAGGTGCTCAGAGGGGGAAAGATCGAACAAAATTACAGTAACATGCGAGATATTCCTACGCTCTTCACCTCCCAAAGAAAATCACGGTGGTCCTCATATATTGTAGGGCTTCTGGTGTTCCGTAATCCGGAATAAATAAAAAAGTGAATCGCCGTATTTGCTCACTTCCAGATATAAATGACGTGACAGCCACCTGCAGCTGAAAAATAACCTGGAACTGCGCACTTGGGCGTCCGAGCAGCTCCGGTAAGAAGCAAGCTAAAATTTTGTATATTAGATTATTCTAATATTGTAATCTAATGTATTTCAGCAATCGTTCGCGCTATTTGAAGACCCCCGTGCGTGCGAAGAAACAACTTGCTTGCTCCTGCTCCACGTGTACGTTTAATAAATGACGCTTCATAACGTACTACGTAAACGACAAACAAACTTGCCGACTTTAGGATTACGGGAATGCGACTATCGTGTTATATATTATTTGTGAGAACGGCTATTGAGCATTCAAAAGGTATTCCATATTTGATTCGATTCGATCGATTCGGCCTCAAAAATCCCTATTCGCACATCCCCAAAATTTTTTGAACTTCAATTGCGTGCGGCAGTGACAGCGCCTATACACCGTATCGACCGCGTGGTAGGGCGCCACGCGGGAAGCTCTCTGATTTGTAAACATATTTTTCTTTCTTTTTTTGTTTGTTAATGCGCCGTTAACTAAGCTTCCACGACAGTGTCAAATTTTGTACAACCCATTTAGAGTTCCTGTACTGATAATTATCATTATTTTTTTGTGTTTGTACGTTGATGCACTGTAATTAATCTTTTCCCAGTTTTGTTTTTCCTTTGTATTTACATTACGCACTGTTCACCTCACCTATGTAACATTTACCCTATGTAATACCCTCCCTAGAGGGCCTTTAGGGTTATTGTGAAATAAATAAATAAATAAATAAAGCGCTCTAACCGCATTTGCCCCGATGCATATCCCTCACTCTGCAAAGCCTGCGAGACCCGCGCTCACCTCGATCACATTATCTGGCAATGCCCCAAAGCCTCACCCACCAACAACCCCCCCCCCCCCCCCCGCACTAACACCACACGCATCATAACTACGGCCGAGCAATGCGAAACTTCGCTGCTCAGCTTGGACCAAGAAGAGCAGCTCCGGGCCGTCCGGATGGCCGAAGATGCCGCCAGAAAGGAAGGACTGGCCGCTGTCTGGGGAAGGGGGAGGGACGCCATCAAGGACACAATAAACTTTTATTTCTCTTTCCCTCTCTGCTCTCGCCCGCTAATCGACTCCTCGGGCAAGTTAAGAAATAGTGTGCAGCTTCAGCTGGTGTAGCTGCTGAACACAAGGCTGACGCTCCGTGGTAGCTTAGTGGCTATGGCGATCGCGCTGCTGGGCTCGATATAGCGGATTCGATGCGGGTCGCGCAACCACACCTCTGTGGGGTGCGAAATGCAAAAAAGCACTCATGCACTTGGATTTAGGTTGGAGAAACTCAGGTGGTCGAAATGAATCAGGAGACTACTACTACGGCGTCCCTCAACTTCACATAGTTGTTTTAGCCCGTAAGAACCCCCATAATTTAATTTCGTGTTAAATATAAGGATGCACGTTGGTAACAGAACCATTTGACGCCCTCTTATCCACTTTATGTTGCGCATCTAACCGCGTTCGTGGCCGCATGCGTACGGGAAACTCCGAAATCACGATGTTAGAACCGTTGAGAAATGCTATGTTGTGCCACCTCTTGCGATCCGCAAAACCCGTACATCGCGGATAATTCAAGCATGTTTCCAGACATTTCAGATATGCGAAATGGGCTTAGACTGAGTCCACTGACATACCTTGCGCTGACTTTAAAGTGAAAACTCCTCTCTCCATCCTCAAAAAAAAAAAAAAAAACATGTCGCGCAAGAGGAAGGGCGAAAAGGGATAAGAGGCTTGCAGTGTCACGCAAACAATAAGAAAAAAAAAATAAAGCAGCGACAGCAGTTGTAAAGTTCACATACAGATTTTCATCAGGTCAAAAACGCTCGTAGTTTGCGTCCATTTATTTCTTCTACAATTGCACGTATATTCGTTTTCACGCGTTTCCGTTTGGGCTCCCGTAGTTCATGAGCGTGTATTCGCAACTACTAAATTGCAAGTATTGCAAGTGCGGCATCAAAAGGGATGTCAATAGCTTTCCCGCGTGAAGTGTACAATCAATGTCTAGCTGATCGCAGACGCATTCGCCTTAACTTAAAGGAGGCGTCGTATAAATGCTTTCCAAGCTTAGAGCAAGACCCATTCCAAGGTCACCTATTTTACGCGCGGCTCAGAACCACATTGTTTTGGCGGTCCGTCTCATCACTCCGAGTATTTGCCCTTTGAGCGAAAGTCTCGGCCAATGTACCCTACTAACACCCGACGTCCCACTCTTGGGCGGCGCATCAGTATCAGCTACGTCTGGTTCGGGAAGGCTTCTTCGATGTCTGAGGCAAGCAGACGCGACCGCAAGCTAGTTGGTGTACCTCCGTCCATACGCGACTCGTGAATTCCCGGTAAGCGCTGAAAGTTTTTGTTTCTCTCATTTTTTTTTCCACACTACTTTAAGTGCTGTTCAAGTTGGCCGAAAATACAGCGTGTATCTAGCCGCGTTCATGGCCGCATGCGTACGGGAGACTCCGAGACCACGATGTTAGAACTATTGAGAAATACTATGTTGTGCCACCTCTTGCGATCAGCAAAACCTGTATATCGCGGACAGTTCAAGCATGTTTTCAGGCACGTAGGATCCTACGGGCTGGAATTCTCCGACATAAGGTGGCCTGACAGCCCCCAGGATTATTTGACTAAGCTAGCTTGGAAGCTCGGTGCCACAGTCAAAAGTTCAAATCCTCGCGTTTTGTATTTTTGTCTTTCTTCTGAAGGAGGGAAACTCGAATTCACCTCCCCCCAGTACACTACATCTCCAGGCTTGGAGTGGCACCTGACACGGGTAAAAACGCCGAGAGCAAGTGGGGCTATACTAATCCAGGTGCAACCAAATTAGAAAGGCCCACCAAGCTTCAACATGACACTCCTACAGCTGCTGGCAGCTGTAGGATTGTCTTGTAGGAGTGTTTACAGCAGCTACAGAGCACCTGACCATGGCGTTGGTCAGAGCTGTAACGCAGCAGAGGGTGCAAGAATCTCTGGACCCGGACAGCCCGCCAATGGAAACTGACCCTTGCAACGTTAACACCCGAACACTCTCGAGTGAATCTAGCCTAGCAGAACTTTTTGAGCAACAATCAGGCATAGTTTGGGATATCATTGCGCTTAGTGAGGTCAGAAGGCTTATACAGTGCTGACAAATGGCCATGTCTTCTGCTACAGAGGACTACCAGATACGAAGCAGCTCGGAGTAGGATTCCTAATCCATAAGGACATAGTGGGCAACATTGATGGATTCTTCAGCATTGATGACAGGGTAGCAGTAGACGTAGTACAGCTGAATAGGAGGTTTAGAATAAAGGTAGCACAAACCTACGCTCCAACCTCCAGTCACGATGATGAAGAAATAGAACAGTTGTATGAAGATATTGAATTAGCGATGCGAAAAGTGCAAACTCAGTATACTGTAGTCGTAGGCGACTTCAATGCAAAAGTTGCGGAAAAGCAGGCCGGTGAAGAAGCAGTTGGCAACTATGACGTGGATTTAGGAACACTCGAGGAGAGACGTCCGCAGAATTCGCAGGAAAGAATAAGCCGCGGATAATGTACCCCTTCTTCAGAAAGCGTAGGAACAAAAAGTGGACCTGGAAAAGCCCTAATAGTGAAACAAAAAATAAAATTGACTTCATTCTTTCTGCCGATCTCAGCATAGTGCAGGATGTAGGAGTGTTAGGTAGGGTAAAGTGCAGTGATCATAGGTTATTGAGGGCTAGGATTCATCTCAATTCGAAGAGAAAGAGAGCAAAAGTCGTCAAGAAGGAACAGACCAACCTAGACGCAGTAAGGCTAAAAGCAAACCTATTCAGGTTGGCACTTGCAAACAAATATGCAGCCTTAGAACAGAGAGATGATGCCATAGCGGCAATGAATGAAAGGGTAACTAGGCTGGCTTCAGAAGCAGCAATTGAAGTCGGAGGGAAGACACCAAGGCAACTAGTAGGTAAGCTCTCACAAGTAATAAAGGACCTAATAAAGAAACGACAAAGAATGGCAGTGTCGAAACTCAAGAGATAGGATAGAATTCCCGGAACTGTCATAACTAATCAACAAGGAGAAAATAAGGGATATTCGAAATTATAACGTGAGAAATACTGAGGAAGCGGTCAAAAAGGGACGCAGCCTGAAATCAGTGAGAAAGAAGCGTGGTATCGGACGAACAAAGATGTGTGCACTGAAAGCTAAGCAGGGTAATATCATCAGCAGTCTCGAAGGTGTAGTAAAAACAGCGGAAGAGTTCTATACTGATCTGTATAGCACCGAAAGCAGACACGATACCTTCATTCGAGATAGTAATGAACAAGTTACCGAGGCTTCTTCTATAACTAGCGATGAAGTTAGAACGGCCTTGCAAAACATGAAACGGGGTAAAGCGGCACGAGAAGATAGACTACCATTCGATTTAATCAAAGATGGAGCAGACATAATGCTTGAAAAACTAGCGACCCTTTATACGAACTGTATATCGACTTCAAGGGTCCCAGAGAAATGAAAGAATGCCAACCTTACACTAATTCACAAAAAGTGAGAGGTTAAATAATTGAAAAATTATAGGCACATTAGCTTACTTCCCACATAATATAAAATACTCACCAAAATGATCTCCAACAGAATAAGGGCAACACTGGAAGAGAGAACAGACCAACTTCAAGGAAGGGATACTCGACAATGGATCACATCCATGTCATCAATCAGGTAATCGAGAAATCCGCAGAGTACAATCAGCCTCTCTATATGGCTTTCGTAGATTACGAAAAGACATTCGATTCGGTAGAGATATCAGCAGTCATAAAGGCATTACGTAACCAAGCAGTACAGGGCACTTACGTAAATATCTTAGAAAGTATCAACAGAAATTCTACATCTACCTTAATACTCCAGAAAATAAGTAGAAATACTCCTATAAAGAAAGGGTTTAGGTAAGGAGACAAAATCTCTCCAGTGCTATTCGCTGCGTGCTTGGAAGAAATATTCGAGCTGTTAAACAGGGAAAGCTTAGAAGTAAGGGTCAACGGCGAACATCTCAGCAATCTTCGATTTGCAGATCACGTTGTCCTGCTCAGCACCACTGGGGACGCGTTACAACAAATGATTGAGGACCTTAACAAAGAGAGTATATGAGTGGGGTTGAAGATTAATATGCAGAAGCCAAAGATAATGATCAATATCCGGGCAAGGGAACAAGAGTACAGGATCGCCAGTCAGTCTCTAGAGTCTGTGAAGCCGTACGTTTACCTAGGTCAATTACTCACAGAGGAACCTGATCATGGGAGGGAAACCTAGAGAAGAATAAAAATGGGTTAGAGAGCATTCGGCAGACCTTGTCAGATCCTGATAGGAAGCTTACTATCATCATTAAAAATGAAAGGTGTACAATCAATGCATTCTACTGGTTTTGACATATGGGCCAGGAACTTGGAGACTGACAAAAAAGCTCTAAAACAAGTTAAGGACCATGCAAAGAGCGATGGAACGAAGAATGTTAGGCTTTACGTTTAGAGAGAGGAAGAGAGCGCTGTGGATCGGAGAGCAAACAGGGATAGCCAATATGTTAATTCACATAAGAGAAAGAAATAGAGCTGGGCAGGTCATGCAATGCGGAGGTTAGATAACCGGTGCACCATTAGGGTTACAAAGTGGGTTCTAAGAGAAGGGAATCACAGTCGAGGATGGCAGAAGACTAGGTGGGGTAATGAAATTAAGAAATTCTCAGGCGCTAGCTGGAATCGGTTGGCGCAGGACAGGGGTAATCCTGCGCCAACCGATTCCAGGTAGCACAGGATCGCAGGGAGAGGCCTTCGTCTCGTAGTGGACATAAAATAGGCTGACGATGATATCCACGTTGATATAACAATAATAAAGACGGTTCCACGATACAAAGCTACGGGCGGTTTATGAGATAAAGTCGTCGTTAGGAGTGGTAATTATTTTTGTTCGCACTTGGCATACTATTAATTGTGCTCTCAAACGTCGATAGCCCGGCGCGTTTAAATTCGTACGATATAATACTCTACGACAATGGGCCAGAGTATCGAAAATGCGAACATACCATCAGGGTGCGCACACCGAAAGAGATAATGTTGATAACCTTGCTGATCGACGTTCTCTTTTGTGCTACTGCTACTATATCTTTGACAGAGTTTGGAAACGTAAGACGACACTTACCTCGGTATTAATGCGCTTTATCGACCTAGTGTTTTGCGCTACGATAACAAATTTGAATTCTGTGAGAAGTTGTCATGGAGACAACGGCTAACAAAATCAGACACGCGACGTTTAGATGTCCGGCAGGGTTCAAGTTAGTGCTTTTTAGCTCGTGAGAAAAAAAAAAGAATAGGAGAGAAGATGAGGCAGGAAAAACAGCAGTAGAACACTAACTTGATGAACTGAGCGTACTTGCCCATTGCTGCAAGCATGCATTTAGGCGTTCGATTGGCTCGCATTGTTAATATTTCAGTAGACGATGACATTTATTTTCGTGACAAGAGCATCTTTGTCTCAAAGCTAGTGTTTTTCTTTCACCACCGCATAAATTTCGGGAGTTATTGAAAATTATATTCTTTCCTTGTTTGTGCTACACCTTCAGTGAGAAATCTAATGGCAAAGCACAAACAACCTGGCCAAGCTCTACTTGTAGGAACCGAGCAGGAAACTGCTTTGCAGATGTACACTTCGTGCAAAAAATTGCCAGTCGGAGAAGGACTACACAACAGCTCAATGTGAAAGCTTACAAAGGCGCTCCTCAAATGACAGTAAGCTGCTGAGAATGACGAGGAAATGGTTGTTGCAACAAAGAACTTTCCTACTGTTGAAGGACTTACGAAGTCAAAACAGCAAAGTTATATTGTTCACTGGTTTAGTCCACAACCGCATGCTTGCAAAACGCGATGAATCTGTCTTCATGTTGCGGCGTCTGCATGATAGCTATCGGTAGTGACGTTATACAAACTAACCAGCTTTCTTTCCACAATGCGTAAAAATTTTATTTTACTCAACAGGTCCATACTGTCATTATTGAACTAAATGGGACATTGCTGAATATTTCTTATAGCCTCAACTTGTGCCCGATTCACAAAGTGTCCTTTCTTTTCTTTATTGTCGTATATTTTGTTACAAAATACCCTATTGAAATAACAGTAAGGCATACCCTTCGAAATGCATCTGACGTGACAGGATTTCATACGCTCACGAGATAATATTAGACGTGAAGTTCTCCAGGTGTATTGCATTTTCAATCGACTCTTTATGGCAGAATACCTAGAGCTGGAAGAGCAGTATTACGCTGGATCTCAAGTTTTTCACTACTATAAGTTTATAACAGGACATATCAAGTGTCACAGTTCATATACGGCCTAGATGTTATTAAGACTTACTCGAGGGTAAAGCGAGAAAAATACATGACGCTGTTGTATTTGTCTTATTATACACAAAACACACAAGTGGATTGGAATGACTGTGTCTCAGAAGATTCTGTTCGTTTGTTCCCGTGGTAACGGCATAACTTCTTGCGCGTTTCTTCCTTCAGCATATAACTGACAACTAGGCATTACGTTATGAAACACATTTTAATGCCTCCGAGTAACTGAGGCATCATACTATTGACCGCTGCGTCGAAAAAAGAAAGAAAGAAAGAGAGAAGAAAAGAAAGAAACAAAGAAAGAAAGAAATAGAACACAAGATGTCAATGTAACGCACTGTTCGTGGAAATACGGTCGGTTTTATACCTTTGAAAAACATCCGAGCCAATGAACTTATCCTGGAGCTGTCATTAAAAGTCTGACTTGTTAATGCAGATTCTTCTAAAAAACTTTCGCCTTTACCTGCAGTATCATAGCCAGTATTTGTATACAGTGACCAACACAAAGTTCTCGCTTAGGCCTGATGCTTGCGTTTACTTTAGGCAGAGTTTGACTGCATACTAGGGTATTATTGCGGTGGTGCAACACTTGGTCTCAACTCAGACAATGTTCTCTGTTAGTGCACAAAGAATAGTGGCGAAACTTTACAACAGTCGCCGCAGGAAAGTCGAATCCAAGGACCTTGGTCCCCATCGGCGTCACTCCGGGCTGCTTTCAAAGGACTTTTAAGCTCTTTTAGAACATCGGAACTCTGTGAAAGATTGTAATCGTTGTAAGGCGATTATAGCGTTGTAAGGCGCCTTAATTATGGTTCTGCGATCCTTCGTAACTTCTTTTCCCCTCATCTTTTTAGCCCTTTCACAATCCCCTTCACTGAAAACTACGGTCAAACAGGCAATTATTCTGGTTATTTCTCTGCCTCTCTTACCTCATTATGTTTTCAGCCACTAGCACGTGTTATAGCCTTCGATAGAGGTTAGCAAGTCTTTGACACAGATGCACACCTGAAAGGCATTCTGTCAGAAAAAGAAATTAAATTATGGGGTTTCACGTGCCCAAACTCCTTGCTGAATATGAGGCACGCCGTAGGGGAGGACTCCGGAAATCTTGACCGCCTTGGGTTCGTTAACGAGCAGCTAAATCTAAGTACACGGATGTTTTTGCATTTCGCCTCTATCGAAATGTGGCCGCCGTGGCCGGGATTCGATCCCGCGACCTCCATGCTCAGCAGCCCTACACCATAGCCACTGAGCAACCACGGCGGGTATATTCTGTCAGATCTCTGATAGTTGTTCCCTGTACATCCTTTTCCTTTCTTTTTCCTCACAAGTGTGATATCTTGTGAGCGAGTATCCCTCACGGCCTGTCAAAGTGCGTGATGAAAGTAATGTCGGAACTTTAGTCGAGCCAGGCGATGAAATCCGAGTGAGAAGTTTTGGTAAGACACATGTCAAAACAAGTTCAGCGTCGAAGTCGCTAACAGTGGTCAGGTTAGAAGAAAAAAGAATGAATAGGCTAAAAGCCCCACGTGGGGCTGTTCTATCATGCCTGGTTTTAAGGCAGAAGAAGGTGCAAACATACGTATGGCAACTCTTAATTATTAGGTAACATTATCAAGTTTTTTATCGCACAAATCAAGAAAATTTGTTGTGCTGATGTATCAGGAAACCTCTGCTGAAGCTTTCTTGGCGCTGAAGCATCCAATGGCCCATTGAGCGAGAAAGCCGGCTTGTGCAGCCTGTAACAGCGAAACGGCGCCTAAATTCCCTTTGGCTGCGACGCCACGTCACAAGCGCGCCTCGACGGAGCCGAGCGGGCAGAAGGGAACGCCTGCTGCAGCGCTATAGAACCCCAGCTGTTGCGTGAGGGGAGAGGGCACCGCCGCGAAGCACGTCACCCTCACTCTCGCTCTCGTATGCCGGCGCGCTGTCCGTATCTCTCTCACCCCACTGGGCTTTGCTGCGGCGAGCGCCTGCTGGCCTTCGTGGCCGCTGCTGCTTCCTCGGTCTCTCTCGCGCAGGACGTCGGTGGCATGCGGCGTAGGCACCGAAGGATGCTGCTGCTTGCTGGCTCGGGCAGCACATACCGCTATGGCCCCATTACTCGCAGCGCAAAAATTCCCAGGTTCGCTCAATGGCGTTCACTTACAACACCAATGATTTCCCATTCGCAACTCATAAATATTTCTTAGAGGTCTTCCGATTTCTTTTTCTGATGAACTGCGTCCTTCGCGTGCAAGTAACACCCAAAAGAAAGAGAGAAAACTGAACTGCTTGCACCGTGGTAACACAAGAACACACGCACGCACACGCCCACGCACTCCCCCCCCCCACACACACACATTGCAACAGATTGAAAAAAAGGCATGAAAGCGAAGGTTTTTCTTAAATGGCGAGAACTCGCAAACCGCCTTCTTTTTTGGGAAAAACCCTGCCAAGATTACTTGAACCCTATGCAATTTACGGAAAAATTAATAATAAACAAGAAACAAAAACCTAGAATTTCACAATCATGCAACCAGCAACAACCCTTCTATTTCTTCATTATACATTATTGACCAAGCTATGTATAAGCAGGCTGATCGACACTCCGTTTGTTTTTCTTTACGTTCATTTCCTTTGTTTCCATTATTGCGCCAGTTCCGATCGCTCTACAAATGTGATTTCAAGTATCAACGGCAACATCAAGGCGCTCTCCGAGTGAATTGTTTCACTTAGCCAGCGCTCCCGTTGTTTGCACTTCTGGCTCCAGAA
This sequence comes from Dermacentor variabilis, assembly GCF_050947875.1. NCBI lineage: Eukaryota > Metazoa > Arthropoda > Arachnida > Ixodida > Ixodidae > Dermacentor > Dermacentor variabilis. Next base: position 150,057,927 of record NC_134573.1, read on the forward strand.
GTGCGCAGCGAAAGCGAAAACGCGATTAGGGCACTACGACAAAAGGTTAAGCCCTTCAGGCCCCACTTCTTCGGAAGCTCCCCTCTTCGTTACCTTCTCTAGATGGTGATCCTGCCGAAAGCGGGCTCTTCGTTACCTCGTTTTCTTTATCCTTTCTCAATTTCCCCTGTGTCTTGTATCTGATCGTTGGGCTGCCCTTTTTTTCACCCTAGGCTGCTAGATCAAGCGACGCACTTTCTTTTAAGGAAGGTCGAGGGTGCCACAGTAACAAAAGGTCAACATGAGTGCTCGAAGAAAATAAAACCTATCCGCGCGAAAGAAGAAAGGACACAAGATAGAGTTGCTAGGATAAATTAGAGCTGTTCAAACACGTTTCCTGCTCTCTTCCGGTGTCTAAGTGTAAAAAGAAAAAAAATTCGTAAGGGAACACTTTTTTCTTTCTCGACCCATGATCAGCTTTTTCTCTACTGAAAAGTAGTAAAACTGGTAACTAAATCGGAAGCTCAGGCGGATTGTGCACCAACGCCTACAACGATCGCGAACTGTAATCAAATGCGCATTCAATTTATGTTCTTTTATTCTAATATCAATTACATGAACACTCCAGGCACACTTTTGCCGTCGCCGTCACCATAAGTCGAGGGGCGATAACACCGTCGCCGTGCGCCGTATGTGCGAGTGAAAAAACGCGAGCAACCGAGGCTCAACCGAGCAACCGAGGCTCAATCGGGCGCGCGTGAGGAAGGAAAGTGGAGAGCACACTCGCCGTCTTCCGTCGCGCGAAAGGCCGCTTGGGGATGGGGGGGAAGAGAGGCGGCGATGTGCTCCGTCAGCAAATGCGTACTTGGCGCAGATGCGCGCGGTCGCGCGTGCCGTGTTTTAACGCGACAGTGTTAAGGAGCTTGTTTCGCAGAAAAGCCGGTGTCGTCGGCGGCGTTGGCCGTGAGCGAAAAAATCAGGAAGGCAATTCATAAATAACAACAACTTGCAAGATGGGCTGCTTGGGGATCGAAATAGGGTCTCCGGAGTGTGAGACGGAGACGCTACCACTCAGCCATGACTTCGATGGTTCAAAGCGGGACAAAAGCGCATCTAGTGAGTGCGGTGTTGCCTTGGAATCGTGCCGTAGAAAGTTATACTGCGGTGTATATCGGTAATTATGAGCATGTAAATGACAGAAGTCGCTGTTAAACGAGTAGCGAAGTACGTTTCCGCTATATTTCTACTGCGCTTGGCGCACACGCAGAGCCATCTTGCGGCAAACAAAGAAGACCCCCTCCTCACAATGCACGGCGCTGCCCCGACAGGTGGCGCGCCACTCGCCCGCTTCTTCCCGTCGTCTCGTCAAGAGCATGCCGAGTGAATGAGTGGGCGGTGGGAACGGGGTGCGATAACGCTGTCGCGTTCCACTCTTAAAGGCGAAGCTTAAGCGTCCTCCAATCTTTTAAAACGATCGGCAGACGGCTCGTACCTTCGTGTGCGCTGCGGTTACGCCGCTTAGTTCGTGTTGAAGCGAGAGGCAGCACGAAGGTCAATTCGCTCCCTCCTGTCGGCGCGCTTCCTAACGCCAGCGTTTCGACAGGGAGTGTCCGTGGTCATCGAATGAGTTGTGTTAATGTTTTCCAATGCTCGCTTGACACCATTCTTGTTAGTTTAGTTGGCAAGCGAATGTTTACAAGTTTATGGGGCCGAAAGAAGTATTATGCTTACTTCGTATAGCTGCCTAATATTTTGCTGTCACAATCGATGTTTTGCCTTTCGGGTGAAACAACTGTTTTGTGTATAGGTGTGTGTATGTGCCTACGCAATGCGTGACAGCTGTATGAAAACTTAAAAGATTGTCTATGTGTAATATTTGCAAGCATTCTCTTCACCTCCACATTTCATTCATACAATAGTTAAGTGTTACGGAAAAGCCGGTCGCAGATGTGTTGCCGATGTTTGCTATACAACATTCAACAAATGAAATCAGCTGGGTGGGGCTGTATCCTAATATGTTCTATTGCCACCTACGTCCATACTCGATCCAAATAACCAGTCACTGCAACTCATGTGTTGGCTCCATTGTCTTTTGTTCTTTATTGATTTCTGCCCTTCTACAAATAGAGCTCCCGCACAGCCGGTGTTTGTAGTCAATTTCAATATCGACGGAAGACTAAAATTTAGAGCATAAGCTTTTAACAAAGTTTATGCGTTCCGCATAGGGATGGCCGATACCGCAACTTGTGACCTAAGCAGCCATGAAGAATCGATTGGCCACATTTTGTGGGACTTCCCGCAGTACAGTCCACGGAGAGAATCCCTTCGCCACGAACTCAACCAGCTGGACGACCGACCACTACCGGAAGAAGGAATTCTACATCATCGACAGTACTTAACGTCACAGAAGAAGGCCTTGCAAGCGCTGCTGCGCTTCTTGCGATCTACCAGCGTTTATGAATATCTCTAACTGGAACGCCCTTCGTGTGTGCGCGTCTCCGTGTGCGCATTTTTTTTCTTTTTTTTTTACCCTCTTTCCAACCCCTATCTCTCAAACCAAGTGTAGGATAGCAAACGGGAGACGAATATCTCGTTAACCTCCCTGCCTTTCCTGATCTCTCACTCTCTCTGTCTCCATCTCTCTAGCAATATTAATCGATGTATTTCTACTGACGCGCAAGTACCTCAAGGAAAGCACGCAAGACTGCTTACTTAATGCCATACGGCATGCGTCTAGAATACATATTAGAGATGGACGTGTCAAACAAGGTCGTAACAATCAGACAAGCAGCGTGACGAAGCGTTTTAGTAATGTCGTTTACAGCCATTTATCATGCCGTGCATTTCTATTTATGTGAAAAGGAACATCTTTCGGTACGAAAGCCAGTTGTATCGAGAAAACGACAGGCGTGCTCACATCCCCCGTATACAGTACTTTGATATTATAACGCGGGTATTTTCACGGAATCACGTGAAACCATACCTGATTATTGCATCGGGGAAATAAGGGCACAGACTCCTTCTATGGGGAAAAGTATTCCCTTTCATTACAACACTAATCAAATCAAGGTTTCCAAACGATGAAACACACTTTTTCGCCGTTATTAACGACAGCCAGAGTATCACGAACAAATCACTACCCCCCCCCCCCCTACCTCCTGAATCCCCATAAAAGGACGTATACAAATAGTAGCAAACACACACACATGAAAACAAGCTGCACAAGATAAAGCCCGCCTCAGTGAGAATACAGTATACACAGAACTGGATAAATGGTGTTCTCTTTCCCGCACAACATATACACTCACGCGGCAGCAAGGTTCCCGGTGACTTCTGTAATGCCAATTATTAATGAACAGCGATGGCAGCTCACGTAGCATGTACTACCGAGTTGAACCGAGAAACAAGAAATAACGAAAACTAAACCGTGAAGAGAAAGAAAGCACCAACTTCGTAAGTGTAGATTTATTCTAGAGAGAGCTCTATCACTGAAATCGCGGCAGTGAGCAGCGATGGACTCTTTATTATTATTTCCCTTGTTGTATTTTCTTTTTTGTCTGGTAAAGCAGTACGTGCTTGTTGCTCTTTTCGCGACGTCATGCGGGGGCAGCGAGGCAAATCCTAATGAAAGCGCTAGTCGAAGCAGGTAATTGCCGGCGCGAAGCAATAAATGCTCCGGCCGAAATATGGCGCATGCATGTTGGAGAGCTAAATGCGCGCTTCGACTATGCCTCTTCTGCAGCCTACCTTGCGTTTTTTCTGCAAATTGCTTCGATGATGTCATGGTTGCTTCAGCGTCGCAGTTATCATCTCGGGCGTTTGCTTCGGAACTTTGTAACGACGTCGCTCTTTATGGGTTTGGTTTGGAGATTGAGTATTCTGTTCTCCTGCCTTTCAGTTCGGCCAGCAGCATGAAATACGCAGTGTTATATCGACGACCATGCATTCAGGTATGCAGCCCCAAAACCTAAGCGGACACACGCAGGCACTCACTTACGCACGTTCAAAAACACAATTGCTTGCTTACAGTAATGAGTCCTTATTTCTTCCACACAATCTCGATCATGAGTGACGCGTCATTGCCAGAAGTGAGTGGCAAATCCCTGTGGCCGAAATGTTTCACGAAAGCACCGGAATAGACTCACTTATTGTGACTATCGTTACAGGCTTCTTTCACCATACATCTTGAGAAATTTTTCCCCCGTATATTTTCTTCTTTCTAGGGCTTTCCTTAGAGGGCTTTCTATAGAGGAGCAAGGAAAGCTGTTACCTTGCCAGTCGCGAATACTGGGGCACTATCGCCAACCACTTGTCACTTGAACAACACTTACAGATTGTTTTCATTGTTCCTTTAGTGTTCATTGTTCTCTGGCAATGAAGGGAAAGCTACCGAGGCAAAGAGCTGACAGGTAATGAGCACTCTTGAAGAAAGTCCCACATTTTCATCCGCGAAGAGAAGACTAATAACTCATTTACAACAGCAAATGATAGAACATAGGCCCTGATATCATGAGAAGCCAACAAACACTAACACCAAGGAAAACATGGGGGAAATTACTTGTTCTTAATAAATGAAATAAAGAAACGATACATTATTGGAAATGAAAGCGGATGAAAAAACAACTTGCCGCAGGTGGGAACTTTGTTTCACTTATTAAGCACAAGTAATTTCCCCTATGTTTTCCTTGGTGTCAGTGTTTGTTGGCTTCTCATGATATGACTAATAAAAAGCGGGTCCCTCGGTTAACCCCCTTTCTTCTCGTTCATAGACCACTGAGTGTTACAGTCGACTTTGTGGGAGACGGCGCGAAGAAGTCGCCACTATGACCGCGGTTTATTTAGGACAGCCAGCCATCGCACAGCGGGATCTCGGGAGTGACCGACACCGCGACCTGCTCAGGTCGTGCGCGCTAGCGTGTTCTATTCTCGCGATACCTGTGCACGAGCCCTCGACTTCTTCGCCCGCTTTGGAGGCGACGGTCGTGCTGCTACGACTTCTTCTTTTTTTCTGGATTTCTGTACCGCGTTTGGGCAAATGCCAAAGCTTAGCACGTGAAAGCTACGTGTATACGTTCGTTCAGTATCTATTCCAAAAGACGAAAAACGCTTTGAAGCGCGTCGGAGTACATGGCGCAATAACACCATTGCAGAAACTATACCACTGTTTAGCCTTCCCTTCAATGCTAGTGAAAGTCGCGGGCGTGCAAGTTTAGTCAAAATCGTCGTAAACTTTTATTTCTTATTTGAAGGCTAAACAGGAAAGCACCACAATGTGTCTCGTATGAGGCAAAGAATATTTCTCATTTAAGTGTTCTTAAGGTTTGCCTGTTGAGTAAACTAAAGGGTGATGAAGTGCTTTTTACAAACAGAAGCTTAAAAAAATATTTTGCGTAGTCTTAGGTGCGAGAACCGTGTTATGGCAATTGAGACACACCGTAGTGGGGGAGTGCGTATTAATTTTGACGACCCGGAGTTATTTAGCATGCACCCGATGCCCGGCACGCGGGTACTTTTCTTTGCATTTGTGCGATGCCTGTGGGTGCGAGGAGACCATCGAGCACCTATTGTGTACCTTCCGCCACTACGATGTACAACGCCTCTCTTTCCGGGAAACTTTACACCGACTGGACTTAAGACCGTTCACCGAGCCAAAGATACTCGGACCGTGGCCACACCCGTCACTGGCGCGAAAAGCGAATCGTGCATTAGTGCAATACTTGAAGTGCACCGGCTTAAGAGACCGTTTATAGTGTCCCTGCGCATAGTGGTCCGCCCACACGCACTCCGTGTTCCCTCTTTCCCCTTTTCCTCTTTCTACTCCCCTTTCCCCGACCCCCAGTGTAGGGTAGCAAACCGGATGCTCTTCTGGTTGAGCTCCCTGCCCTTTCCTGTCCTTGCTTTCTCGCTCCCTCTCTCTCTGTCTCCCATAAAAATGCGGCCACCTGGGACGGGTTTGAAGCCGTGACCAAGTGCTTAGCAGCGCAACGTCATAGCCGCTAATCCACGGTGGCGGGTCACAAAAAAATTCAAGGGCCCTTAAGTATCCCTACGTGGATGAATGCGAAAGTATTGCAACGTCTCTCCGATGATGCCTCGACCTCGTTCGCGTACTTGCGTGGAAGTCCAAAGGAGCCGGGTGCAGGTACTCGCTGAGAAGTTGAAGTTGATGGTTCGTCCATCAGAGCGCACGACAGAACTCGCCGAAATCACCGCACCGACTGGCAGCGCCGCGGCGCGGCGCTGCATATAGACTGCTGACCTAGTTGCCGCTTCCCGGCAACTGCAGATTAAGCAACCGATCTTTATCGGTAAATTCTTGCTGCGAACACTATGCGGGAAGGCGAGCTTTCTGGTTCTTTCTTTTCTTTCCTCCCCACGGCCGGCGTCACCGCTGGATGGATGGATGGATGTTATCAGCGTCCCCTTTGGAGCGGGGCGGTGGGATGCGCCACCAAGCTCTTGCTATTTTATTGCCAGATGTCCTAGCTAGGTTAAAAATAAAAACATGAATTCCCATAAACAAATTTTCTGAGCCCCTATTGTGAACTTTGTTTTTGCACGCCTCCGTTTGTTTTTTGTTTTTGTTTTGTCGTTTCCCTACTTTTCTTCCACCAATCTTCCAGTCGCCGCTTACTAATCTCCATTGCAGACATATTTACTTTCCCTCTGCTCTCGCTGAACCCAAGGGCTTCAAGGAGGCCGGTGGTGCCTAAATCGACCGCTGGGTAGAAATCTTCACATTCTAACAAAACATGATCCATCGTTGCCCTAGCTTTACTGCAGCAAGCACATGCTTCTTCCCCCTGCTTATATCTCGCTTTACAGGTGCGTGTTCTAAGGCATCCTGATCTCGCTTCGAAAAGTACTTTGAGTTACCATAAATTGTTTTGTTCCTGATTTCGATTTTTACTCTTAAGTAGTTACTCATAGCAGGTTTCTATACCATTGCTGCCACCCATAAGATTATCTCAACTCTTGTTATTATATTGCTCAATGTCTTACCTATGTTCAAAAGAAAAAAATGCTTTTCACATGTATTTTCTTTGTTGCCATGTTGCTCACCATACACGTCTCATACTTGCTGGTAAGCTTCCTAGTTCTTTTCCTCCACTGTCAATCAATGTCTTTCCTGTACAAATAGCTGAAAGCTCTCCCAGCCCATTCACTGTCGCGCAGAGGTGATCGCCATCTGGTGGTACTTCAAGGAACTCAGCGTCCACGTGGTGTACGCCTCCCTTTCATTGGCTGTGACCAGGTGATTTTTTGTACTATCTCCTGGGACGACGCCGGATTTTCCGCTTCATGAGCCATGTAATGGTTTCGCATTACAAGGCGCTTGCACAAAGGGATCAAAAAGAGATGCGCATTGTTCCAGAAAGATGATTACCATACCTCCAAGGTTTCTGGCGCATATCCTAACTTTCACTCGCTACAAAAAAATGAGATTTTGCACAGATATTTAAATACGTTTGTATGCCTGCTATATGAAAACTAGAGCAATAAGTTAGAGTAGTACCTCTGTTGATGCTCTGGGATACTTCCAGAAGTTTCACAAATGTTTCCACGGGTTCAGTGCAGCCGGAAATGCTTATTGGGAGTTGATAAGTAACTCGTCAATAGCTTACGTCTTACGTCTTTCATCTTATGCCTAATATACAAGATAAAAATGCGAACTGTTTTCTATCGGTGGAGCCGGTACAAGCGACAGTCATGGAAGAAAGATCATGGTGCTACTTTAAATGTAACACGAATTGTACGAACTGCTCCTTATAAAAGAGAGGCTGCTTTAGCGACACATACACACAGATTAAATTCCTAGGTGCCCTTAGCCTTCTAAAGCCTATTGTAATTCACTGTAATCCACCTTAATCCTCACTAATCCACCTTAATCGACTTTAATCTACCTTAATACACCTAAATACTTCTTCATCCACCTTAATCCATTTTAATCCTTCTTAAATGACCTTAATCCAACCTAATTCACCTTAATCCAATCATTATTCAACCATTAATTCACATCGCTAATCATTAATAATCTCTTATACACGGCTGCACATGCTTTGGTTCGCTTCGGACCTTCTTTGAATCAAGTGGTATTTTCTGTACCTCACAACGCCACCTTGAAACATAGAGATCTAAGACATTCGCCTTTAAAAAGCTGAAGCAGTAAACACTCGTTGTAAAGCATCATTAAACAGTTTGTGCACATCAACAGCGCCATAAAGCATTACTATGCGTTGTAATATCCCCGCAGGTACTGCAAGGCACTTGATTATTAACCCATGAACCTTGGAACAGGGTCCGTGACATCTACAGCTGAGCCATTTCGCAATGTTGAATGCAGGAGACGTTATACGTAGAAGCATCGCGCTCTGGTCTCGCTCGTGTAGATGGCGCAGAAGAGGTAGCGGAAGGAGATGAATGCATATTTTTGCAAGAGGAGGGCACGTCGGCCTAAATACAGGGCTGAATGTTTGTAGAGCAAAGGACGCGAAAAGGTCCTCGACGCTTCATGTTCGCCGTTGCTGGACTTGCTCCCCCACTTCAACACCTAGCATCACATACTGTGGCACTGCGCGACGTTCCTTAAATGCCACTGATTGCATAGCTTTCTGTATAGTCGAACAAAGTTACACGTACTTTCACACCGTATAATAGAATCACTGCTTACCGCCCCGCCAACAAAAGTCATTAAAACAGCGTGTAGACCAGCAGAGCTCTCGTTCTTTAATGCGGAAGCATTCTATGGGAGGGACAGCGATACTCTACAAATGCGATATGTCGTCGAAAACTCTGCCTAAGAAAACTGGTGCGCGCCAGTAGACGCCGGATATGGACGAGCAAGCACACCGGGGCTAGAATGTAAAAAATTATTATATTAATGTCCGGGATTACATGGGAAGCTCTCAGTAAGGCCACGCAACCTCATTGTCAATTTTTCCGGTTCTCCTTAAAAATTAAATTTAGCGCGTAAAAATTCGGCAGCAGAATGTAAGAATCGTAAGTCATACCTAATATTATCGACAATATTTTTTAAAATCCTGAAGATACATACAGTATCCATGCAGGCACTAGTTATTCAATAAAATTTTAAAGACAACGTCGCGAGCCCTCTTTGAAGACACGTGACAAAGTGGTTAGTTTTGTGAGGAGTGCGAAGTATTAAGCTAACCTAGGAGTTTGAAAATAGCCAATCTGCATTATCTACGTGAAAAGGCGACCATAGAATAACTCGGAAGTGCTGGCTTCTCCAAGCACGAAGGCCACGTCACCCGAAACGAAGTCCGGTGTCCCGCCCCCCTTCACGTGCTAGAGGCGCAGCTAACGCGCAACTGGCGCGAAAGCGAGCGCACATTGAACACGCAGTGATTGGACACCGGGCGCCGCTTGCCACTCGCCACAGCTGCTCCTGGTCTCGGACTGCAAACAAGCCTCGACCAAAGAAGTTGAGCGTTGCGTCTGCGTCATGTGCAAGAACAGCCAAGGATGGGCAGCGCTATAACCTAATCTAACGCAAAAGACGCAAGGACGTTTAGGTAGCAAAAACGCAAATGAAGCAATATATGTACATATGCAAATATGTAAAATGAAGTTAAACACACACACACATTATATATATATATATATATATATATATATATATATATATACATAGCGCAACGCGTGCAGCTATTTAAGTTGCTATACTCGGCATATTTATTGTACTCTGACGAAAACGTGGTCCGGTCGAAAGGTTAGAAAATAGATAGATAGATAAGGATTCACTCACAAAATATATATTCAAATTGCTTAGGAATATATATATATATATATATATATATATATATATATATATATATATATATTACAGACGTAGGCATGCACTACAAACAAGTGGGCGAGCTGACTTATGCCGCACCGGCTGTACTACCAATGCCGGCGTCAATTGCGCGTCCTAGTCCTGACCGATACCGAGGTGATATGGCCGCTGCGGGGCTCCGACGCAGGCTTCGTTGCTCGCTGTTCAGAACTCGATACATATAAGATGTGCATAAAAATTGATTAGCTTCAGAAATTCACACCCGGATTGATCCTCTCTGTCTTCATTAAAGGCGATTTACAACGTCAGAAAAACCGAAACCGAAACCGGTGCCAAACTTCGCTGCACTACATAACGTTAGTGTACACGCGCAGAAGCTCCGGCTACCGTACCTTTTCCGCCACAGTGAAGAGAAGATTTTTGGAAGTATCTTGATCACAGCCTTTGTTTTTTATTAAGTCTTCTACCCCGTCATAATACGCTGGGCGCCTGAATGTGGAGTGCCGAGGAAATCGCCACATCCAAAGCAACGAAAGGTGGCAACCCTTCCGTAACTATCCCCGCAACGGACTTGAAGACATTTTTTTGCGCAAAAAACCTTAGAAGCTGTTGGCAACGGATGTGGGCCGCATAAGTTTTATTTAGTTAAACTACGTTTAGAAAATTATTAGCAAAAATACAGCAAACTCAAGGCACTTTCTGTAGATTTAGGATAGGTCGTATACGTACGGCATACGCGCTTACCTGCTGACTGGCGATCAACGTCCTATCTGCGGTAAAAGTGGTCAGTCGCTGACCGTCCTCCCCGTCTTGCTGGAGCGTCGGAAAGCAGAAGCTGCAAGGAAAAAAGCACATTCCCATATAGCTTAATAACAGCATAATTCTTGCCATCCAGCATTGTTCTTTAGTACAAATCCATTTTTAACCGGGAACATGTTTAAAACATGTTAATGATGTGGTGTCTGCTAATTATAAGCTCTAAAGATTGCTAATACTTCCTCTCAACAATAGCCCCGGCTGAGATCGTATTGTATATAGCACGTGCGCCCAGACCCTTTTCCGGCACAGATCCAGTTCTGTCAAAGCAGTAGTGCACCCGGGAGCGACCAATTTTAATATATCATCACTCCTTAACATATGTATTACGGTCAAACTACACTTCACATGTCATTGTCATATTTTTACTAGATGCGTATTTTACACACTCTATACACAATGCTTTTTGAGCTCCAGTACAGCCGTGTTACATCTACCGCTCGCAATTCGTGATCATTTGCACGGCGACCTTCGGCCTGACCCTTGTGCCTACAAATCTCATAGATTATGATCATATCATTGTCGCTAAGATTGCATAATGTTTTGTCCACTTGTTTGCTCTTTCCGGCCACCCAGAGAATCATGCAGGCAGTAAATTCCTTGTACTTTTCGCTCGTTTTCTCTCTCTCTCTCTCTGTCTCTCTCTCTATTGCTGCAAACGTCTGATATTTACCGCTGCGTCTGCTGCCACAACGCGGTCTGGGGCCTCAACTATAATCGGGCCCACGCTGCTAGCTCACTGCTTTTTTTTTCACTTCTGCGTTCGCGTAACGCCCGGCGTGACCCAAGCCAACGACATCAGCCAACGGACACGACGTTGCCAGGCTGAGTTTTCGGTGTCCAGCGATGTAGGAGCGCATTCTCTGGGGAGCAGTTGACGCAGTGTTGCGGGACGACGGGAAGCATGCCACTGTGTCGCTCTTTTTTTTTTCTTTCTAGCTTCTCTCTGTATGTCCGTCACAGTCAGGGTCTGCGATATCCGCTTGGTCCCTTTCCCTCAGCTCCCTCTAGTCATCACTGGTTCCGTCTCTCTTCTTTCGTTTTTCTTTTTGCTCTCCCCCGGATGCGTGCCATGTTCCTGAAATGGGGCCTGCCACCATAATGACGGCAACGACATGGAACGAATGGCTTTCCCACTTTGTCCACTCTCCACGACTAAGCCTTCTAGACGGAGACCCTTAGTACACCACTTTGTTTCGTGATCGTCACCACGGTTAGCTTCACTTTTCCTTCTGTTCTCATTTTCGTGCGAGTATTTTTTTACATTAGCTCTATGTATATTTTTTTTTGTCTGCGAATGTTCTTTGTTCTGGCTTTCATTCTTTTTTTTCTTGGCGCTCATTTTGACCAATATATACATTACATTCGGCCACGGTAATGCGTACAAAATGATTCAGATGTCTAGCGTGATTTGCCGCTTGCGATTAACCTATGATTAACCTGCGGTTGTTGCGTTGCGTGGTTCTTTGCTTGTACAAAGAAATTATTTTCTTTAAATCATGAAATAACCGCTGCTATACAGATCAGTAAAAGGCCATAAGGTTTGTGTTACAATTGTAGAAACCGGAACATAAAAGAGACCAATCTAATGGTAATGCGGTCAGCGTTCGTTCACAATTTTCTTAACTGCGCACTTAGAAGGAAGCGTTAGTGACGACACTTTACCAATGGTGTTACGGGGAGTTTTCCCGTAAGTGTGTGTAACCCCGTAAATTAACACTAGACTTCGCGACTAGGGAGGCGTCGAACTGAGAAGGTGTTGAATAGCAATACCACGAATTCGGAACTGGCTGGCCAGTTCTTGGCTACTCCAAGGGTCCGTGCATTGTCTGTTGGTTGACGGGACACCATGCCACGTGCACCTGTCGTTCAGACTCGCGTTCAAGCCACGAGAAAGTATTCCGTCTCCTACGAACTGCTCGACACTCGCGGCGCACGGAAGGAAAATATCAGCAGACTTCAGCGATTCCTCACGCTCTGAATCCTTTTACCGTGACACCACCGAGGTCTCGCAGCCGACACTGCTCTTTTCTCCTCTGCGATGCGCACGATGCCGCTTTTACCCGCTACAGAATTCCCACTGCGACAACCGAAATGCATGCGCAGGCGCAGACACTCCCAGAGTTTTCGTGGCGCATGGAATTCCCGCACAAGTTGCGAAGTGCCTAAACGGGCGTCGTAGCGCACAGGTCAGCGCATCCACCACCAAACAGCACGTTGCTGCGGAAAAGTCACTTCGTTTCCCAATGGCGGGTATGCGCACAGCTTTGTTTTGTTCACCATATGGTGGCGGTGTAGCTGGCGTAATGAACTAGACCTCACGGCGCCAAACTGACGGAGCGGACGGGCACGGGAAGTCTAGGTTCGAGCTTATAACTGCGGTCGAAGTAAAAAAAGCAAACTCTGGCGTTCGGAGCGGCAACATTAGAGAGTTTTAGAATTGGGGGCGCAAGGCTCTGGGTCCCCAAGCCGTGTTGCGTCGGTTGCTCTTGGGTTTAGATGAGCAGCAGAGTTTGAGGATTGGGTCGAACGCAGACAGCGTTGGGTTGAGCGCTTGGGGCGCCGCAGTGTGGAAAATAGAAACGTGCTTGAAAGAAAAAAAAAATGAATCTCTTTTCTTACAAGTGAAAACAAACAGAATGCATTTTTGAGCAAAAAGAACGAAAAATAATGTGTAAAAAACTGTTAGTACCGGTTAGCATTACGAATTAAGTGTGCGATTCTAAGCCAAGCAAAGCCAATCGAAGCCAAGCGCTCTTAGTTGGTGTTTCCTTGTGACGCGCTGCAAAAAAAACTGCGAGTTCACCCGCGTGAAATGGCGAAAATCAGTCGAAGTAAATAAAGTTTGCCCTGCGACCATCTGCTGTACGCCATCGCTGTCACCCGCGAGGGCGGCCCAAGACGGCTTGGGGGCCCACGCTAGTTTTCGATTCTTGGGTCTTGGGTTAACGCGAACGCAAGAACCCAAGACTGGCTTGGGTTCTGCGCATGCGCACTTGTGGCGCGCAATTTTCTTGGGTCCCCAAGCCGCTTGGGCCCCCAATTCTAAAACTCTCTATTGACTATTGTTCTCGTATATTCTAGGTTAGGGTAAGTTGCTGTTTCACAAATGCACTGTCTATTTCCGGCGCTAATTGCTCAGCGGCGACTAACGATACTTTCAACATACGGGGCACCCCCGGGATCACATATGGGACAATGACATTTGCTTTCTTCTTTTTGTTCTTCATAATAGCCCAGTCATGAATACCTTGAGTGACTTATTCGATCGTAACGCCTATGCAAATCCTGACGGCGGAGAATGACTGCTAACTTTGGGGTATCGTGTAGATGTATAAAATTGTACGACGTGGATGAGAGGGTCCAAACTGTACGAGTCTTTCAAGAGTATTTCAAGGACTTCATGATGTCCAGAAGGTTCACAGTTTAGTAACCTGATCATATTTTTTTATTCGGAAGTGTTAGATGGGGGGCCCATTGAGCGATGAAGCCTGCGTCTGTAGTTCGTAGAAGCGAAGCGGCACCTAAGTTCCCATTAGCTGCGACTCATGAGCGCGCCTCGACGTAACACAGCCGGCGAAAGGTTGACGAAAGGGATAGAGAGCGAGTGTGACGTGGCGTCGCGGCCCTGCCCTCTCACCTCACGCAACACCTGGCGCGCTATCGAGGCAGGATTAGGGCGCCAGGTGTCGCTTGAGGGGAGATAGCACCGACGCGACGCCACGTCACCCTCACTCTCCGAAGCCGGCGCGCGCTCCGTATCTCTCGCCCCCGCTGGGCTTAGCTGCCGCGCCCGCCTGCCGGTCTTCGTGGCCGCTGTGGCTTCCTCGTTCTCCAGTCGCACAGGACGTCGGCGACGTGCGGCGTTGGCACCGCAGGCTGCTGCTGCTTGCTGGTTCTGCAGCACTCACCGCTATGGAACATCACTCCCCGGTGTAGGGTAGCCAACCGGACGTTATTCTGGTTAACCTCCCTGCCTTCTACTCTTCTCTTTCCTCCCTACTCGCGGTGAAGAGCTCGAAGGACCGCTCAACGGCGTTCAATTGGACATTAATGCTTTCGCATTCGGAACTCGTAAGTGCTTAGGTGTCCTCGTATATTTTTCGTAATTAGTTTACAGACATTCACCGGACAGATTTCCCGAAGGTTGCATGAAACAGAGTTAGCCGACGTCGCTCTCCCCCTCCTCCTCGAAAGAAGAAAAATATCGGTACTTTATTTGAAATTCTGCAGAAATTAACTTCGAGTAGACACATTTAAGTGCAGTAGAGAGGTTGAGCTAAAGTTTATTGAAGAAGCCAGAAAGAATTTACCAGCTTCGAAACGCACGCGATGATAACTGCTCATATTGCCGATTCACTACATTATCAACCCATACATAAATCGAGCATAAGAAAAGACTAATATGAAACACTGCAACGCGGTCTACTTTTGTGGTAGAAAAAAAATTGAAAAATAAAATACCAGCATGCGTTAGTTTAGTTGTTCTCGTCCATATTATTTCCACTGTTTAGGAGTGCCAATTACAGACTATATGTATACTTTTACTTATACTCAAGAAATGTTGATGCTTCCTGGAATTGGGAAAGAACAAGACGTTCTTTTTTCTTCACCATACCTCACTCTTGAGTGAAAAGTATGTGCTGCACCTAATGTGTCACTCGTTATTTATTTTGTAAGTTCGTTGTACTATTCCTTATCGATCCTAATGCAAGTTCTTCCGGCGCCTCGCCGTCTCTTCAAGGACGAGCAGAAGTGAATTCTCAATCTCAAACAGACGACCCCTATATTCTCAGGCGACACTAAGAAATTCATAAATGGGAAGAATATTTTGACCATCAGATTGGAATAAATGATAGCGTCCCGGAAGCAAAGTCTTTGCGGACACAAAGAAGTAACGCTGAGTCACTTACGGATAAGATGGAAAGCACTAAGAGCGGATCCTTATAGCAGTGTTTGCCAGAAAAATACATAATTCAGAAACGTGACGCACGATCGGAGCTAGTTTATAGGAAAAAGAAAAGATCGTCCATTTTAACACTGCATTCAGGAACTCGAGCAGAGCATCTGTACTCAAGAACCATCCCTTCATTTCTAAGGCGCTCTTACAAAAGATTTAGCCTTCTTTATATATAGACTGCAAAAAGAAAGAGCATTTTCGGTTCCTGAACGGAAGAAGTCCAGGACTCCCGACAGCATGAGGATAGTGAATGGGCGTTCTGCGAAAGCTTCTGTAGAAAGGTGACCTCTCCCAAAGTCGAATTTAAGTCTGCGATTACTATTTTCAAACATAATGTATTTCACATCAGACTTGCTAATATCTTAAACTTGTGAATTTTATTGTTCTGATACAGTGCGAAGGCCAATGAGTGTGTCAAGGTCATCCCCCAGAAAAATGATGGGCGATTCAAAATAAAATGGCATTGGAATAAAACAAACTTGACAAGAAAAAGATCACCCAAAAAGAAATCAAAAATTAACAACCACTGAATGTTATCGACACCGGGCCCAAAATATTTTTAAAAGACTTGCCAGAATCAACAAACATGTCAGAAGTGCATATTTATCAAGCTCGCTAGTAATGCTAGAACAAGGAATATGGCACTAAGAAACGCTAAGAAAGTAACACACATTGACAAGACAAGCACCGACTACCAGCTGATTTTGTTTCTGGACAGAAAACCACTTATAAGCACATTCTTAGCCTACTATCGCACTGGAAAAAAAGGGAGAAAAAGTCATAACACACGAACAAATGAAATTAGACAGGCTAACGTTTTGATTTGTTTAGTGATATGAATGTAATTAAGGTTTTGTTTTTCTTCACTTATTTCAGCATGGTACCACATGCGCGCTAATTATTACATGGATTTGCACTTATATTGGTCTACCACAATGATGCAAATTTTTATGTGGTTTGAACAATTTAAACCCCTTGAAGTGCGTGATTAAATAATTTGAAACAATCCACACTGGTAATTGGCCCAATATGCACATTTATGTCCTAGCTGTGTAGCTGCTTCTAATTAAGGGTATCCTAATTTTCTTCCCCGTAGAAGAACAATGGTCGGTTAACCAATATGATTTTTGGGGGGCAGGGGCCGAGCAAGGGGGGGGGGGGGTGTATTGTAACCAAAGAAAGATTTTGCGGTGATCACGGAATCTTGCCAAGAGCCAGGGTTCCTTTACTTGCACACTCGTGATCACTGCGGTAATTGACCCTTTGGAAACTTGTTAAGCTGACCGTACTGCAACGCTTGTACGGAAACAAATATGATGCCAGCACATATTTAAAATGGCAGCTAGCGCTTTTTTTTACATATTTTGCGGCAGTCTTGGTGGGCAGAATCGCATAACAAGAACTATGCACTAGCTGCGTCATAAACAAAAGCGCAACGATATCCTTAACGCCATGTCGTGTCTACTGATTCGTTCTAAAAAAAAAGTCATCCTAAATATATTCAAGAGTGCTTACTCAAATGAACATTAAAAGTTGCATGCAGGTTCATTCCTTCGTTTGACTTATCCTCGCTTTGTTCATTGCGTGGGCGAAACAATATTTTTTCGCTATAGTAAATTTAATAGGACCATCATTTTATAACGCGATGTGGCTTCATTGTTTTGGTTGAGGAAATTTTTATAGTAAGGTGAAAACAATCATCTTCTATAGAGGCGGGATGGGAACCTGTTCATTTGGTCATCGAACCAGCCATTCCATTGGTTTCCTGGAACATTCAGCGTAGATCCTTGCTGTTCAAGACGAGCAAGCAATGGGGGAAACAATATTGCCCGTATGGACTTCTTAAGTAGTGCAGCATTCCCAGCACTGATCCCAAATGCAGGCATTTTATCGGGGACGCGTGTGCCCGATGATTGCTTCACGTTGACAACACGGGAGTAGGTCGCAAGAAACAAAAAAATTCTGCAAACAATCGAGGCCAGCTGGGGCCGTATAGTTTGTTTTCCCGTGTCAGTGAACTTTTTTGCATTCTTCTATTAATTCTCATCTAGATGGCGGTACCAGAACACGATGCAAGATGAACCGCGAGGTGGAGCGAGCAAGAAACTAAGAACCAAATGAAGAATATGAGGCTGTTGACCTGCAATACCGGGTTTCCTGGACCAGCGTCTTGTTTGTTATGAGTGCAGTGAGAAAATGGGGCATCCTCAACGGCAGAGAAGAAAACATAATTCTGGCGGTATGCAGTGGTTGGCAGTTTCACGAGTACATCCACCCCAACGCTCCTACACCGCAACAGGTCAGGACAAGGTCGAATCTATATCCAATAAAGGCGGCAGTGATCAAAGTGCCAATTTCGCTGTGTTGCAGTGCACAGGTTCTGAACTACATATATAGGTTTGTCCATTTTGCACACACAGAGTGACGTCATGCCATTGTAAGAAATGAATGGAAGAAATGATAACGTAGCTTCCACAGCGTGGAAAATTAGGCCGAAGAAATAGCAATGGTGCTTGGACATTCCGGACACACGATACAATCGCGTTTCGTTTAGCTTTGCTTGTATAGGAACGTTTTTTGAACACCGCTTCCGTATTTCAGCTGTGAGCCTTAATAGAGAACAGTGGTTGTAGATCGAGGAATATGTACGTGCAGCGCGTCGATGTCACGCATCTTTAGATCCTTAGACCCCGCCATATTAAATTAATCGAATAATGAATATTGATTAAAACGATGTTAAGTTGGGCCAGTTGATAAGTGATATTAAACTTGCAAAGTTTCACTGCAGAAAGGACACAAAAAATAACACAAATGCTTGTTTAAACCACGCAGGTGTTCCAAGGAAGATGAAAACTTGAAGTGATGAGCGGTAGTCGAGCGACGAATGTGGTCTTAAGCCAACGTTTCAAGAAGGGGACTCGTATTTGTCGCTTTGCGCCTGTCCTGTCCGTAGCGCACTTTTTCAAATGCAAACGAAGATTCCGCTCATTTATGCATCTCAAATTTTAACAGGGAGAGCTGGCAGGCAAAAATGAAAAAGTAAGATATTTTTTATTGCGAAAGCAATACTGCTCGAGGTTTCCGCTCTTGGCCGTCGTCCCGGAGAATCCACCATTGACCTTTAGCTTGACCTATGTGTGACGTCATACCAGCTGTGGAAAAGCGGGGCCCCAACTCGGCTCGTCGCGATCGCCCCAGCGAATCCTCCACGGTATGTCGGATGATGTGTATAAGGTGAAGCTGCAACGATGTGCTGCAGCTAAGAAGCGGCGGCGTGCGGAAGAAACGGATGAAGAGCGGGAACAACGTTTAGCTAAACGGCGTGCATATTACGCAGCCAGGCGAATGCGTTCAACATCTCTTGATCTGGGTGCATCTACAAGTATCATGCATGCTCTCAATGCTGACGCGACTTTGGCGACACCTGATCGTTCGACAGCGAGCCTTATGGATGCTTTAAATGACGACGAGACTGCATCTAATCGTTCGATGAGCAGTATGGAACTCTACAACCTGAACAGAATATTGCTTTCGCAATCCACTAGGCTTAGCCAAGCTAAGCCTCTGCCATTTTTTTAATCCTGTGAGACATTATGAATCAACGGTACGAGTCACGCTAAACCTGATGTCTGCAGAGTGTTATACGCAATGACACATGATAGATATCCTCGGTGATTTACGTCACTCTCGCACAACTTTGACATAAATGTCTGGGTTAGCTGCTGCATATATGGCGCAAAATTTTCTTTATGAAAGCAGGCGCTGCAAATGTCCTTCGTCTCCTTCCCTTGAACAAACCAATCATGAGTGCTTGAGGAAGTAGTTGCGTGTTACCGCACCTGCGAGAAACTTTTCCGCTGATTCCACAATTTCCTTTAACTGGGTAAACTGCCGTCCTAGCGCACTTGACGGTGAAGCAACAGCTGCCTTCAGCAAATAAATGGTTAAAATTTTTCCTTACTGTGTTTTCCTCCCAGAACATCTGTTAGCGAAATTTGGTTACCCTTTGAAGTGTAGAAAGAATCCTGCGTTTGCGCAGGCATTTTCTGAACGGAACGAAGGTAAACAGCTAAAGTTAGCGGTTAGCCTAAGTCGATGTATATTTTTCCATGCTTTTAATTTCTCACGTCTTATTTTGTTATTGTTTTAGAAACTACACAAACGCTTAGAGTCTTTTTCTAAACGTGCGCTTTCTAGTTTACTATTATGAGCATACTTTAACGTTTCGCGAAGTCAAATTCACTTCCTATGGTCAGACCGCCACCATTAATAAGCAACATGCGCCCGTAGTAGACCACTATCTTGCTTAAAGCTAGTTACACAAGCTGGTTTCCAAAATCTAGCACTCCCCGCGGTAGAATTAAAACTGGGGTGAGTGGGTTCCGGTTCAATTTCAGAACAGCGGGACCCTCTATTCATCACTCACTCCACAAAACGAAGCGAACGGGAAAGCTACGTGTATCACGCCGCTCAGTTCGAATAACCTTCTCGCTTGCAAGTTCCTTCACGTAATTTTTTTGTGTGTGAAAGTACTCCACTGAATTAACGTAAAATTAAACGGCGTATTATTGCACGATTGTCTCATCATGGAAGCAACGACAAAACCGGAGCTTTCCAGGCGTGCATTTCCCCGAAGCCCCTTTCCGAATGAGGAGATGTGGCCAAATGTTGATGTGGAAACAGTGCCGAAGCTGCAGCTAGAATTGCAACTGGCACACTCGTCAGTATGCGCATTTGTAATGTGGGGCCTAGTTCAACAAATAAAGTAGCATTGGCGTCATGATAAGCCGTTGAGCCTCAATTGCTCCCCTAAGGCACATGCGGTGGCAAAGCTTGAAAACTGGTTGAGAGACTCTTCCCTTTGCATTATGAAGGCAGTAACCGGACATTTCAAATATGTCGGCTTGGCTTATACGACCGTTTCTCTGCGGACCTGGACTGTGGTGTCGCCCTCATTAGAGTTGCACTGTACCTCTCTGCCTCCGCAACAGCAACGACAACAGGGTGTCAGTCGAACCCTACGCCCCCGCAAGTTGTAACACAACTCTGGAAGAGACTTTCCGCGAACGTTTCGCAACGCGTTTCGACACATGTCTAGACAACGTTTCGACACGCCTTTCACACTGTTTGCGAAAATGACATGCACCTTCCTAACGTTGTGATTTTCGCACACGCTCCCGAGTTGGGTCGCGGGACGATCGACGAATTTGTTATTTGTCGGCACAGTTTGCTAAAGCGTGCTCTAGCACTGCTGGCAGGTAAAGTACAGCTCGTGCACAAGCTGGGATACCGAGTACTATGTATAGGTGCTTGTCGTAGTATGACGCCGACAGTGGTGCGTTTGTCACCGCGGTGTTTATCTGTGAAAGTGAAGAAATACCAGACAAGTCACGAAGCTCTTTACGACGTGCACGCTTTTGTCCGTAAGTTCTCTCTTGCCATCATTATAGGGTCACCGTAACCACGAGTCATCATCGAAGTTCTTCATGCATTCAATTCTTATTAAACAAATCAATCGATCTCTAACGGCGTTTGCGTTACAACTAATTCCTTAACAAAGGCTTGTCTCTAATAAAAATAGAATACTGTGTTCAACGGGAAATGAAACTGAGAAATACTATTTGGTTTGAAAATGTATATATGTAACATTGAAAGAGAGCAAAGAGAAGGCAAGGAGCGGGCGAAACTGAGAGTACACGTGGCTGTCCTATGGTGCCACTCATTTCCCTTTCGGGCGACTATTCAAGTTTTTTCTTTAGTGACTCTTCGTATTGGTTTTTTATCCAGTGGTGAAATCGAGAATACACAACGGGATAAAAAGAATGATAGAAAGGATTGCATAAAAAATTAAACACCCTAGATAGTCACCCGAAATGGAAATGACTGGCGCCATAGGACAACGACGTCGTTAACGACTACAGTGGCAACAGCGAGAATACTAATGACGATGGCAAATTATATTCCTGAATTGTGTAAGTTCCTTAGCTGTTCACTTCCTAGTGAATTCACTAATTTCTTATTTGTGTAAAGAACAGCGTGAAGACAGCCTTGGCGGACAGCGGTATTTGTTTGTTTTTTGTAGGAGTACGAGCTAGAAATGTGAGACGCAGCTAAACAATCGTTCGTGCTTTAAGAACAACGACGTCTACCACATTTTACGACGGCAAATACACCACAGCTTGCAGGACGCTTCCAACTGCGTCATCGGCTGCCTTTATGAGGACGTGATGTCGCACGAACAAGAGATTGGAAAGTAAATACACGTTTTCTTTAAGACAAGACATGATGTGCTTACTCTAATAATGTGTCCGGCGTTTCGGGTCGTCACCTACTTCCGTTTGTTGCATAAGTGCTTAAGCTTTTCTCTTGGTATGTATGCAGCAATATCCTAACCATCTGTGTTGTTTGCTGGTTTACATCGGACGTTCTGCAAACAACGCAAAGCTATGCACTACCCCAAGTTGCAGCACTCTGCGATGTCGAAAGTAACCACTCTGCCAAAGTTGTGAACAAATTTCCGGTTCTTATATTTGTTTTCTACGAAGAATTGTGATAGTTCGCAGTCGGTATAACAAACCGGAATTTGTTGACGGGGCTGACAAGCGTAGACGACGCTACCGAAGGACAAAAAAAAAATACATATATGCGAGAGGAACAAGGTGTTTGTCCGTCAAAGAAAACACAGAAGTGATGTGAATTAGTTGTGGTTCTTTTCAACGACCTTAATCTTACGCACATTTGCCAGCAACTACGTTCGCGTGGAGTCCCTCAGTCAACAAACAGAAAATGGAAAATTGATAAAATAAAGAAAGCATGAATAAGGCTTGGAGACTAGGTGCCGATACGGTAACGGATAACGCCAAGGCCGCACTGGTATATTACAGCGCGTGCACTGGTGAAAACGTAGTCATATTCATAACACCGGCCCTCCAGCGTACACCCCACCCTTCTACCTTTGGATTTTTCAGCACGGCGAACGTTTCTGCTCAATCGATGTACTAAAGACCATATTTCACTGGTATCAACAAATCAAAATATACGTTATCGCCACACTATGTCTCTCAACAACAAGACCACGACTTGAAAATTTGTTAAATAAAACGACGAACCAATTTACTAAAGTTCTCTTTCTTTCCGCACACAATTTATCAGTGGAACTTACCTTCTGAAGAGGCTGTAAGTTTTGGATCGAATTCAGTGTTCTACAATCAAATTTCATGCATGCAAAAATAGGAATGCATCGAAATTTTTTCGTGTGTATGTTAATTTTTTTCTTTTTTTGATGTAACTGCTCTGTATCACCTTGTTTTAATATGCGGTGGTTTGTAGACAGTGTGTTTATTGCACTATTTGTTTTCTTTGCAGTAGCTGTGTGTGCTTCGCGTGTCACCATGTACCCCATTGTTGCTTAAGATAAATCACAAATACAACCACGCCCTCTGTTCCCTTACTATAATGCTCTAAGAGCGAATGCTAGGTTTCGTAATAAACTTCTAATAACGGAATAAATTTTACCAAAAAAAGAGCCATAGCTTTCTTTATTTCTTTGGAAATGTCCTTTTAAGCTAACGTTAATATCGATAAAACGTTTCATTATATGTTATTGAGAGCTCTCTTGAGTGTTTCTGTAGAAAAGGAACACTGCAAAATTCTCGGAAATGTCTTTTTTTTTTTTACTCCTTAATCACGTGCCCATATACTATGGTTCAACTGCAGTCCGACTGCTGCCCAGCTGCAGCTGTAACGCCGACTAGCAGTCGCAATTCAATCAGTAGGACACCAGCCTCACTCTAAAGATAAACTACTTGGTGCAGCCAGAAAAATCCAAGTCGGAGCGTTTTTGAAATGAGCGTTTACATCTGTTTTATATCGTCTCATAAATACGGTCAACCCTTTCTTCAACCTGCTGTTCATTTCACCGCCTCATGCAAACGCTGACGTCTTTCTTTACATTTTTCCTCGCAGTTTTTTTTTTTCGATATGGAGGCGTAGTCTAGAATAATACTGACCTGAGCCGTGTTGATGTCTGAGTTTCCACTGACATTGATGATTGCATACGGATGTGGCGCTGTTTGTGAATCAATAGTCCTGCATAGCCTGGCACGTTGATGAAAACTTCTCTGTGGAGTGTCTGTAGCACACCCAGGGTCATCCATGCGGTATTATCACCATAAAAAAAGAACTGAGGCAGAGCGCAGAAAATAACATATAATTCGCTCTCTCGCAACATCAGCGTTGACTTGCTATGAACGACAAAGAATTCGCACGTAGCCCGTTCTTATATCGACGCCAGTGTGGACATCTATGAGAAAGTGTCGGTCGATGATCAACACGACCGCGCAATTGCTTACTTCAAGTACGCGTCATAAACGCTGTAAGAGCGAGAGTGATGTAAAAGACGCAGACAGTCATGAAGAACGGTGACAGTTCCTGCCTCGCTTTTTCTTCTAACATTTGGCTATCTCCCCTTGATCGTTTCTATTCTCGTTAAGACTCGTATCTCTATACTGTAGAGTTGCATGCGTACACATGTCAGAACCCCGGCTGCATTGAGACCTTTCCTGCTTTTCTTCCACTAATGCTCTCAACGTGTCTCGCTTTTCTCGACCGCTGACCAGCGAGTGTTGCCATTCGCTTTGAATAAGTGCTTCTGGAAGGTGGATGTCCCGCACGGTTCCTGCGGCGTGAATATTGTAGCATTGCATTACAATGTGGTTAGCCGCCTTCGGACCTTCGCTGTAGCATACACATGATTCGATTTGTTGCGAACATTTGCTCCGGTGTGTTCTTGGCCTCAGGAAGCCAACTCTGATTAGAAATCGCAACATCCGTGTTCCCAATCCCACGTCCAAGTCGCAACTTACGGGGTTGTAGCTGGGTTCAAAATTGGTTGGTAAACAGATGAAACAAATAGCAAAAAAAGGCTATTGCACGAAGAACTTAGAAAAACCATGTCAAACAGCAGAACAGAGAAAAATAGCAAATAAAATCTAGATGAATGTAATGTATATTGCTTGAATGGTCTTTGAACGGTCTGAAGATGAAACCTAAATGCTTACAGAATGACCTTATTCAATGGATTTCCAATGTGTGAACTACTTATATGTGTGTTTGCCAGGAGTGAGAAAATCTCCGCGTTCTCTTTTTCAGGCTAGGCGTGATTCCAAACTTAGTCAGAGACCTCTTTTTGTCGTAGTGTCTAGATTGAAAGGTTGCACGCATCCGGTATATCAAAGAAAATGGTGTATGAGTTGTGTGAAGGAAATCTAGCTTAAGCGCTGTTTTCTCTGCGTTCTGTCCCCCTCACCCTCACCTCTCTCTCTCTTACTCTCTCTACCCCCCTTTAATTCCCTCTTTTTCTTTGATTGCTGATGTCTTAATTAATAACGTCGTGCGACTGTCAATATAAGCTACGCATCATCTAGCTTTTCGAAGGTCTCTCTGCTATGAGCTTCGAAGCACAGCGGACATCTCGCTTTCTTCAATGCACCACAGGGCAGGTGTGTATAATGTGTTTGAGTCTGACTTTTGTAACCTTTAAACGCAGTTACCACGGACCCAGGAATCAACCTTGGAATTATCACTAGGCTGCTGTTGCCAGATATGAATTTCTTCTTGAGCTTTGCCTAAGTAAAACTGCTATAAAACATAACTCGCCAGCTTCAAGTTAGTTTGTATAGGCCTCAAAAAATAATGAGCAAGAAAACACAGGGCTGGACATCTAAGACCACGTGCGCGAGTGGAATCTCGCATATAGAAAGATTATGTTGAGCCAGACCCCAACTAAAAAAAAAAGTGCCACCTTTTCGTCTTACAACACACCCAACCACGTCGAAGTCTCGCCGAAATAACCAAAGGGCCTGACGTTTGCTCACGGCCTGGTGTTTCTCCAATTATCTAGTGTGTAAGGAGACGTTTCTTCTCTTTATACTGCTTTAGTGAGGCCATTCTGTTATAATTTCCGTTCACACCTGGTCCGTAAGCGACTGTCTTTTCGTATTGTTCTAATTTCTCTTTTCGAGGATGCCCTTACTGAGTGACCAAGACTAAGCAGGAGAAAAAGTGGGAAACTTCTAATCGCTTACATTTCCTTCCTTCCACCTTGTCTTCCCCTACCCTCCCCCCTCCCACCTGCGACAAAGAAAACAAAAGGAAATAGTCAAGTGGTAATGAGCGAAATGACTGTATGGGATCCTCCGAGGGCGATAAAGTCTAGAAGAACAGCCATCAATGGGACTTCGGAAGTGTCCTTGTTCTGCAATTCGGCTAACGAACTAATACGAGAACCCTGCCTGCAGAGATCAATAGTAATGAGGCAGGAACGTCAGCGGTGCGTAAAGTAAGCGCTGTATTCGTTGCATTCTACTCCCTGACGCTCAGTATACTGCTATCATGTGAGTGAGTGAGTGAGTGAGTGAGTGAGTGAGTGAGTGAGTGAGTGAGTGAGTGAGTGAGTGAGTGAGTGAGTGAGTGAGTGAGTGAGTGAGTGAGTGAGTGAGTGAGTGAGTGAGTGAGTGAGTGAGTGAGTGAGTGTGACGGAAATGGCGCATCATTCTCCCATACATACCCCCGAGGAAAGAAGCTTCCGTCTTGGAAAAGAACCTAACCGAACATATGTTTGCGGGTCCACTGGGTCTTTTACAACTGAAACAAGGCGTAGTAACCAAAGCGCCAGTAATGCTCTTCAAGAACGGAGAAAATGCACGGCCACCATGAAAAAAGTAATTACCCGCAGCAAGCCCAACGGACAAATTTATCATTCTACTTACACTTATTGCATGAACCCCACCTATGTGCCACTAGACGTCAAGCAGAACGTTTTCATCAAAGTACCGTGGCCTCCTTACAGGCTCCAGTTCAAGCTCGTGTTCCTAGAGTAAACATCGACTACGGTGTCGACGCAACGCAAACGAGCACCTGTCATACATAATGGCTGTGTTATACGCTACCATGCCTCCTGAATGCTGTCCGGTGGTTTTCATGAGTCCATTAGTGAGCACAAGCCCCTATAGTGAGGCACTAATATGCGCCGAATCTGCGAGCGAGCCTCGACAGCTCGTGTGCTCTAGGATCCCAATATTTGGCTTTACTTGTGGCTGTAGGACACAATGGGTAGTACTCGTGTTCCATTTATTCGTCACTGAAAATAAATACGTGCAGTGGGCACCACAGAGCACCGGTCTCTGGATAGATTAAAAAGGGAAGCAAAGGCCGCTAATATTGTCACCCAGCTATTACAACTAAAGCAGTTTACCGCCGCCAGATTGGCAAAAAAACGTCTGCCTATAGCGATGGCTGGTCCTCGGAGAGCGCGCGCGCAACCACGAACTTCGTAGTTCTCGCCTTAAGGGTCCCGTGTCATCACGTGCAAACTTATTTCGCGTCAATATAACATCCTAATATAGACGTAACAAGGTCGTTTGCTTACGTTCGCGCGACGCTCAGCGCATACTAAGTTCGTTAAAGCGTGTGGGGCAGCCAAGCGAGCGCGACCATAGTTAACTTCGCCTGTACCTCTCTCTCTCTCTCTCTCTCTCTCTCTCTCTCTCTCTCTCTCTCTCTCTCTCTCTCTCTTTAAAACGGCAATGTATACCTAATAAATAAACAAACATGTTTAAAGAGTTAAGGTTGACTTCAGCTACGTTGCGGCTTGTACTGCATCCAACCTTTGCGCCTACCACTCACCAAATTGGCGCTTGTTAACGCCGGTGCGAGTTTAATGAGCGCTTGTAGCCGTGATGTTGTTTCACAACAACTAGTTCCTGTCAAGTTCTTGTATATACTCTACGCCAGTTCTCTTTAACACGAGTGCGTGAGCCGGTGAACAAAGTTTCAGGTTGCTCGCCGACTTTTCTTTTGTTGTTGTTGTACATGTCACCCCGTTATCCCGTTTCATTCGTGCAGGGTAGCGATCCGGGTGAATGTGTGGCTAACTCTCCCTGCCTTTTCTTGCCCCCTCCGCCCCGCCCCCCCACCCCTCTCTCTCTCTCTCTCTCTCTCTCTCTCTCTCTCTCTCTCTCTCTCTCTCTCTCTCTCTCTCTCTCTCTCTCTATCTATCTATCTATCTATCTATCTATCTATCTATCTATCTATCTATCTATCTATCTATCTATCTATCTATCTATCTATCTCTTGAGCACGCCTGTGAACCACCACCATTACTGCTAGGTCATTTTGTTATTGTTTCTACCACGATGTATTCTTTAAAATGCGAAAATCTTAAACAGAACCCAAACGAACATATACTAAATCCTAACACACTATAGCCTAATGGACTAACAACCTCTTTACGAATTTGTAAAGAAACATAATGACTGTATACAACACAACAAACAACAAACCTTACATTGCACTGCACATACGTGAGCTAGGGGAGTGTTACAGCACATATCACCATCAAGGAATGTCCCAAGGTGTTTAATCGAATTAGCATATTGAAGAGGAGAGTAATTGCAAATATAAAAGGTTGTTGAATGTGAATAAAAAGGAATTACAGGTGAAATTCATATGAGGGGAATGCGAGAACAAGCTAGTTTAGTATTGCCTTTCTCGACGTTAATAATATTGCTGTGAAACCACGGTGTTAGACTCCGACCATCCTGTTGTATACGCGTATGTTAAATATTGCTCCAGAGTAATTTATACGCCTCGGTGTCAACAGCGAGCCATCTTCACACTGGAAAAAAGGGTAGTTGTTATGTTATTACTGCGATCATTTACATTTATGCTGAGCAGATGTCGCGCCAAGATTGAGCCTTTGCTGCGGAACAACACAGCTCAATTTCAATGATGTGTCTCTAATTGAACAAGGCGCTACTGTTTGGGCGCAATCACACAATCACTGATCAGACAAGAAGAAGGGGGGGGGGGGGGGGACTGTGAAGCCGTATTACTAAACTTCTTCCCCTTGTACGCAGTGCAAGACCGATTTAGGCGCAATGAAAACATTCAGAAAAACAACATACGCAATTTTGTTGCTGTCCAGTGCAGTGTTTAACGTATTGCTTACTTCACAGAAAGCTTAATGAACACACCGCGGTCAATAATAAATGCATATTGATTGGCAGATAAGCCATTAGGAATCTCGAGAAAAGGACGATGGCTCGAAGACAGATTGAAGACGGTGGAAGAATGGTGAAGGCGTGACATCAAAAGAATTATGACAATGAAATAAAGACGCTGAAGTGACGACGACCGCATGACAACGACGGCGTGTCGGTGTTGGAGCTCACGACCGCGCTTACGTGAATCACTCAACTACCACCACGGGCCACACTGATTCGCGCAATATTCGATGTTTGTTGGCACTATGTCCGGTACCGGCGAATCGCCTAAGGCTGTAGCCAGCAGAGATGACATTTGTACGACGAAAGCGGTGTGAAAACGACGTTACATTAACCCACGCATTCGGAAAGAGCTGTTCGGATAGACAGCAGACAGCAAGAGCAGCGGGAAAGTCGACGCAACGTGCAAAGAAAGCTTTGCTTTACTAGATGGACACCGCGCACTTTCGCGAAACCAAAGCTTATTATCTCGAGGAAAAGTGTGACCGTCAAGGCGAACTTGACACTACGTCCCTATTCATGCAACGCGTGGAAGAGGAGGGACATAATGTGCGGCTAATCTTGGCCGTTGAATGTAGGGTTAGTACCCCGTGGAAAGTGATACAGCCAGCTGATATATCGCCTCTGAAATTCCTGGCGCGTAGCGTCGCTGCACAGCTGATGTCTCGGAGGCTTATCCCGGACCTTGTCAATCTTTCCGCGCTCGCCGGATGTCGCCGCAGTTCCCAAGTTGGCTACCAAGTACAGGGTAATTGAAAGTGTAAATAGACAAACAGGAGTCAGCACAAATAAAGTGAGAGAGACAAGAACAGCGAATTGGACCCAAAGAATGGAAACAAAAAGGGCCACGGAGGTTTACAACAATGGGAAGAAAGAAATGAGAAGGGTAAATCTGTACGATAACACAAAGGGCAGTACCTTGCTATTTGAGGCTCGAGCTGGTTGCCTAAGGAGAAAGACATACCGGAGCAAATATTGGCAACAAGACGAAAGATGTGTATGCTACAGCAAGAATACGGAAACCACTCATCACATTCTAATAGAATGCGAAGAAATTCATCCATTAAGACCCGGAACTAACGTACACCTTAAATTATGGGGTTTT
Source organism: Dermacentor variabilis (assembly GCF_050947875.1). NCBI lineage: Eukaryota > Metazoa > Arthropoda > Arachnida > Ixodida > Ixodidae > Dermacentor > Dermacentor variabilis. The sequence continues at coordinate 150,087,650 of NC_134573.1, forward strand.
ACGTGCCAAAACCACTTTCTGATTATGAGGCACGCCGTAGGGGAGGACTCCGGAAATTTTGACCACCTGGGGTTCTTTAACGTGCACCTAAATCTAAGTGCCCGGCTGTTTTCGCATTTCGCCTCCGTCGAAATGCGGCCGCCGTGGCCGGGATTCGATCCCGCGACCTCGTGCTCAGCAGCCCAACACCATAGCCACTGAGCAACCACGGCGGGTAACGTACACCTTCCAGAAGGGCTTGGATATAAAGTGGACGGAAGCCTCAACCGGCCAGCAGTCGAGATAAGCAAGATACGCTTAGAGTATTGCTGGAAAAAATCAGGGAAGGAAATGATGCAACCGAATCCGTTGCAGGCATACGTAGCGATACAAGGTCCATAGAGAAGTTTAGAGAAAAAGAAATGTAGATGCATACAAAGATGCTATGATGAAAAACATGTACAGTATACCTGACTAAATCAAGCAGGCTAACTAGGTGACTATTTGTCATTGCCACGTTTCAAACGGCAGGCCAATAAATCATCATCATCCTCATCATCATCCTGATCATTATCATCATAAACAACTTCAACAGGCTAGCAGAAGGTCGCACTCAAGTGTCACGGCACCATCAGTGTCGTTGTTGTACTTAGACTCTAGATTGCCCATCCTTAGACGCTCAAAGACGTACTCTACGAACTAAACTCAACCCATTGGATAATGGAGTGCTCTCGGAGGAAAACATCCCGGGACCATGTCCTATACATTTTAGTATGGGAAAGGCCACAAAAGCCCTTCTGCACTTCTTGAAGGCTACTGGACTGTACAAGCAGTTGTGACAGTGGACATTCATCTGCGACTGACTCCGTGAATGCCTCTTTATTATTTTTCTTCTCTCGCCTTCTTATCTATTCTTACCCCTTCCCGCTCCCCCAGTGTAGAGTAGCCAACCGGGCATATCTCTGGTTAACCTCCCTACCTTCCTCTTTTCGTTTCTCTCTCTCAGGGAATAAGCCAATGCATATAGAAGGGAACACAAGAAAAACACATTCGCTAAGGTGCAGATGGCTAAATATTGCCGCAGATCTGGTGTTTGTGTATGTGAGCTTCTTTTTTTTTTTTTTGCGTTTTGCGAAGGCGGTTTGTCACACTGTTTAACTAGCTATATTGAGGGAAGTGTTGGCCTTGCCATTTCTTCCTTCTTTCTATCGGTGCCAAACTTGAAACACGAATAATATAGATTGTTGTTCTCAAGAAATGTACATACATGCTGAAGACAGTATATACAAAAGGCGAGGTGTAAAGCGACCAAAGAATCGACTCTGTCCCGGCGCGAAAAGAAACAACCGATGAAACCCGCCGCTGAGCTTTTCACGGCAGCAGGCTTGCGACGGCTTGCGACGGCGTGATAAGCGGTGGATGATGGAACTGCTGTTTCGTTCCAGGCACAGATACGAATTCAGATTGCGCTGTTGAAAAAATCAATGAGAGTAAAACGAATGCGACGACGAGGTTGGATCGACGGGCACTTTGGTCCCTCCGATGGCCCATTATACGTGCGTCCTCTTGCGCAAAGGCCGGAACGTTCGATATTGTATTTTGTAGCTCGCTTGATGGCACAACCAAAAAAAAAAAAGGAACAGGAGGAACGAGCAAGGAAAAAGGCCTTGTTTTTAGTTTCATAATGTGCAGAAAATAAACATTCGCGAGTTCTCACTTCTCAGCCAGTGCTTCAATTATTTCTCTTTTCTTCTTTTCTTTTAAAGCGCGGCAGTACCGTGTCATTAGGGTTTATGCAAGCTCTGAAAACATGGTACCGCAGTTCACAGTGACAGAAAGATAGAAACACGAGCTATCAAAACTGCACGAGTTAAGTCCAAAGTAAAAGCTGGGCTTTCTTGGAAACGCAACACAGGAAGAAATGTGATACGAGGATACAGGCAGTCCTAAGCGTCACCCCTCGCGACTTTGTATACGTCTCACGTGCGCGACATGTGAGGCGTCCGCCTTTCCGCACAAAGTGCACCCCCGTTTTGCGCTTTCAACAAGTGGCTAAGCTTTAAAAAAACACCAGCGACGCAAAGAAGGCGTTCGGCACACTCAGACAAAGGATGAGTGACGGAGAACCGGTCTCCCAAGACTCGTGTAGCTCTATGTTGTTCGGCGATTGTCGCCCCCCTCTTACAATGTTCATTTGAAGTATTGACGGAAATGGGTATCTTTGGCTTGCCTGGCGCCATCGGCTTCGTGCTTGGGTATTCATGAAAGTCGGTCCTTTTTTTTTCGTTTCTTTTTTCCTTTGTTGTTGCGTATCCGTGCGTCTCCATCGTCGGGCACCTGTGTCCCTGGGTGGCCAGTGAGACGAGACACCAAGAAACCTGTTTCCGGTCTGGTTCACTTAAGCTGAAAGGCTTCGGTTTGCCAGAACACAATAGATGATCGTATGTCAGCCACAGTCTCTAGTGTGCGCTTCAGTGATTCTTTTCGCAAGCTTCTGCTGTGCCCTCAGCAAGCGACAATGGTGATTGGGTCCTGGTTTTCCGGCCGGCTTCGCCCAGGTCAAGGACCTTTTTCTTTGTTGTTGTTGTTGTTGCTTTACTCTTGAATGTTCGTTGCTCATTCTGCAACCTGGATGTGTGCTTCTTTCTATGTTCGCTAGTACTACGGCACTGGGGGTCCGCGCAGAATGCCAAGTCAAAGGAGACGGCTTGGTATAGAAGAAAGCGACCGGTGTCAGTCGTGTTGCTTAGCGAGTGCAAGTTTTAATGATATGTTAGCATAAAAACTGCCTGCCTAAGTTTATGTATCAATGGTGGTAACTGTGAAAAGATGCTTAGTACTGAAATGCCCGTGAAATGTCGATAATATCTGCGCATGCAGCACCGAACTAGAGCGCTGGTACACAGGACTTCACACTCTTAGCTAAGTAGCCAGACATGGATGGATGGATGGAATAACTTTACTGAAAGGTCCTACAAACTACGGGGTGCAAGGCCCCATAGAGCGGGCTGCTCCCACGTTGGGACCGGAAGCTTTAACTCCCTGGCCGCATCGTGGGCTCGCTGGACGGCCCATACATAAACGAACAGAAATATAAAAATAAGTGCTGCCCAATATTATCGTCGGATCACACGTGATACGTACTGCTCAGTTGCCGTGATCATGTTCAGGATATACGACGGAAGGTTTTTATTCTCACGCATACAATCAAAGCGCAAGCAATCTTACGCTGCACAATCTAGTAATGACAATGTTCAGATGGAAAGAAAGGGAGGTGATAGAAGGAGGCATACAAAATCATATACAGCGACTAAAGATCATATATTATATATATATATATATATGCAATACTGCGAACCTTGTGGGTCGAAGCAGGAGACATATATAGCTATGGTTGGGCAGCAATTAATATTTTTTTACATATAGCACAAATAAATATCCAAGATAGTGAACGGAATGATGGCCATCGCGGTAGAAGTATTGGTAGTGCAACGCACGCGCAATGCGGAGGTTGTGGGTTCATCTCCTGCGGGCGACAGGATGTCTTTTCGTCCACTGTTTTTTTTTCTTTTCCTCTTTGTTTTCTACATTTCAATTTCGACCACAGCTAACTGCTCACAAGCTTTCCTTGGCTTCATTGCCTGTTGGCTATATATGGCAGAGACACTCTGTTTTCCTTCTTCTTGTTTATTTATACAATAATGACATGCGAAAGGTGGGAAGGTTAACCGGAAAATAAAAATCCAGTTTGCAACCCTGAATTGGGGCAGGGGTAAGGGGAAACAGACAGATAAAAAAGAAAAGAACACTCGAACAGAGAGAGAGAGAGAGAGAGAAATATCCTTAAAGAACATGTACAAAAGCACATACTAAAAGAACCCGAATGCGGATATTATAAACCGTCATAATACTACGGTTTATACGACGGGCGACGAAGGCACTGTCAAAATTCTTCAGGACGAAAAACCTACGGCAAGCGACTTCATCCCTAGTTACTGTTCTCAGTATTTGCCTGTACTAAGTATTTACCTTTTTTCTTTTTTTTTCTTTTTTTACTTACGTATCTCCTGTTCCCAGTGCAACGTAGCAAACCGGATTTTCTGTTCTCCTTCTCCTCCCTTCATTGTTTTTTTTCTTTATTCTCTCTCTCTCTCTCTCTCTCTCTCTCTCTCTCTCTCTCTCTCTCTCTCTCTCTCTCTCTCTCTCTCTCTCTCTCTCTTTTTGCGTTAAGTCTGCCAACCCCGGAACCCAAATATAAGCCACGCAAATACTTATTTCACATCGGTCTCATCCGTACAGCGCGCCAAAGCTTCACACTTCCCAGGACTCGTGCGTTATCTGTCGGTGTCCCTTGTCATCTCAAAGACCGACGCGACAGCTCGCTCTTTGCGTTGCAGCTGACGTCTGGCAATACTCTCGAAGACGCTACAACGACGAACGTTACGTACAGTGTGGCTGTCTACGCTGCGTTAACAAAAACCCCGACAGAGCTGCTCACTCCTAAAGATAACGAATAATAACGATAGCGATTGTAGGAGATGGAGTCGCGAGTGAAAAGAGAAATCCTACAAAGCGGTAAATTTTTACTGAGGCCGCACCGTTCTTGCGTGAAACGTGGTCGTGCCTTTATCATCGGCGGTTGGTGGAAGAGTTCTCGAGTATGCAAAAATTGCGCTGCGTGGCGCGCACGCTTATCTCGCGTATATCAGAAACAAAGGAAGCAAAACCTTGCGCACCCAATCTCATTATGCTCAACAAAGTGACTGAATTGCCATGCGGTAGATGGACGGACGGGTGTCGGCAAAACCGTGTAAGGTAAGCGCGAACCTTTGAAAGGCCGTTTCTAATAATAATATTTGGGGTTTTACGTGCCAAAACCACTTTCTGATTATGAGGCACGCCGTAGTGGAGGACTCCGGAAATTTTGACCACCTGGGGTTCTTTAACGTGCAGCTAAATCTAAGCACACGGGTGTTTTCGCATTTCGCCCCCATCGAAATGCGGCCGCCGTGGCCGGGATTCGATCCCGCGACCTCGTGCTCAGCAGCCCAACACCATAGCCACTGAGCAACCACGGCGGGTCGAAAGGCCGTTTCTCGGTTACTCAGCCATTTACCTCTTCGCTCCTTTTGTCTGCTTGCTAATCGCGGGCCGTACTCATAAAGCGGCCCGTAAGAAAAGGCGCCGGTCGATCGTGTGAGCCAACAATCTTATTATAAATGTGCGCGGCCAATCGCGAAGATTTCGTACGAACAAATAGCTTTGTGAATTAGGCACGGGGTTTATTTGTCTTCGCTGCTTATGTACAGGGTGTCCCACGCAACTTTAGCCAAACCTTAAAAATATCCGAATGCCACGTGGCTGGACACACATCGAGGTAATGTAATTTGCCACCACTTGGAGATACTCAGATTATTTTTCTTAATTATACCTAACCACATGATTCGTCCTGATTAACTCATCAACTTCTCAGTTATTACAATTAGATGAAAAAAGGTCAATAAGAAAATTCTAGAGGAATGAGAAATACTCGCCGATACAGCTTTATGTTGCTCAATACGTGCCACATAAAAGTACCTTTCCGAGTGTGAAATAAGCCCGCGAATACACGCAAAGGGCCTCGAGCGGCCAGTCGCGCGACAATTTTGCGCGCATTTGCCTGTATACTTAGTTTTACGGCATCATGAAAGGCTCTGAAGTCCTCTTTGAAACAAAATCGCCTAGGCACATAAGAGGAAGTTAACGAAAGCGCATGAGTCGTAGTCGTGTTCAAGAAGATATATATATATATATATATATATATATATATATAATGTATATTTTCTGGAATTTCAGCTGCAACTGGTTAATAATCGCCTGTGCTACAAACAACTAGCTTATCGTCCACTTTCCGGATTCAAATGGCGCTGACGATTCAGGAACAATGCCTTCTTTAGGCTCTTGTCCCGGTGCCCCGGTACTGCAGGCGGACAGAGCGAGTCGAAGACAATCGCGTTGTTGTATTCATGCGAGAGTAGCTGAGAAGTATATATAGAGAGAACCAGAAGGAACCTTCGATGTCCAGCCAGCTCCTTACAATACACAGGCCCGAGAAGCAACACGTCGCGACAATAGATGGGGGCGTGCCTGGAGCATCGAGCGATGCCAATATGTCTCGCGCTCGAACGGAGTCCGAAAGCCAGCAGGTGAGGTGCGCCCGCTGGTGCGGAAGATAATTCAGCAACCGTATATACCGAATCATACGGTTGTTGTTGTTGTTGTAGTTGTTGTGTTACACTCTGGCTGGTCAATATCGACGGCACAGGCGATCGATATCTGGGAGGATGTGCATTCGTGCCTGTTAGTGCGACCAGGGCGCAGATAAAGCAGTAAGGCCGGTAAGGAGGGAACACGGTAGCACCAAAGCCACCTAGATAGCGGAAGGGCTGTACACTCTGCTTTATGACGTCATGCTAATAGGGCCGACTGCCATAATATGTAATGAGGACGATTTGCATTTCGCGTTTTCTTTTCTCTTTGTAAATGTTTACTTCACCGTAATCCTCTGTCTCTTGCAAAAAAAAAAGGATAATTCAGTTTTGAAACGAATCCCGACGAGTGAGCACCTTTCCCTTCGAGGCTCCTGCTTGCGTGGCTACGCCGCCCGAAGGAATCTCACGCAGTTAGTCGCATACGCTAAGTAACGTCCACACTTTCGACGTAGCTTTTATTCCACAGCGGATAGAATTTCCTCCAATCTCTCTAGCGCATCGGTAGCGAAGCGTAAATGCATCACTGCTCCATTTGCGAGAAGCACATGTCGCGGTATCGCATCGAAAAGCAGCAAATGGAAGGCGTTTTTCTTTCCCTGAAAGCGCGCCTCAATCCCGTGGAAGGAGGTGCGGCAGTTGTTTCAAATTGATGAGGTCTCAGGTCTGTGGTTGATTGCAACGCGAAACATGCTGCTGAAAAACGAACGTTACTTGTAAAAAAAATAAAAAAAATAAAACTTACCTGTAAATATACACTTAGCCAGAGCCCATGTGAAACACTGCTATAGTGCGACTCTGTCCATTGGACAGACACTAAAATTATCTTGTACTTTTGAGGCCGCACCCGTACTCTTCAGCGTGCGTACGTTAGGTCACGATCATTTTACCCGATAAGGAAATCGCCTATATACCTTAATGATCAGAATGTGTACTGTGAGTTACTATTCTGTCACCGAGGTTTCTGACTATATGACCTAGCTGTTGGTACTATGCTCTACTGTGCACACGCAAGAAATTGTGTAAATACTTATATAGTCTGCGTGTCCAATAAATATCCTTAGTTGTGAAAAACGCGGTGTCATGTTCGTCTTCCGTTCTCTTCTTTTTTTGTGTGTGTGTGGGATGGTGTGCTTCAAAATCTGTCAATCATGAATATCAACCAACCACTCAAACTTACCGACTAACATTTTTGCTTTGAGCGAAACGGGCAGTAGATATCAAGACAATGTAATCATCTAGTGTTTCACAGGACCTACGGTTTGCCGTCGGTCTCCTTCATTGCGCCTCAGAAAGATGGATGGATGGATGGATGGATGGATGGATGGATGGATGGATGGATGGATGGATGGACGGACGGACGGACGGACGGACGCTGTGAGCGTCCCCTTTGAAACAAGATGGTGTCTTGCACTATCAAGCTCTTTTCTTATATAGCCAAATGCCATACCTATCCTATTCTTTATTGTGATAGCAATTACATGGAAAGTCCAGGTGCCCAATCGTCACCGCGCGCCGTGTGCTGTATGTGCGAGTGAAAGAGTGCGGGGGTGAGCCGGCGAATGCGGTTCAATCTCGCGCAAGCAGCGCACGATATCGGGGAGGAAGCGCGCTACCTTCCGTCGCGCGAGGGGCTTCCGGGGAAGGGTAGGAAAGGGGGGCGCGTTCTACTCCAGGCGGCCCGCGCGACAGCGCGCCCGGCCTGGCCGCTATGGGGCCGCTGTGTTTTGAAAGCTATCCGCGACGGGTGCAGAGTTCGCGCGGCGCTGTGTTTTCGCGTCTTAGTTCGTGTTGATGCGAGTGGCTGCACGAATGTCAGTTCGCTCGCTGATGCTGCCGCGTTTCCTCACTGCAGCGTTTCGACAGCGAGTTTTCATGGTCGTCGAGTGAGACATGTTCATGTTTGCTCGTGCGTGCGTGACACCATGCTCGTTAATTTAGTTGGTATGCCCATGTTTACAAGTTTTTACGGCCGCTAAAACTGCTGTCGTTACTTCGTATAACTATCTGTCCACTGATTTGGTGTCGCAATCGATGCATCGCTTTTCGGGCGCAACTGCGGCTTGTTTTTTTTTTTTTTTTTTTTTAACGTCGAAAAAATTCCCAGCACTACACTTTTCGAGCCATTATTGAGAACTTCCTTTTTGCGTGCCTCCATTTTTTGTGGTCTCTACTTTTCAGCCACCATACTTCCACGATGTTTTTACTGATCACTGTCGCGTACTTGATTTTTTCCCCAGCTATTCCTGAACCCAAACCCTTCGAGGAGGCCAGCGGAGCCTAAACCGACAGCGGGGCAAATATTTTCACATTCCAACGAAGCATGTTCCATCGCTTTCCCTGTCGTCGTCGTCGTCGTTGTTGTCGTCGTTGTCGTTGTTGTTGTTTCCGATCAAGCATGTAGCTCCTAGCCACATTGTGGGATTAGCCTAGAAATGGCTGGCTTTACCGCAGCAAGCATGTGCTTCCTCTCCCTCGATTTACCTCTCTTTACAAGTATGCGTTCTAAGTCATATTGACCTCGCTTCGAAAAGTAAAGAGCTTCACTTCGAGTTATCAGAAATTGTTTCTTTCCTGTTTTTGCTTTCGCCTCTTAGGTAGTTACTAACAGTGAGACCAAGTGCACAGTTACTCCAAGTGCGTCCTCATCCGCGCCACGTTGCGAGGCACCAGGGCTTTTTTTTCTTGTTTTGTTCTTTACCGAGTACAAGTTGCCTTACGTGTTGCACTGCGGCGACACGTCGCACTCGCGTATAGTTGGAACTATGGCGAACTATATTTCCACCTGTATTGTTGTTCACTATACGTATATAGTTAGGAACGCCGTCCGAGGAGTTCGAGCACAGCCCTAATCCTCGCTGTCATTGTCAATGGTTCGCCCTTGGGACAATACTGTATTTCTGCTTTTTATTGAGCCACGAATGGCTCATGATTATTGGCTCATCATTGGCTCATGACCCAGTCCATTGCATGGACCATTATTAGTGTGAAAAATAGAAGCAAACGTGCGACCACTGTATCAAGGTGGTTCCTAAAACATACCTGCTTCGGATTTTGTGCGTCTAGAGACGAACACTTCTTAGAGACGAAGTCATCGATCCACACACATCAGTCTTCATTTCATCTTTATTTTTATTTTTTGGGTAAGGTAATGGCTTTCGCGTCACATACATGCTTTGGTAGGAGTAGAGTGCCTGTAGAATAATAATAAAAAAACTGGGCAAATGAAACAAAAATAATATTCCAGATTTTACGTGCCAAAACCACTATTTGGTTATGATTATGACTATGGCACGCTTCAGTGGCGTCTCTGGATTAATTTTCACCATCTGGGGTTCTTTGACGTCCACCCACAGCACCATACACGGGTGGTGTCGCATGTCACCCCCATAGAAATGCGGCCTCCTCGGACGGGATTTGATTCCGTGCCTTGGGCTTGACAGCGCAACGCCTTCCCCACTACGACGCTGCGGTTGGTGCGTGCGCGTGTGCGTGTGCGTGTGCGTACGTGTGCGTACGTGTGCGTGTGCGTACGTGTGCGTGTGCGTGTGCGTGCGTGTGCGTACGTGTGCGTGTGCGTGTGCGTTTGTGCGTGTGCGTGTGCGTGTGTGCGTGTGCGTGTGCGTGTGCGTGTGCGTGTGCGCGTGCGCGTGTGCGTGTGTGTGTGTGTGTGTGTGTGTGTGTGTGTTATTTTGATGAGGTCCGGAGGCTCGACTTTACTCGACCTCAAGTGCAACCACCTCGATGGTTCGAATAAATGTTTTTTTCTCTCTCTCTTTAAGCCAAGGCTGGCCACTCCCACGTTGGCACTGCCAGGCCAAGCCCTTCAGCGACATCATTGGACCTCTGGATGGCCCTTAGTTGGTCTTGAAACAATGGGATTTGAATACCCTTTTCCCACTGTGTCCATTCTTCAACGAGGTTGGGGAGAGTCGCGGGACACCCCGCCATTATGTGTGTGATTCCAATGATGCCATTACAATCGTTGCAAATAAAACATCTAACGTGAAATCGTTCCTAAAAAGCCGCGATGATGCAGAATGAAGCCTGGCGGCACGCCCGCTCATATTTTGAACCTAATAATAATAATAATAATAATAATAATAATAATAATAATAATAATAATAATAATAATAATAATAATAATAATAATAATACCATTAATATAACAATCTATAATAATCTAATAATAATTGAGCGCTGAACACAGGGAAATGTGGATATGTGGGGAGGGGGTCTTTTATTCATCTCGGGTGCCGAGCATAGCAGATAAATATAAAGAACACCTGATATATTTCACTGCAATATTAAGCTCGGAATGTCGCTGTTTACGGTTGTGGCATTCTTGAGAAATAAAGCCGCTCATAAAACAGACGCCAACGAGCTCAACAAATCCAGAACATGATTAATATTTGCTTTACAGTCCGATGGGTGCACCCCGTATTCAACACTGTCCAAGAGAAAGCATCGGTCCCGTACACCAGCCTTACTGATCTCCGATTTTGTGTAAACGGTGGCCACTGCAAGTTGGCTTCCGTCGATCTCAGAAACATTTGCACCATAGCAGGAGAATGCAGAATTCACGAGTTCAAAGTGATAGCTTTGGTCGCAGAAATCTTGGTACGACGCATAGCCCGGTGTCTTCGTCACTGACAGCGGCGGGCCCATGTCAGTGCCCTTCGGGCCAGCCCAGGTACGCTGTAACTGTAACAGATCTTGCTGTCGTTCACAACTTTCTTGTTAAAGCCGCTTAAATAAGAAGGGTAATTTCAGCAGTAATATGACGAATTGTATACACTGCTTGCAAACAGCTTAAAGGTGCCGACGAACACCAAGTCGACGAGTTCTCCCAGGGACTCCAGGGCGTTTTTGGCGAGTTGTGCGTTGGTGTCCACCATGAGGGCGACCTTGAAATCCGGAATAGGACCATTGAGGTCGACCAGGTCCCTGAACGCAGTGATGAATGAGTGCAGCCCGCCAAGGTTGCCCTTGTAGTACAGCTCGCAATCCGGATCCTCGGCCAAGTGGATGTTGAGCCCGTTGAACCGCTGGCGATACAGCATCACGATGGCCGTCTGGACCATGTTGTTCTCCGCTAGGGTGTCATTGCCGAGCAGGGAGAACAAGCCGCTGTCCTCTGGGTAGCCGCCCACGGTGAATAGCACTTTGATGTGCGCGCTGTAGTTTCGGGCGAAGGATCTGATTGTATAAAAACCGCTGTAAGCATCGAGCTCCGGTGCCCTGCTAAATATGTGGCCGTTGCTCAGGTTCACGGCGAGAGACCAGTAGATGACATTCGGGCAGATCGCCCACGGGAAGTGGTGAAGCAGGAAGTCGAGCCCGGAGCTCCTGTGGACCCTCGAAATGTTGTAAAGGCAGTACACTGGTCTCGTAGTCTCATGAAATAGTGCAGCCTCGAAACTATCGTCCTTGACGTCCTTGACTTTGACGTCGATGGTCGGACTCGGCCTGCGACATTTGGCCGGTACGGCCAAGGTCGTTCTTGGAGGCATAGACCAGGCCGGGACCTGCACCGCCGTAGCCTTGGTAGTGACGGCCAGGCCAGACCCTGCCGGAGTGCGACCATTGGCCATAGCGCGATGCACTCGCGCATGCGCACCCGAGAAGAACGGCAGCAGGAAGAACGCGAGCGGCACGAGTATGGTACATGGTGACGCTCCCCACGCAGCAGAAGACCCACGCGATGAATATCATGCTCCGGCCTCCAGGAAGCTGCTGGTACGCCATGTCCTGCTGGAACCAGCCGAAGGAGTCGCCCGCGCCTTGGGAATTCGCGGCCGCGGGCTGCTCACCGTTGGGCGTGGGATCGGGTCCAGCAGAGGCCGCGGGGCGAGCAGCGGCGGCGGGGCAAGGCTCGGCCATCCTCGCGAGATGATCGCAACTCCAAGGGGGTCCAGCTGAACGGGCGCCAGGGGCCGGATTTTCTTCTTTCTCATCAGCGACATAAGCACTGCAGCGGACGACGACGATGATGGCAATGATAACTACGACGACGACGACGATGACGATAATGATAATGACGACGACGACGATTATGATGATGATGATGATGATGACAGCGGCCTCATATTCTGGCTCATACCCACACTGGGGGATTGGCGAAGAATTGTGTGCTGAAACATTAATGTTTTGAAGTATTACACATTGGAATAAAATAAGAAAAGAAAAGCATGTAAAAAAACACAAATTCAAAAAGTTACTCGTTTAGTTGATTGCACGCAAACGCAAACGGCATCAAATACGTCCCTGTGGCTGAAACCTATAACTGACCCACCGAAAGATAGTATTATTTCTGATGATAAGATTAACCCTAATTTAGCAAGCGGAATTTCTAGAGGTCTTTTTCTTAACAATTTGTATCGGCGACATAACAAAAAATAGTGATCTAGGGATTCTGTTTCTTGGCAGTATCGACACAGCTAGAGGCGATAACGTCCGAGGGACCTGTGTTAATATAGGGTTAAAGGGGAGAACGGAAGCCTAATCTGGTGATTGCTACTTCTGATTGTCTTTACGGACGCCACTGGATTTTCTACAGAAATTTTAAATGCTGAAATTGATTCAATGACATCTCTACGAATTGAATATTTTCGATATCTAATTGACGTTACGTGCGCTACTACTGGAAGAAACGGCATTATAGGTCCACTCAGGCATGCTCGCACCAATGAGTCTTCCATTTCATTTAAATGTAATCCACAGTAATCCACAGGCTGTAATCCAATGTAATCCACAGGCTGAGGTTACAAATGTTACGCCAATGGAGCTGGACAGCGATCACGACCTTGACAACATAACAACGCCGCCGATGCAAAAAAAAAAATATTCTCATTTGGTACGAGGAGTTGCAGGGCCCAAGTAAAGCGCTTTACCTGCGTTTGACATGCGTGCAAGTATTCAGTTTTATGGAACCAAGTGCCGGTACTCGCATTATCAGACGCACTTCGCGCACAGCGATCAACGATTTCGAGTCTACGACGGCTTGCGGTTAGTCGCGCAACCGCAGGCTCCCAAGAGATGCACCAGATATCACGGCACTTAGGCTACCATGCTTAAATAAACTATTAGCACGAGAGGTAAAGCTTTCGGCACTTTTTTATTATTGCCGTAGCAATTGTATAGACGCGCCTGGCGCATTTCTGCCAACGCCGTCGCCGTCACCGTGGTGTTCCGTATAAAGTCCAAGCACGGTAACATCGCCACCGCGCGCCATATGCTGTATGCGTGAGTGAAGCTTGCGAGGGTCACCCGACGGTCGCGACTCAATCTCGCGCGCGCAAGGGAGGAAAGCGGGGAGGAAGCGTGCCGTCTTCTGTGGACGCGATGTGGAGAAAATGTGCCATCGCGCGGGCCTCATCTCCAAAGCGTTCTGCGATGTGGACAAAGTGCACCTAGTGCTGGTTGCTTCGTATACGTTTCGCTTTCGACGCTTAGGTTGCGTTCACACTTGTTCTCTGAGCAGGCGGAAGCGGAAAAAAACTTGACAAAATCCGCCCGCTATAGGCGGAGAAACGGGCGGAAAATGAGGCGGCGAAAAAATCGGTCTTTAGAGTTGAAGCGAGAGGCAGCACGAAGGTCAATTCGCTGCAATTCGCTGCTGCGCTGCTGCTGCTGCCGCGCTTCCTTACTCCAGCGTTTTAACAGCGAGTTTCCGCGGTCATTTAGTGCGATGTGTCCATATTTGTCTATGCGTGGGTGACACCGTGCTCGTTAATTTAGCTAGTAAGCGAACGTTTACAAGTTTATACGGCCGATAAAGCTACTATCCTTGCTTCACATAGCTGACTACTATTTCACTATCGCAATCGATGCTTCGTCTTTCGGGCGAAAGTGCGGCTTCTTCAATACCTATTGCCTGCCTGCCTCGCGTCGGTGGAGTATAGGTAACACTAAACAAAAGTGGAATCACAGACGCTGGTGAAGGCGTGGAAGGAAGCGACTGTTGTGGACGCCAGAATCGACCAGTGCGAGTAGGCCTAGAGAGACATGATGGAAGACGCTCGCGGCGCGCAAGGCCATGACGGCCACGAGCGCTAAATGCGTTAGTCGCTATTAATCATCGTGTAGGAGGATCGCCTTAACGCAAAAACTTCGCTGCTAAAGTGAGCTGTCAGCGGTGAGCCGGAAGCTGTGGCAATTATTCAAGTGATGCCTAGGTGCCGTAATAAGGGCGTCCCTTGAACCTTCAACAGTTGAGGAGATGCTGCGTACGCGAATGAAATTTTAGAGAATATGTAGTTTTAGTTGGGCGTCCGCAACCACCCACGTACGCAGCGCGCAAGGTCGTGTGTACTTAGCAGGCGCGCATGAAACGACTACAGTTGGCCGGACGCAAAAGTTGAGAAGGGGATTGCTGACTTGTACGCGCAGGAGCCGGTAGTGTGCTAATCAGCGCCGCCGTATGCCATCTTCTGAAACTGTGTAGCCAATATCAGCCGCCACAAAGTCAAGTAACAAGCCGAAGCCACATCATCGACAAGAGCCATATCGAAAAATGCGCTCTCGTGGACGCGCGAGAACCCGCGAGAACGTCCCGCAGAGCTCGCAGAGCCCACAGCGAACGCTACGCAGCTTTAGAAAAGCTGCGGGCGCACGCAAGAGACCGTGCGTGCTCCTGCTTACTGCGCATGCGCGCTGTCGTCTACGCGGGTTTCGTACGTTCGCAGAACTGTCGCGGACGCCCAACTAAAACTGCCTAATAAGAAGGCGACACGAGCTTAGAAAAGCGGGCATAGGAGTTGTGTCGAGAGACGGCAAGAAACCACGTTTCCATAATACTGCTTCCGTAACAGACAGCCGAGATCGGCATGTGGGCCGATATTGTGCAGTGATTTCGGCGGGCACTTATTAAGCGGAGTACGGGTCACGTTACGTTGGTGCTCGACCCATGCAAAAAAGAAGCCATCGAAAACAAGAAACGGCGTTTGCGCATTTTACACACTAATTAAGCCTTGACTAGGCACAGAAGAATCTTTTTTTTTTTTCACGACTTACCGACAAGTTTCAAATTTGACAGTTCCGACAAGTTCTAAATTTGCAGGCTGAACCAAAGCGGCAGAGAGGTTTCAACGTTACGCTCGGGCTACTCGCATGGTGATATATAACAATACGCGAAGGTGCTATGGCGCTACGTATAGCATGCAAGACAGCTGCTGCTGCTGCTGCGCAGACTCCCTGGCCGCTCGTCACAACGCGGGCGCTGCGATGAATACCAGTAGGGTGGTTCGGTCCACACCGGTGACGAGGACTAGCTGTCTTTTCGTTCACGTTCATTTCCATTTTATTCATAAATTTCCACTCGCCGTGGTTGCTCAGTGGCTATGGTGTTAGGCTGCTGAGCACGAGGTCGCGGGATCGAATCCCGGCCACGGCGGCCGCATTTCGATGGCGGCGAAATGCGAAAACACCCGTGTGCTTAGATTTAGGTGCACGTTAAAGAACCCCAGGTGGTCAAAATTTCCGGAGTCCTCCACTACGGCGTGCCTCATAATCACAAAGTGGTTTCGGCACGTAAAACCCAATAATGTGTTTTATTTTCATAAATTTCTACATTTCAATTTCAATCACGGGTAAATACCGCTGTGCTTTCCTTTGGTTCAGTGCTTGTTGGGTTTAAGCTTTATAGAGTCGTGATTATATATATATATATATATATATATATATATATATATATATATATATATATACTTTGACCTTCTTTCTCTGTTCTAATAATCGACGTATAGTACTGTTAAATCAAGAAAGCAAGGTCTTGAACTACTGCTTTAGCAGTTTAAACTGATCCAGCTTTTGTTGTTTTTACTGTCCTTCTAAGCGAAAAAAAAAATCCACGCGTCGCGTCTTTCATCCAGACAACTCCCTCGGCCCTGTCACCTTTTCCTCCTCCGTTCCTTATACGTACGGCGCAAGAAAATAAGTGTTGGAACGCCACGGTATGGGCGCAGTTGATTAAATCACTCAAGGCGAGCAGGCCGGTGCGAGGACCCGATTATTACACCCGACCAGCACGCAGGAGCGACCGTCTTCTCAGAGGCTGCGGCTCTTCCGACTGCTTGACCGAGAAGACAGCTCCTGCCACATACAGGCGCCATGGGCAGCGATCTTAAGCATGGCGGGGTAAATGACCCTTCGGAGGGGAAAGAACGTTTTCTTTATTTCTTTTTTCCTTGCTAGCCTGTCTTTGTGCGTAAACATGCACGCTACCTCGGGGCGCGTGCTTCTGCTTACGTGCAAGCATTCCGTGTGATTGACGTCACTCCAGCAGATGCGCCAGACCGGTAGCATCGCGGGTGCATGTTAAGGGCCACGATTAAGTGGTTCATTCAGGTAGCCATGTTGATTCATGGGGTTCTTGCATAGTTAGTTTGGTCTCTTTTTCCTTTTCTTTTTTTCGCTCGTTGCTTTCAAACTCCTTCCTCTCATCGGGTTCGTTCTGAGCACCGGTTATCTGGTGTTACCGTTGTCTGCTGTAGGCAGCACCGACATCTTGGCAACGAAAGATGCGTATGGCTGCTTTAGGTTCTTTCAGTGGCGACCGACTAAGCTTGCACTCTAAAATTGCCGACACCTTTGGAAATAGAGGTTTAATTGTCTCGTATTGTAGCGCACCTACTCTTGAGGTTACAGACAAATTTCCCGCGCGCGACGTCTGCTTCGAAACACAACTGCGATTCAGAGATGCTGTTCTTGAAAGCTGTGTAATAATTGTTGTCACCTGGTGCGCACTGGAGTATCTGACACGAAAGCGCGAAAGTGATAGCTATGAAAGTGTTCTTCGTGCAGCTTTCGTTTTGTCTGTCTCAGCTGTCGACGTGTGTACTCCACACCAGAAAAAGTCGCCAAGAAAGAAAACCTAAGTTCTCCCTATCAAAAGAACCGACCTTAACCCTTAAACACTATAACCGTGATATTCGCCACAAAAGCCACAGTGACAGGGTGCGTTCTGTTTCAAGCGAATATTAAAGAACGAACCGCACCCGGGAGTTAATCGGAGTTTTGAGTAGATTGCGCTTAGGGATGGGCCTCTGAAATAGCGTTCGCAATTGTGCACGAATAAGTCAAACAGACGCTTGCGGTGTGAGAGCGATCGCCACTTGAGGTACAAATAAACAATGTGCCTTTCATCTGTTCTTTAGTTCGACGAAGTGATTTCTTTTTTAAACTCCAAAGAGCCTTTCGATTCTTGCGCGAAAGGGAGTCGTCCGGTAACATATCAGTGGAACACACCACCGCAGTAAACCTCGATAAACGCAGATAAGCAACATCGCTTGAACAAAGCTGTAGTGCTATGAAAACAACGATATGGATAGAGGACGTACCTTCATGAAAAAAACATCAGCCTTAGTATAGGTATATTACTTTTCAGTTTCTTCAACTTGATAATGCCCGTAATTAAATTGCACCTTCTAAGTTTCGTAATCTCGCAATCAGCACCGCCATGCTTCGGAACTTCCGAGTCAATGCCAAGCAACGCATGCGATGGGGAAAATGGCACCGCAGTAACTCGATATGAGCATCGCGCGCGTAATGCGAGAACGCGAATTATATCCTACCTACGGCCAGTTGCTTTTATCATCCACAAAAAAAGAAGAATGGGCTGGGGTGCGTTTGGCAGGCATTCTCAAATCATGAACAGCAGGTTGCCACTATCCCTCAAAAGGAAAGTGTATAACAGCTGTGTGTTACCAGTACTCACATTTGGGGCAGAAACCTGGACGCTTACGAAAAGGGTTCTGCTGAAATTGAGGACGACGCAACGAGCTATGGAAAGAAGAATGATGGGTGTAACGTTAAGGGATAAGAAAAGAGCAGATTGGGTGAGACAACAAACGCGGGTAAATGACATCTTAGTTGAAATCAAGAAAAAGAAATGGGCATGGGCCGGACATGTAATGAGGAGGGAAGATAACCGATGGTCATTAAGGGTTACGGACTGGATTCCAAGGGAAGGGAAGCGTAGCAGGGGGTGGCAGAAAGTTAGGTGGGCGGATGACATTAAGACGTTTGCAGGGACAACATGGCCACAATTAGTACATGACCGGGGTAGTTGGAGAAGTATGGGAGAGGCCTTTGCCCTGCAGTGGGCGTAACTAGGCTGATGATGATGATGATGTCACTTCCATTTATTCATCATTTCTTCAACTCAATTCAAAACTGCAGGAAACTTCCCCTATGCTGTCCTTGGTTTCATTGTATTTTGACTTCTTATATAATATGACTATTTATACAAAAGCATCATCTGCTGCACTTCTGTTGCACATGATTATTGGAAAAATTATTAGCTCAGAACATGCACATCAAAGTGAGAAACTTATATTAACTGCAACACGAAATAATCTTTTTCTTTGTATCTACGCTCTGACAAACGATATCTACAAAACCGGATAAATTAATGGACAAAATAGGCGGCATATAAGATGAACGCGGAAACGAAAGTTAGGGGTAAAAGTTACACAGCGTTTCAAATATATATATATATATATATATATATATATATATATATATATATATATATATATATATATATATATATATATATATATATATTCGAAGCAAGCAAGAAAAGAGGCATGCCTTATATACTGAGTGGAAACAGGTTGCAAAATCTCACATCAAACAGCCATGCTCTGTAGTACCGACGATCGAAAGAAAGCGATGTTGGAGAGAAAAGACAGCGCTGCAGCAGAGATAATCGAGTATCGATTGCTGCTGCGGCTCTATATAAGCTTTTCGCTTAAATGAAATCAACCAAGTAAAACAGAAAGAAGAGATTTGTGCCTATAGAGGGTATCTGTCTATAAAGAAGTACACAACTATACGGTCACCTGTATATGTAGCACATTCGCAAGAACGTAAGAAACAAAGAAGCAAACAAGCGAAATCACAGTCAAGTATGCACGTGGTCCACCTTTCGCGCGACCTTTCGAAACGCCACCTTTCGGCGGTGTTTCCAATCAGTTGATGGAGTAACAGGGGGTGCGCTGGGTAGTGCAGAGAAGCATCGATAAAGCCACCATTACTCGCGTCGAAACTACTTAAGTCTTAGCCTTATTGTTCAGTTAATCAAGAGGTTCGCGGTAATGATGATGGTTTAACGAGATTTCTTTTAATGTCGTTCAGGATCACGATACACAGGCCACACGTGAAATTGATGGATAAACAGGAGCGCTTATTGGACGAAGTTATGAAACGTTGTTTATTGAGAGATAGGGTGGGCATTTCCTCGGTAAATTCCGTGATCTTATACAAGTTGAGTATTCATCGTCGTCACCTAAAGTTCCCTGGAGGCACATCAGAAGCTAGATGTGACAGCCGGGCATACGATAGCGTGTGCCTGTGAAAAATCTTTGAGAACACTTGTTGACAAGTAAGTAGCGACGCCTGTCGGGAGGGGGGGAGGCAAGGTAAAAGTGTGTTGTGATATACACATGTGCCAATGAGCTTAATTGTCACATGAAGAAGTGAGGGGGTGTGTGAGCCACAAGCAAACTTTGTTATATATATATATGCTAATGGTTAAATCGGAAAGAAAAAAAGAACGTCAGTCGCGGTATAGCGGCAATCTCGAGAGAAATGCGCTAGAAATACGTCGCACCTCTTTGAGGTGCTGGATTAAAGATTTAAACCGTCTTCGCCACAATCCAAAGCGTTGTGCAGGATCCCACTCGACACACGTCCTGCTTTTCCGCGATACATATATATATATATATATATATATATATATATATTTACAGTACGCGGGCGCAATCGCTTAATGCGGAGGTTGTGGGTTCGGCTCATAGCGGCGGCAAGTTATCTTTTCGTCCCCCCTTTCATTTCCCTTTTCTTTATTATTTTCTACGTTTCAGTTTCACCTACAGCCATGTTTCCTTATTTGTTTCTTGGCTTCATTGCCTGTGGGCTTTATATGGCCACGATTACCAAAAGTCGAGTCCCTCGGTTTTCCCTTCTCGGTTTACCGGAGTGGCGGCAGAAATTATCATTGTTTATTTGAAAGTAAAAATATAATTTTAGCCAGCTGGTCGTAAAGCTTGGCTAATATAGACGCTTGTAACTGTAACTTTTTTTATTCGAGAGAAGGGAGTCTTAAAGGGGTCCCTTTGTACAAGCGCGCGTTCTTGTTAACCATACTCCACAAGCCATTTTAGCCATAGGGCAATTGCTTTTAGCCATAATACGAACTAACACTCCCGAATCATTTGTTCTGAACAGAACCGGACATTTGTTTTGAAATATTCCATGGCTCTTCGTTAAAACAAACAACTCTAAAATGTCGTAGAAAGTAATAATTGTGTGTGGCGATTGAACCATACAAATATAGCGACATTGAGCAGAATTTCCTCGACTGTCTGCTGCATTCGGTGACCAATTAATTAAATTATGCCGTTTTACTGGCCCAAACCACTTTCTGATTGTGAGGCACGCCGTATAGTTGAGGACTCCGCAAATTTCGACCGCCTCGGGATCTTTAACGTGCACCTAAATCTAAGTACACGGGTGTTTTCGCATTTCGCTCCCATCGAAATGCGGCCGCCGTTTCCGGGATTAGATCCCGCGACCGCGTGCTCAGCAGCCCAACACCATAGCCACTGAGCAACCACGGCGGGTTCGGCGATGAATGTGCGTGTATACTTGTTTTGCAGGACTGGCCGGCACAGCTGCCTATACTCGGCAAAATGAGTAGTAAACAAAACATCGGAAGCTTCCTACTATCGGAAAGATAAGTGATAAAAATCTCAACACGTAGCATTTATGTTCTGCAGCTGCTTTACAACGCAATCTGCCAATGTAAATCAGCCACTGGCTATAAGCTAAAACATGTCATTTAGGCGAAAGAAGAAAAATTAACAGGTAGTCCTGGGAGGTCATACAAGATGTGTGTCATGCAGAGAAATTTGAATTTATGAGCGAAGTGCCGATCACGAATGTATTGCAAACATAAGGTATACGTTAACAAATACACAATATAGCAATATTGCTACACGCGTGTGGTATTTGAATGTTTAAACGAGGCGCGTGGGCGCCATCACTCGAGAAAAGAGGAGGAAGAACGAACTGGGCTCGCGCTGTGAATCTATCCGGTCGGCGTTGCAACCGCTGCTGTAAATATAACGTGTAAATAGTTGTTCGTCTTACTGACTTGTCCTTCGCGTAACAATACCTAAACTTCAGAAGGCTAAAGGCAAGGCGCAACATAAAAAACGAACTATTAAATTCCACCACACATGCTGTTGGACAGAACAGAGAAAAATAAATTTATGGGTCGACCAAATGTCGACACTAAAGAATAAGTCGACAAGCATAATGGTGCAATTGATTCAATTATTCATATTTTAATCATATATACTCTATTCTGGCTCATTCTGGCTCTTTTCATTGTGGCCGTTCACTCATATTTAATCTTATTCGTATCCTATTTCAGGCGCAATTACGCCCACGTTGTCTTGTTTAGCGTCAACACTTGGTTGACCCTTTCTCTTTTGCCCAAGGGGCCAGGTTGGTCGATCCCGGAGATAGTAGCGTCTATGGTGCAACGTGGTTAGGTATTGACTATCTCGGCACTAATTACGCTCGTACCGCTAACAATAGTTACTCTGCAACTAACACTCGTTTCTAGTCTCGTTGCGACCCACATTTTGATAACATTTGTGATTCGATACGACGCTCTGGAGGCGCGAAATGCCCGTTCCTTTTTTTTTCTTCCGGTGACGCGTTTACAAGATACCACACATCCCGCATACGCCAAATCCGCGTGAAGTCAGCAAATAAAACCCGGTGTTCAAAAAAGAAAGAAAGAAATCAATAAGAACCACGCCAAGCTTTCGGCAACAGCGTAGCAAAGCAAGCTTTGCCAAACTTCCGAGCGCATGCGAAACGACGGTGGGGGGGACACACTTTCGCGCGCAAAGAGACGCGTCGCTTGCGTATACGCTACAAGAGAGCCGGCAAATTCGCGCGAGCGGCGCACGGAATATGAAGATTTACGTCACGGTTACCTCCGAACGGCGCCAGAGTCCCTTGAAGTGCGCCGAGCGCACGCCTCCTCCTGGTATTTTTTCGAGTGCCGGACGTCTGTCTACTCGTGCAGATGTCGTTGTCGCGTCTTCTTTCTTGTATTATTTTTTTTCACTCGGTTGGTGGATCGTTCTCTGTTCGTCGCACTTGCTTCGAGATGTGTGCAAACGATGGAGCGCCGTAAACAGCACGAGGGCCCTTGAGGAAATCGGGCGCCGCCGGGAGCGCGGAATCACTGCAACAGCCGGAAAGCTCTCTTTTTTTTTCTGCCGTAAATATAAAGTAAAAAAAAGAAGGACGGTGTCATACGGCAGTATGCTATTTCCGTTCATCGTCCGTGTTTCCCCAGATGGGATAGTTGAATTGGCGCAGCATAGCCGCCTGCATACACTATGACCCAATGCTCACTACATCGTTATATTGGTTTGCCATACACTATGATCCAGTGCTCACTGTATATATCGTTGTATAGGTTTGCCCGGGAAGCTCCAGCTGAACATATAAAATCGCACTTCCCTGCCTTATTTGTAGTTCTGCCGCAGTTCAAGTTTTAGCGAGAGAAGTTGAGTGGTTGCAGAGACCAACGTTCTGCCAACTATCTCCTTTCCCATGTCTACATTTGTTTCCATTGGACAAACCATCCTGAGAAACTCCGGTCACCACATCAGTTTAAGACGTACACTTCAATTTCTCATTGAGTATGAAACGCAGGTTACAGAAGCAATGATTATTCTTTTGTTTTTTTAGTGAACAACACAAGTTCTTTTGCTATTTTCTTAACTTTGTTATTGTAGTTTCTTCGTGTGGCTAAATTTGAATAGCAGTGCGATAACCTGCTACCAATTGTTTCCCAACCACTAATCCAAAATTTTTCATTCTATATTGCACTAACGTACTCAAGCCAAACGAATGACAATCGCTAGAGGTAATAATAATTATTTGACTGACTTGAAAGGGAGTGGTCGTGACAGTTCGAACGTTGAAGTGGGCGCGTAATAGAAAGAAACAAGAGCCGTCACATGGGGCGTACACCACAGTGCAAAGGGTGAAACAATGCAACGACCAGACGGACACTTTGTATATGCCGCCAACTGAGTCACCCTATAGCCGCCGTGCATTCGTACTTTCTGAGCATAGTTGTAGCGACAAAGTTAGTTATACATTTATAACGACAAGCCAACACCAAGAAACCGACTATCATAATTTGGGGAGATAGACACATGCAGCCAGGCTGGCCAAGTCAACAACAGATATATCAGCTGCCCCGCGGGAATCATCCGGTTGCCAGGTGCACCGCACCTATTTTATTTTTCACGAAACGAGCTCTGAACACTCTACAGTCCATTAGGGTATAGCCTGAATGGTAAAGGACGTCTGTGAAGGATGGTCGTACAAATAACGCGAGAAGAAAGCTCCAGACGAAGCGCGCAAGCGAATGTAAATATGCGTGTTCATAGAACCACTCATCTTATCCCTACTTACGCAACTTTTATCTCACAGCGTGTTCCCATCTGTTGGTCCCCATCTTGGCTTCGGAGCCCTGCTGCTACTACTACTACTACTACTAATACTAATACTAGCTGCAGTAGTAGTAGTAGTAGTAGTAGTAGTAGTGTTAGTAGTAGTAGTAGTGATCCATGTATTAAGAAATACATCTTAACTTGAAGCCCATGCTTGACTTGATCAAAATGACGCCTGTCGTGAAAGCGCTGAAGAAAGTGCGTTGAATGTCTTGGGCACGTTCACGGTCAGGTGTAATTTAAATTAAGTCAAGCAGGGGCTTCAAGTTAAAGTACATTTCTGAATAAGTCAACTTGTTATTAATCAGACAAACCCGCTGCTAAGGTTTTGTCAAGAGTCCGATAGTACAATATGCAGTCAAGTATACGAAAGTGAAGCAGTAAAGAAGTATAACCTCTGTAGGCTGCTTACGAAACAACAGAAATATGGTACATTTAGGCAAGTGCGCTTCCCCACATATTTAGTTTGAACCACACGAAATGGCTGACGTTGTCTTAGAACTGGAAACAAAGGAGGGGCGCACGAGCTGGCGCAGCTACCTTTGCGATCCGCTACCCTTGTTACCATATGTTCCTTTCTATATCCTCGCTGTTTGTAAGCCACCCTCTACTGAAAGGTTGCCGTGTTTAAAAGGTCGGCCATCTTGTGATGGGCAACATGACAGTGTGGAAAAGCCTAGTTCCAGTATTTTTCACGCTGCCCGTTGGAGTATGTAGAATAAAGAAACTAATAATAATAGAGCCCGGATGGGCCCCAATCAGTCACCGCCTTTTGATTACGCACTCTCCCGGATAGGCCAAGTTTGCTGGATCAAGCAGCCAGCTGTACACGGAACGGGAGCGTCTTAAAAGAAAAAAAAAATTGCTTTGAAGACCATACAGAGAAATAAAAAAAAGAAGCTGAATTTTCCGAATGACGGAGCAATAAGTCGTGTTACTCTGTCCAAAAGAGAAGGCAAAACTCATCTTGACGACGATATTCCACCGTATGTCTTTTGGAGGCATGGAAGACTTAGCATAACTGAGTGCTTTATCGTTTTGTGCTATTGCTTAAACATACACTAAGGGGACCAATAATTTATCAGCCATTATCAACAAAAAAGAAAGAAAGAAAAGCGCGTTGCAGTTCCATATTACGTGAAGTTTTCCTGTTATTATTTCGGCGTGTAGCGCATTGCGCCTGCCATTTCATCGCGCGGCGAGAAAAATGCTGGAAATTTGAACGCACTTGTACACGAGAAGCGCTTGCCGTGCTTGACACGTATTAAGTACAATGTCTGACTTAATGGAAACATTACCAGAAAGCAAGGAGGTGATACAAGGAAAGCAGCCAAATCCATACTGCCCATTTGCTTCCGTAAAGTGGTCATCTCATGTATCTATTCTACCCGCCATTAGCAAAGGTGACATTTTTTCCCCTAGTGATTTCGCAGAGCAGCATCTTCAGCGCAAAACAGCAGATTTGCTTGAAAGCAGCGGAGGCAACATAGTATTGTATTTTCTTTTTTCGCAAGGCTTTGGTGTAGCAGTCAACAGTAAATGGGGTAATTGATTATAAACTAAACAAGTATAGATTGCTTATTGAGTTTGTATTTGTTTAGATTATATAACGCGTAATGCAATCGCAAAATGGAAAGCAGTCATTGCGCAAAGCATGTTCACTTAGATTCCTCAATCTAAGCATCATCTTTAATATTCCGATCTTCAATCACCTAGAAAATTTGCTGACATTCAACCTATAATTTTGCCACGGCACCTTTTTAGTGTGCCAAATTACAGAATTAAGCAGAGCAAGTATGCATTTATTGAAAGATCTTTGATAACTTGAACGGACAAGTAGCGGACAAGCGGGCATGTACCCAACGCTGACCCATTGTAATTTCACAATTGCAGCATGTAGGGTGAAAGAATCTTCTAGACGTTCCTATGTTGAAGATTTGAAGGTCAATCAGCTAATCAGTGGCAAGGACACATCTTCTGACGTCCGCCGCCGAAAATAATGCACTGCCTAATAACATGCCTCGTCTTCCTTACACTGCTTTAAAGAAAGCCGGATCTTCTTCCTGTGTATGGCGCCTGCGCACATAACACGTCGTCCGCATACTTCTACGCCGTGTTTCAATTTGCGCGGACTGCCTTCTTTGTGTCGGAAAGAAATCAAAGTTTGGGGCATTCGCTTTACTGCGACGCTTTGCAGGCGCACAATGGCTGGACGAGCCCAGCGTTCAGGTTACGACCTCGAGCTCAGGTATAGTACGTGTGGGCAGTTACGTGCAAGGGGCCGCGTTAACAATGTCCCTGGAACGAGCTAACGCGTTAGCGCCGCAACATTAAAGGCCAGTGAGGCGGGACTCGTTAACCACACGTGGGCGGCTGTTTAACCGTTGAGCGCCGGAAGCGGCTGAGCTAGACGCGACGCGAAGCACAGAATGTTAAAAGCCACGTGGTGAAGTTTGTCTTCCCTCATAAACATGGAGTCAGTTTTTACTGTGAATTTAGGTCTTGCAGATTTCCGAGGTGTGGTTAACGTCAGCGCTTGAAAACATAACATTACACCATCTGTTGCTGCATTGAAACGATTTCATGTGTCGCATTGTAGGGAATCACTTCTGATCACCTGTGTACGTACACAACTGAAAAAGAAAGAAAGAAAGAAAGAAATCTTGTTTCTGCGACTGAAATCCGAGACGTCATGTGGCTTCTGTTGATAATAATAATAAAATTTGGGGTTTTACGTGCCAAAACCACTTTATGATTATGAGGCACGCCGTCGTGGAGGACTCCGGAAATTTCTACCACCTGCAGTTCTTTAACGTGCACCTAAATCTAAGCACACGGGTGTTTTCGCATTTCGCCCCCATCGAAATGCGGCCGCCGTGGCCGGGATTCGATCCCGCGACCTCGTGTTCAGCAGCCCAACACCATAGCCACTGAGCAACCACGGCGGGTGGCTTCTGTTGAGGGCTTTGATGTGCCCCAACGGCATCTGAGACTCAGGCATATGTAGGAGATTGACGCTGCAATCATCGCGCCGCAGAGAGTGTTTACGTTCGGTTATCAGCGAAAAGTCATCTGTTTCAGTACTAAAGGCATCATTCAGATTTTAAGGCTTCTAACCTGGAGCAAACCAGCCTCACTACATAGAATTCTGCAACTTGCCTTGTTTCCTTCGATCTACAACAACAGTTTGTTTCCTGGCAGTCGTGCGTAGATTTATTAAAGTTGGATAGATAGCTTTGCACGCTGTGGCCGCACAGACTACCCACAATTGCAAGGAGAGGATCAAAACAACACGCTTACTGTGAATCGAAGCCTTCCCGTATATTTCTTACTTTATGTAGCCTACTTCCATTTAGAAGCTGCTTGTTCGTTGTTTTTTTTTTCTTTAGCATGTAAATTCGGCGTCTATGCAGGCTATGGTTTATGCTACCTCGTCATAATGCCGGCGTCTGGTTATGCGCTGGTACTCAATGCAACATCTTATTTGTTCCCTCAATGACGCTTTCGTGAAGAGAACAATAGTTTGTCTATTGCCCCTGCTTGAATCGTACACCGAAAGCTATGAGCGTTTCACAATCTAATGCTGCCGCAACGCTCCGTCCATGACACACGTTCTTTTCAACAAGCGCAAGGCCTACACAAAGCGCGCATTGTATGGGGCCATTTCAGGCGTCATATTTGTAGCTATTGCAGAATATAAATAGATGGTAAGTGTGCGCTTGGAATGCATAGAACAATGCGTTTGACCTGACTTTATATTCTGAAGCTTCGCAGCAACTTACAAGTTCAAGGGAATTGCGTCATTTCGGAAAGAAGCTAACAGAAATTGCACTGCGTCAAAGACGCAACACAATGAACTTCCTTGCGTTAAACCGGCTTCCGTAAGACACACTTGAATGTTAAGATTTAATTATGAATGAAAAACATCTGAAAAGCGAAAACTTAAAAGAAAGCCCGAATGCGCATTTCCTGGCTTTTAAATACGGAGAAAAGAGTTCTATGAATGGAGACGTGGTCGTCGTGGTCGCTTTATTATATGCGCGTCGACTAACCGCGTCATTTAATTTTGCGCTGAGCTTGAAATATAATTCAATTCAGTTGGAATTTCAATTTAGATTTTTACATTTCATTGGACTACAACGAGCTTCAATTCTCAGTATTTCAATGTTATGAGCACAAGCTCTGGATGCTCTGGCTCTGAACGAGCATTGCCTCTGCTGACCTCCATCGTTCCTGCTCAGCCTTCGGTCCATTCATTCCTTTCCTTATGTTTGTTCCACTAATGCAAACAGCAAGACAACGAGCGCAAGCGTTGAAGGAAAGCCAAAGCCTGTGAGCAATTTCGTGTGGTTAGATGTTGGGGCCTTACCGTCGGTGTTTGCTCTTTCGAAGGAGCACGCAGCGGCAGTGACAATGAGATTAACGGATGACACAAGATAAAGACTCGGTCTTTGTAGATCTACCGCTATCCCCCCCCCCCCCTATTCTACCTGGTCGCGCAGTTCCTTCATCCGCTGCAATTTTCCGTCTTAGGGATAAGCCAGCAGGACTCGACCAACACACCGGCTACCTTTCCTTTGTAGATGTTTGCTCCGACACCGAATACTAGGGCTCTTCATTATGATTTGTTTGATTTGATGAATAATTACTGAGCGTGTAAGTTTGTGTAAAGGAAGACAGGGAGGAGAAAACTGTTGGAAAGAACCAATTCAGAGGAATTTCATGAGGCTGTATCGACGTAATAAAGATTAGGAGACAGGAGATTTCCGAAACAAATTTTGGATTGCACAAAGGAAGGGTCATGCCTCCCATTTGTCCCTTAAAGAACGGATATAAAGATAGCAATCAGTAATTTAATCATGTTTTGAGCGAGGTTAATCAGCTCCAGTGAATTAGGTATTTCCGGTTCCCGTAAGCTAAAAGTGCCCGAAGGCTGCTTAATTTGTGCTTGGGTGCCTCAGCATGCGAACACGTTCAAATGGATAAAGGACGTTTACAGACACTTCCTGTGTGTAGCTGTATAAATGAGGCTGAGCTTTCAGGAGACTATTTTCAGTATTTGCGGTCTCGCAAACGTGTTCTTCCTTACTTTCGAGAAACGGTAGGTTCGAACCTCGGCCTGAACTACAAAGAAACAGCGAGGGCTCAGAGCTGTGGCTAAAGCAGCAGTGCAAGTAATTGAGGCTGTGGAGACAGTGCTGGCTGCTTCAAGTTGCACTATAGCACTGTTACCGTGTTAGTGTCACATCATGCATTTGCCTCCTCCTCATCAGTATCCATTAGCATCATCTACCTCTTCTATCCCTATACGTCTCATTTTCCCCTTCCTTCGCGTGAAGTAGCAAAGAAGAAGCACGTCCTTCAAGCTGGCTTCCTCACCTTTTCAAGTTTAAAGGTCTGTCTCTCTCTCTTTCTCATTACGGACACTTCGGACATCACAAAGCAAATATACGGGGGGTTATGTCGATTGAGCCATTCACGTGGTTCATCAGTAGACAGGCTCACGGTTATGTGTACTATAAAATGAAGTAATAAAGAGGTTGTGACACAGCCAAGTACTGCGAGAAATTAAAACCGGCTGGTTTCTCAAACCAGCCGGCCTGACTTCAGTGACTCATTGAAGCGTGCTTGGGCGACTGTGTGGGTGTGTTTGCGTGTGCGTGTGTGCGTGTGTGCGTGTGTGTGTGTGTGTGTGTATGCGTGCGTGCGTGCGTGTGCGCGCGCGCGCGTGTGTGTGCGTGTGCGTGTGCGTGTGCGTGTGCGTGTGTGTGTGTGTGTGTGTGTGTGTGTGTGTGTGTGTGTGTGTGTGTGTGTGTGTGTGTGTGTGTGTGTGTGTGTGTGTGTGCGTGCGTGCGCGCGCGTGCGTGTGTGTGTGTGTTCATTAATCTGGTGTATTCCTCCGAATTTCACCAAAGCTAATGCTGCTGCTGTGCAGCAGACTCGACAAAGCCCAATAGGTACCATTTACAGTTTACAGTACCTTACAGTTTACAAAGGCATCCACCATTAGCACCCACTGCCGAAAGGCACTCAGTTATATTTCGCTTCAATGAATGAGATCGTTCATGGTGTCCAAACAGCGGTACGAACTAGTCAAGTCCCTGGAGGCCAAGGACAGTTCTCATCTCCCGTCTCTTACGTCTCTCGTTTCATCCACTTGTTTGAACACCTTCAAGCGGCGCAACCGCGAAAGTGTTACCACGAATTTTCAACGGCATTGGGTCTTCATTTATCATCTGATGAGCGCCCCTGTGCAATAACCAGAACGAAAACAACTCTACCGGACTAAGATGAGAAGCTCTCGGAGAGTCTCGAAGAGCATTCATTTTGATAATCGCAGTGCTTGCTTGCGCTACGCTTTTTTCATCCCTTTGCCCACGCGTTTCCGAGCTCGAAACGTCAAAACACCAGCTGCGCAAGAGGAATTTGCAACAAGACAGACCTCGAACGCGTATAACTCATTCCACTGCTTCGCGTGGGCGCGGCAGGCACTGATCTAGTAACGACAAGTGTCATTTTGCTCTTACTCTTCTGTCTGGAAAGTCACACTGTTCGTAATGGTTAACCGAGAGGCCCTCCTGCGCTGCTTCGGTCCACTCGTCATGTTTCTGCTGGAACGTCGCGCACCCACGCACGACACCTCGCCACCCACGAACACGCGTGCGCTGTACTTGTCCCCATTACTCTAGTCGGAGTGCAGTGGGAGATGCATGTAACCATTAGTTGAACGCCCAGTGCTTGCTGGCGTGTTAATTGACTCGTACTTGGCGACATACGGTTCACAAACGCATAACAATGTCCAACTCTCACTGGCTTATTTTTCTTTCCTTGCAATGATTTCTTAGATTATTAACGGGGTTTATCCAAGAAACACTGACGAGGTTTGTGAGACGCCGTAGCGGAGGTCTCGTTATTAATTTTGATTGATTGGGGTTCTTCAAAGCGCACGTAATCCTAACAACATAAGCATTTGTTTATTTGTTGTTGTTTTTTTCAATCTGCCCCGCCGAAACGCGGTTGCCGCGGCCGGGATTCGAATCCGCGACTTCGTGCTTAGTGGCAGAACGCCATTGTAACGGGTAATAAACTGCTGCCGGCTACTCGTTTTCGCATAAAATGAATAAAAATGAAGTAATGCGAGCACTAGGAGCCAGTGATAAATATGAAAGGCTTCTTCTTCCGTTTACAACATTCGTGCAAACTTTCTGTCTTTGATTACGCAATATGTTTCACCGGAGTGGTAAGTTCGTTGTTTATTGGAGCAGGATCGACCCCCCTCCCCCCCTCTACTTAGACTTACCGACTCTCTTATACTGAGCCATTGTTTTCACTACAGCTCCCCCCCCCCCCCCAATTCCCCCGCTACCTCGCTGAGCTCACTATGTTTGAGACGGATGCACCTTAGTGCACCCTTAAGACAGAGAGAGGGAAAACGTGGCCTGAAAAGTCAGAAGAGAGCATATACCACGATAGCCGTAGGTGCTATGGTAGAGGCCGTGCGGTTCACCAACTCCGGTAGAGAAAGACGGTCGGCTAGGCAAAGCAAGGAATACACCGACCGCTTGCAAGGACTTTTCCCATAAAAGTGTGCAGCCACCGCAACACCTGCTGGTGCTGCCATTCTTGCTAAGTGTGCCACACGTGGTCATTCGCCATGCTCCTTCCCCATTTTAGCTCTATAATTATGTGTTCGTTGTCGCTGTCACCTTGCATATTCTCGTTTTCAACAAAGATGCTATGTAAGAGGACCTGTTACTTCTACGTTAGTCAATGTGCCGTATTGCAGAGGAATCAGAATGACAAGAAAATAATAGAAATAATCTAAAGTCGAGCACAACCATAGACAATACTTCAGGTTGCGTTATGTGTGGAAGTTAATTCGATTTCTACCTTCGGTTAGTTGCACCAAGGATACATAGCGAGTTCCTGCAATTCTGGGATCTTACGTGCCAAAACCACGATAATTATTATGAGACAGGCCATAGGGTACTATGGATCAATTTTACACACCTGAGTGCGAAGAAAAGTGCTCGTGACCGCTCTCGCAAAACTGGACAATCGCCCCTTTACAGAGGAAAAAGCTCTAGGACATTGGTCCAGACGGGCTTCGGCACTCAAGGCCTTAAGGGCTTTGTTGAAGTTTTTAAGGAACTGCGAATTGTGCGACCGCCTTTGAACGTTGTAGCGCGTAGTTTCGCGTTACTGTGTGAATTTTCTCTTTTTTTCCCATTATTTTCCCTCTTCTTCTTTCTCCTTTTATTCCCTTTACCCCTTTCCCCAGCACAGGGTAGCCAGCCGGTACTTACACTGGCTAACCTCCCTGTCTTTCCTCTCCTTTGTCTCCTCCTCCTCCTTTACACACCTGGGGCTTTTTAACAAGTGCCCAATGCGCAGTACACGGTAATTTTCGCATTTCGCCCTCAGCGAAATGCGGGTCACATTAAGGGCTTCGTTGGAGTGGGTTGGTGAGGATTACGCAAAGGGCTCGGTTGAAGAGGGTTAGCGCAGTTTACGAAAAAACGCCTGTCTCAGCGATTCGCCTTGTCTTATTTGAGTCGCGTTGTTGTTTGCTTCGCTTAGCTGTTCGCTAGCGCATTTGCAACACGCAAAGCTTGGACGGCAATAACGGCTGTAGTTGCCTAAACGAATGCAAAAACTCGAGACCGTTGTAGAAAAATGCAAATGAAGGTTCATTTTGTAGAGTCGCAAGACCTTCTGTTCAGGTATGAGCAATTCTCGTCAAGGTATTATTCTCTGCGGCCTAGAGCACTTTACCCGATTAGTTCTGCCAAGTGCCGAAGAACTATGAGCAAGGGAGTAACTTGAGTAGATATGAACATAAATATAGATATTGGAGATGCCCCTGCGAGCACAACAATTCAGATGTCTGATATCAGAGAATGTAACCGACTTGCATCACAACGTTTATCACATTATTATTCTATGAGCACAGAAAATTCATACTGTTCCACATATTTATGATGAAAGAGTTTTTTTCAAATGGGTTGTCTTCCAGCTACAAAATTAAATACATGCTCCAGCTACGGGGCTGGGCTTGTGCATTTGGGTTTAGGTTTTCTGCTCACGTGATTCAGCAAGCGATGTGCATATACTTCACATAAAGTTCTCAAAGTGACAGCCGTGCTGCTAAAGACACAGAAAATTTGCAGTAGAACATTGCGCATACGATTGTGCTTCACAACAGGTTTGTTATTATGGTATAAGTATGAAAGCGAAAAAGTTACATTACACATGAAACTTGGATGCCCTTTCATTTCGTTCACTTCTTGTCCTTACTTGCGTTACTTCTTGCTGTTTACTGCTTTTAATTTTACTGAAGTCATTACAGCTTTGACAATGCATGCGTATGAATCAAGCTAAACGCAAAGAACCATGCATACACTTAAGCACCGCTCTAAAGAGACCTTCCCGGTAGGATTCCCGAGTTTCGTCAGCCTAGCCTCGCAAGTATTGTCAACAGTCATTCTCAGCAACGCAGAGACATGCGCAGAG
Source organism: Dermacentor variabilis (assembly GCF_050947875.1). NCBI lineage: Eukaryota > Metazoa > Arthropoda > Arachnida > Ixodida > Ixodidae > Dermacentor > Dermacentor variabilis. The sequence continues at coordinate 150,120,945 of NC_134573.1, forward strand.
ACGCCCACAGGGGTTTCCTCTAAACACCTCGCTTTTTTATTGTTGTTCTCTTCGTAGAAGCACCGTTTTCATTCGCTCATCGACCGGTGGCGTGGAACTCGGCGCACAGCTATAAGGGTAGCACTTTCGCGGGAACCCGTTAATTAGAGGCCTTACGACAACAAAGAACACAGGTTGAACTCCTCGTATACTACAGTTCTATTCACGCGTGGTGGGAAGACAATGCTAGGCCTTAGTGGACGGTATTGAGTTCGGAGGGCGTGTGCATTAGGGTTCGGGACCTCTGCCACCATGTACGATGAAACCTCGAAGCTGGGTGGCATCTGTAAGGTGAAAGCTACGTGCAAGGGCTTCATGCCTTTCAGCTTTTTAAGTTTTTTTTTTTTGCAGCACGTACCTTTACCAGTCTAATACTGAACCAACGCATTAGGAAAGAGACAGAGAGAAAAACAGAGAGGGGAAAGGCAGGGAGGTTAACCAGGTGTGAGTTTCCAGTTTGCTGCCCTGCACTGGGGTGGGAAAAATAGCGGTTGGAAAGAGATCAAATGAAGTTTTCTTGCCTAGCAGGACAGTTGCTAACACACAACAAAGTTGGCATCGTTGTCTCATGACTTAATTCTTTCGCTATAACACCAGTGTTCGTGCTGCTCGTCATGCTTAATGAACTAACCGGCACAGCGCCCGTTTGCTCTGCTTCTATCTTTAACGGTGTCCCTGCACTTGTGATCAATTCTTTTTTTTCACGGACCCGTTATGCCACCTCAGCCACAAACGTCTCTTATTCGGGGAAACATCTCCCTTGAAAAGTGGGAGTCGTACACCGATTTCCTCCAATTGCAAGGTAACTTTCAATTAAATTTCGAGGTTCTGCTAGAAAGCGTAATGAAAATTGATCAACTGGTTCTTGACGTTGAATACTTAACACCTGCGCCTGATGGAGCATTTGCGTATGGCCGAATGAATGTGACGTTACTTTAAAGCGCCTACTCTTGTAAACAATATCTTCTTCGGGTTCGTTATTGCGATAGGAATTATATGGACTCTCCAGGCGCATTACTGCCGTCGGCATCGCGGGGAAGTTTCTTATAAAGTCCAAGAGCGATGAAATTGTGAGCCGGCGAACGTGGCTCAATATGCGCGAGCGAGAAAGGTGGGGCTGAAGCGCGCACTCTTCTGTCACGCGCGAGGCACGCGTGGGTGAGGCGAGGGAGCGTTCTTCTCCGGCGGCTGCTGCTTACGGTGCGGCCGTGCGGGAGCCGCATCTTAAGAGGAAGCTTTAGCTCGGGCCCAACTCCGACGCGGCCTATTCAAATACATGTAAAACGCAAAAACGTTTTTATGAGATGACCCCTGGACCGATTTTGATGAAATTTGTTGCATTTGAAAGAGAAAGTTAAATTCTAGTGACTGTTGGAAGCGGAATTTCGATTTAGGGCTTGAATTTTCTTAAAACGATTTTCAAATATTTGACCGTTTGAAAAAAATAGAAGCACGAAGTCTACAAATTCATAGCTCTGCATCAAGAACTGATATCACGGTTCTGTAAACGGCATCCATTAGATCATTCAAAGCGGACAAATTCAATATGTCATTTTACATATTACGTGAATTTGTTACGTTGGTTACAACGGTTTTGCAAAAGTTGTATTTCCCTATGATTAAATTTCTTTATATTCATGTGTAGCATATCAATTTTGTCCGCTTTAGATGTACTATTAGATTCAATTCACAGAATTGTATTATCGTTTTTAGTGGTTGAGTTACAGAGTTGTAAACTTGTAAACTTGATAGTTTCGTTTTCTGAAAATGTTCGATTTTTGCCAATTTTTAATAAAAATTGACGACATAACTCAAAAATTCGAAACCAACAGTCACTAGATTATAAGTTTGTCTTTTAAATGCAACAAACCTCGTCAAATTTGGTGCAGTGGTTGCCGAGAAAAATGAATTCTCCTTTTACATGTATTTAGATAGGAGCACTCGAGCTAAAGCTTCCTTTTAAAGCGATTAAAGCGATCTCCAATGTTTGCAGGGTGCGCGTAATGCCGGTAGCTCCGTATGCGCTGTGCTTCCCACGTGAAGTTCGCGTTAAAGCGAGAGATGCATGGAAGTTATTTCGCTCGCTGCTGCTGCCGCGATTCCTCCCTCCAGCGTTCTCCAGCGAGTTCCCGCGGTAATGGAGCGAGATGTGTTCATGGTTGGCTGTGCGTGCGTGACACTATGCTTGTTAACTTGGTTACTAAGCGAATGCTTACATGTTTATACGGCCGATAAGACTACTATCCTTACTTCGAATAGCTATCTACTAATTTGTTATCGTAATTGATGCTTCGCCTTTCAGGTGAAACTGCGACCTTTTGTCTGATATAGCTTCATGCGTACTACCTTCTTAGCATAAATTTTCTTCTCGTATTTACTGCCCACAACTTTCTGCAAAATATTAGGCATGGAACGAAAAGCTAAAGCTAGCGTTCACACATAAATATTTGCTTAGGCAATTTCTTTCCGTCAGTTTCTTTTTTTTCATGAAATACGGTGATATCTTTATTACGTGCGAACAAACTTAAAAATAAATAGTGTGAATATCATTCCTTGTGATCAAATTATAATGTACTAATATTTTCTTTTTCAATACACCTTCTTCTTGTAAGTTTTGTGGGCCGAATGTACTTACAGACGGCCCCTGATAAAAAAAATGGTATGCCGTTTAATCGTACTACATTAAAGTACAAATAATTATGTCTTGGGCAAAGGATCATAACTATTCCACCTTGCGGCCGCCAGTGACAACAAAATCATTTCGACGGTGCACCAGTGCATGTCCTGCCGAAAATAAACAAATACACATATTCATGGGCATGGAAAATAACACAGTACCCGGCGGGACGAAGCGGGATTAGAAGCCTTCATGGTGCACTGCAATCATCCATGCTGGTATGCTATCGCAAGCCCTCGGAGTGCTTTGAAAAACAAACACGCAGTGACGCGAGGTTGCGTATCGGACAGTGCGTGCGAGCGTGGAACTCGGGAAATCGGATCGACTTTGCTCTTTGTTGTTCGCGTAAGATCACTGACGCGTTGTCTATGAACGGAATGAGGCAATCGGGCAAACTTTGGCAGCTCGAGGCGATGCGGGAGAGCGAATACATCGTCTCACTGCCTAAAGGCTCGATGGCGTTCTGGTGTTTTGGAAACACCATATGCTACTTTGGCAGCACGTCCGTTTGCGCACGTTATAAATTCCGTGCTATTGCTAGCACCCTGCGAGTTTTCCCATGACGTGCGGCCGTCCCACGTCGCAATAAACGTGTCTTGCTGCGACAGGAAGGTATTCTTCCTTGACCCTTTCTTTCTACCAACCAGAAAGAATGTTATCATAATATGTACTTACTAGGTAACTTTTCTATGAAAATAAGGCAGGGGGGGATCTTTACTAGGACGAACGTGAATAACGCCTACCCTTTGCCATAAAGACGCGTAAACCTGCAAAAAAAAGGAATTATATAGTATGCCACTTAATTTCGGGGGGGGGGGGGGGGGGGGTCCCGGGCCCGCTCGGGCCGCGCCCACTCTCCCTTGGGTACGTGCCTGCAGTGACCCATTTTGGCGTGAAGTGAAACGGGTAGATCCGAGTGCGTGTACCAGAAAATCCGTAAAATTATTTTACGGGTGCTCATCGCATCAAAACATGCGTTCGCACTTCCGTTCGGTAGGGAACAAAAAGTTAATTATTTTGAAACGCTTACGTATTGCACAAGGCCTCAGTAATCGTGTGAATAACCTCGACCACCTTTTCAAACGTTTTCGCATGATACAATCGTATGAAAACACTGGGAAATTGTAGACCTATTGGAATGCACATGATTCCACCTAAGCCTGAAAGCAAGAGTGTCAGATTATGGTCGTCATGCCGTTACTTTCTTTTTCGATAAAACTCCAACAATCTCGTTTTCTAATGTAGGAAGGGGAAGAAGAATTTACGAAAACTAAGGAGAGAACGAAATGTTTCATCCAAATTTTAAGCACTTAAGGGTCATAAAGTTGAAGACTACATCCGTCAATTAGAATGCGAAAGCATAATGCCTATAATCGGAGATCACCGACAGCAATTCATCGACAAAACGCAATATCAGTACGCAATGCACAAGAGTATAATGTACAATCTACAGTACAAAAGCCCAATCCACAGAATAGCGTCATATCATCGACAAAAGAATGTCACTTTTTTTCTCATCGAAAGTGTAATAGCTTAATAGATTGTATTACTGGCATGTGTTCCTTTTGCTTAGTCTCATTGATACAAACACAACGTCTTGCTTCATTTCCTTCTTGAGATTTGCCCAATGAGAGCATTTCAGCGTTCAACCTATATTTGTAAACAGGAAAAGGAAGAGGGGGAGGGGAGGGGGCAAGGAGAAGCTTTAAGTGAGTGATCACAATTGCTGTGAAGAAAAACACGATCGAAGTGTGCTGAACAAGGGAAATGAGGTCACCTTTGCCCATTTGTATACCTGCGGCTGCTGGCGACGTGAAGAATCATTACAACGAAGCATTCATAACGCCAATCTACTCGCCCAGGCGAGATGCCAAGTCTCATGCAATGCTACTTTAGGAGGCTAAATGTTATTTCACTTGTCTAAAGGCTTTCACATAGGTTTCGAACTTATCTTTTGTTCGACCTTTTAATAAACAATGCTTAAAAAGAAAGCTGGAACGCGGGATGTCATTGAGTGCTGCGTTGGCCAAGGCTCGTCACGTAATTCTGACGTTTCCGAACTGCCGCCATCTTCGTCAGAGAAATTAACGAAAAATTCCCCAGTGCCCGACGTCGAGGGTTGTTATAGCTTGATTATTCTAACGTTCACTGGTGTTGTTTTACTGTACTGATGTTTAAACCCAATTTTATTTCTCGCTGTCGTTTCGGCAAACTGAGAGAATGACGATTAGCTTCGCCTCCACACTGGAACCCACAACGAGTACGCCAGTTTTGAGCTCTTGCCCTTCTTTGGTTTGGCTTCTCGCTTTACGGCCTGCGCTCGTAATGTGTTCAAGCGATTATTTAAAATTAAATTAAATTATGGGGTTTTACGTGCCAAAACCACTTTCTGATTATGAGGCACGCCGTAGTGGGGGACTCCGGAAATTTCGACCACCTGGGGTTCTTTAACGTGCACCTAAATCTAAGCACACGGGTGTTTTCGCATTTCGCCCCCATCGAAATGCGGCCGCCGTGGCCGGGATTCGATCCCGCGACCTCGTGCTCAGCAGCCTAACACCATAGCCACTGAGCAACCACGGCGGGTAGCGATTATTTAGATGGAACGTGCGGCGCAGCAATAAATCAATATTTGCTGCGCTGGGGAGCCAGCATAAAATTCTCGCTTGCCTTAAGGCCGCACGTGAGCGCATATCATGCGGCATCCAAAGGCATTGTGTTCAAAATGAAAAGTTGCGTGTGGAGTGACTCAGGAATGACTGCGTCGGTTCTTCTTGTGTTTCTTTCTTTTACTACGAGTTCGATTTTCGCGCGTGGCAATAATGGCGTGGTAATTTCTTCCGCTGACACCCACAATTCAAGTGTGTACGTATTACAGCATTGCCCCTATGCACCGAGCAGTTGAATGGAGCCGCAGAAAAGTGCTTTTTTGGCTTTTAACATGTTCGCGGGAAGTACAAAAAAAGAATATTATGCTCGCATGAAATACCACTCAATGACGCGGCTGTTCTCCAATTTTCAATACCAGAGATCGTATGTGGGTAGCTGACGTTTGTGTGCTTGTAACGCAGGTGTCATTTTGTTAAGCGTTGCTTGTGTCTTCATATGTAGAATATGTAGGTTAGTCAGCTGCCTCATCTGCAATAATGAAAAATTACGTGAGTCTTTTCAAACGTCCTTTTTGTTTACGAAACTCTGTGTCTCTTAGTGTGATTTTATACATTTATGCGACTTCCGTTATTCTTGTGCGGAACTTCGTAATCGTTTGTTTGACTCTCTCAAATTGTTCGCGTTTTCAGTTTTCTCTGCCCTGCGAAGACGAGTAGCCGGCGCCAATAAAGGCCACAACCTCTCCTTTAATTGCATATCGATAAAAAAAAAGTGGCACCAAGTATTTCACTCCACCTAGGCACCACATTTTGTCACCTCATTGACCACGGTCTGTGGGACTTGCCCATATCCTTACTAAGGTACCAATATTGTGGTTGACTAATGAATATAACTTTGAATAAGAATGGGAAGACTGATCTACTGCCCTGTGTATCATTTCTAGAGATATTTGGCAGTAATGAAGAAAAGGGTGAGTAATAATTGAAAGTTAGAGAGTTTTGGACGTAACAGCCAATAGCTACCTTCCCGCCCTTGAGCCAGCCAGTACACACTCCACGGGTGTCGAATGTGTACCAATACCAATACCAAGTACTTAGTATTGAATTCCACGACTACGAGAAATAGAAGTTGAGTAAACTGCGTCAAAATTAAAACTGGCTTTCGCATGTCATTTCCTTTTTATTCTCCTGATTTGTTATTTCTCCATCATGCCAACAACAACGCCGTTTAAATAGCATGAGGCAGTTTTCTTTTTCATATTCCGGGTGTCCCACGTAACTTCAGTCAAAAATTAAAAATATGCAAATTTCACATAGCTTGGCAGAACCAAGGTAATGTTGTTTGGCGTCACTTGTAGATACTCAGATTAATTTTTGCATTCCACCTAATTAAATAATTATTCTTAATTATTTACTCAACTTCTGAGACATATAAATATGATTAGATGAATATGTGGAAAAATATTATTATGTAGCACGTACTGAGCGACAGAAAACTGTATCGGGAGTTTTTCATGTCGCTCTACAATTTTATCATTGACACCTTTCATATATTTACAATATTTGAGAAGACAATTAATTAAGGTGGAATGAAAAAAATAACCTGAGTGTCTCCAAACGACTGCAAACAACATTACCTTGGTTCTGTCCAGCTACGTGGTATTTGCATATTTGTAATGTTTTGGCTGAAGTAACGCCGGGAATCCTATATAGGTTCATTTATCTCACTTATCCTCGAAGCAAGAAACAAGAGCCGGTAGCAACAAAAACAGAAAACAGAAAAGTGAATTTTTTTTTAATATACGAAGAGGGTTGGCGAACGATGTGTCAGCTCGAAATTAAATTTGGGCTGATCCTGAGAAGGAACGTAACCAGAAAAAGCGAAAATTCAAGTACTTTGAATACAATTGTGCTTAAGAGCGTGTGCAAATACACTCTTGTTTTTTAGCTGCGGAACTTGTCAAATTTCTCACCTACGCTACAACACCTATTCTCGTGTACTGACGGAAAATACAGCGGGAAACATTCGTAGCGAAAACCAAAACTTCAACTTCTCTCTTTTTTTTTTTTTGGAACCCTGGTGCGACATGGCGTCAGCAACTTTTTTGCTGATTACGAAAATTCCGTTAGTCGCACCTGACGCCTTCTGGAAGCAACAAAGTTAATATTGTCGAGGAGGCACTAATACCTATATTATATCGTGACGTATATGATGTACTATTCTGATTACAAAGCCAGCACAACCATGGTGACAGGAAGCTTGGTTACCGCGACAAGGCGTAAGGCTTTAGAGAATTTTCAATCATAAATACTTTATCTTTCATATGTTAAAACGTTAGTCGGTAGTGCTGTTAGCAGCCACGTACCAACCCAGTATTTTTAATTCCGACTGCGTCTAAGCAAAGAAAGACGCCTTTGAGTTTAGTTACCTGTAAGATTTTGAAACCAAGGAGGTAATGCTCGAGTACAAGATGATCGATTATTCGCTGCGCCAATGGAGACTGATTATTTTGCTGCACCAATGGATCCACGGGAGAATCTTCTTTATATTTTTTTGTACCATGGAGCAGTCGAAGATGATCCTTCACGGTGAGACTCCTAAGGCACGGCAGGCGATCGTCCACCGGGCCAAGTACATCGCCGAAGACGTCATAGGGGCCCTGGACTAAAGGCTCCTCCCCTATACCCCCTTCACCAAAGTTAAAGTTTCCGCCATCATCTTCATGGCCTAGCTGCTTCGATGTATATCACTAGAAAGAGAGAGAAACCGATAGAAGTAACAATATTGTCAGCAACATTCCTCAGTTTTCGAATTCTACACGGTGTTACATTTTTACCTGCCAGAACAGGAACATTCGAAACACCCGTGTTCTGTGGAGCTACAAGAGTCTTCGAAGCCCGTGATCTGGTGATGCTATCCGGTGCCGAAGGGTTTCAGCAGCCCCATGCTCGTTGCCACAAAGCAGACATTCTTTTTTTTTTTTCATGCGAAGAGCCACGGGGATAGAACACACACCCGCATTGTGGTGCCTACTGCTTTCGAAGATTTTTCGAAACATCAAGGTTACTAGCATTTCAACACATCGGTGACCCAACTGAAGAATTCACCTCGGATACGCGCAGCTGGCAACGCCGCAGCGAGAGAGTAAATGTGTTCAAAGAAAAAGAGAAATGAAGAAAATGAGCAAGAAGCGTGACAGTGAATGAAAGCACACACAAAAAAAAAGGTTTCCATAGGGACGCATTTCTAATGCATGCCCGAAGGATCTAAGTACGCGCCGTATATGCGATGTTTGTCATATAGACAAGAGAACTTATTAATTTTGTTTTTTTTTCTCTTTGTTCTTTCTTATACGTCATGCACTTTGGTTTTTTCCGCCTTCTTTAACAGTCCACACAAATTTTGAGCGTACACGTTTTCGCGTCTATTTTATGTTAGTAGTAATTAAACCCGCACGCGTCTGCACTCTCTTTAGCGGCTGCATGGCGTCAGATACGATCGCGTCTCTTGCAAGGAGGCTGCCGCAGGATTTTTACTGAAGGCAAAGCAGGAGAGCAGGAAAGCTGTCATGAAGTATGAATTATTTGCCCTTCAAAGGGAAATCTCGCCAGCAGACGATGTTGAAGCGCCAAGACAAGCTTCTTGCGAGATAACGTGTGGGCGTTGCAATCTGCTTCTTTATCTGTATTTTCATGTCCGCAGATGTTCATCCGCCTTTGAAGACACGAGTACAAGTGCTATGTGGCCCAACTATGTTCGGCACGGCATACGATAACATGGCAACTATTGCACTTTGTTTTTGCTTTCGCTTTTTGTTTTGTTTCCTAATGGCGGACTGGCAGCGACATCAATGGTAAACTTCACTGAGACATACCCAAGTCTGCTGGCTTAAAGTATACGTACTTGCGAAGAATGTATAAATGGAAATTTTAGTTATACAGATGTCGCTATGCAAGCTGTTAGTCATAAAAAAATTGCCTTGCGAGGTTCGCCATATTTGCGACATCTGCCACCAAGGCACCTTTTGTAGGTAGGATTCATCCGTCGCCTGCATGAACTTTGTTAAGCACCAGCCACTGCATTTCGCGATTCCAAGTAAATGCTCGCCACCAAGTGGCCGCGCCGAGAAACAGCCGATCCAGGTTGATGTTTGTAGCGAAAGAGGGTGTCCTATCACGACTTGCACCGCGTACATCGTCGCGATGCCACCGCGTACAAGCCCGAAAATGAAAATAAGAAGAGGCGAATGTCGAAAGAGATTTGTTGTATGCTATTTTACGTGTCATCGCGGTGAAAGACAGTAATGTATGATTTCATCGTTTCTAGAAAGAAGCAAACGACGCGCATCGGAGAGCGACTTGGATAAGAAGCTTCCGCATTGAGAAAAGGTAGCTGATACTATAACAGTTTGTTCCAAGCACTTCACTCGGGTTGACTTCGTTATTCCCGACGAGTAGACTACTGCTTTCCTTTTGTTTATTTTAGATGTCTTGCTGGCGTTTCAAATTGCGGAGTGTGCTTCGTTCAGGCAGGTGCTTTGACAAATTGTAGTGATGTACAGTCAACCGAAAAAGTTTACGGACAGCGCGATCTCAGAGAAAGTTCAATTCCAGAGAGCAGCCTCTAGCAGTAGCCAGTAAAACTGTATAGGACAATGGCGTTAACGTATTCTAGTGGAGGCACCAAGTGAAAATACTAGGATGTGTTGTGAGGCTGCGGAAATATTCAGCTTTTTCTCAGATTTCACGGCCCGTAACATTTTTTTTTAGTAGTGGTACGCTTAAGCTTCATTTGGTTTTTGTTCGTTTATAGTTCTCAGCCCTACGTTAGTGCCACTGATGCTTTAAGCCGCAGGAATATTCTCGCTTATGTGCTTTGTATGCAGACACGGTAGCGGTAATGATAACTGCCTCGGGAGGTCTGAAGTTGACCATGACTCACGTTACACTGCGAAGCCACATATCGTTTTCAAAGCATGTTTTAGTTTGGCCGTGCAAGCAGAAGATGCTGTTTTCTCATTCTACGCGACGAGCTGTCGGTTCACTTACTCGCAAGAAATTTAGAAGCCACTGCAAACAGCGCTCGTTCAAGGTTTGGAGCGTTCGACCTGCGCACGGCGCCGCTAGACTGCTTTCTCACACTGTGCACGCTGCTAAATTCCATTACAACTGGTTCAATTCGTTCCCAAGTGATGCAGTTACACTAACACAACTGGCTTTGCCAAAAGAAAACCCTGGCTAAATTTTGGAATCCCAGTGGAAGAAATTCAACTTGGTCTTATTGGTTGTTATTGGATTTTCACGTTTTACCGGGTTTTAGGATTTCTACGGGCGGCAGATGTCTGCTGTGTTCCCGAGCCCTGGCCCTACCTCGAACATCTGTGTACTGCGAGCACGTATTAAGTGACTGTCATCGGACGCAGATAACCTTATCACACGTATCAGCTAACTATAAAAAGAAGGTACACTTCGACTCCAAAACGGAACCCTCATTTGTTTTTATTCGAAGATACACTGCCCAGATAACTTCAACTTTTTACCCTCGTTCTATAAGTGCACAATGGCGGTATATAGCCTCTGAAAGCATGATAAACGTTGCTGCCTATATAATGTGACATGTTATATCGGACGTACTGCAACGCGAGTCGCAGTGTTGAGTTGCCTACGAAGGTCAAAAACAGTCAAGTGTCGTACCTGCAGCAGTGGAGCAACCCCGCGAACAAGTGGTTGCACCTTTCGGAGGCAAGTTACGGAAAAACACCTTTTTTAACATCCTGCTCACTTGAAAAGCTCTGTGTCTTTAAAAAAATCTCATGCGGCTAGCTGGGCAGGCCGGACATTTGCATGCACAGCGCAACTACTTCACCGATTTTGTCGCTCAAATCCTTGACACCGACCAAAATAAGGTGATCGGCAGCAAGGACTATTTCGGTTTCCGCGAAAAACCTCGGTTTGATGCCACAAGAGAGAAAAAAAAACGTGACCACAGCAGCAAGCGAAAGAGCCGCCGCCAATCTGGATGTCGTAGCCATCTTTGATTATTTGGACAGTGTTACCAGCTCAAGTAGTGGATTCTGGTGTTGCCAATTCGTCCAAGCAAATGACCAGACCACGCAGAGCGGATGATGATATCGTGCAACAGCAGGTGGCTTTGTACATCGCAGATGGCTGTCGTCTCATCATGATCATTAAAAAGACGCTTCCACGCCATCGCTTCCTGTTCATAATAAGTGTAGCCGACGTATGTGCACGTATATTCTTGATTTTCATGTATATGTGGGTATTTACTAGACGTTGAAGATGTAGTCAGTGTAGTAACAATTTTTCAATGTGTTTGTTACCTTATCTCAGGCGATCGCATAATGTATATTACCGAAAGATGTCTGCTTTTAACAAGAGCTAATTTACTCTTCATCGACATTCCTTAAAGTGCAGTTTGAAGTTGTGCCGGGGATATGCGGACAGAGCAGCTTTTGCCTTGTTTCGAAACAGAAAAGAAGAGAGGAGTTTGAACAATTGGAAAGTACGGTGACGTGGCATGCATGTAGGTTTTGAGGAAATATTTGAACGAAGTGTCTGCGTGAAAGTTAAATGACGGTGTTATGACGTACAGTCAACAGCAAAAGTTTACGGGATGCGGTTTCCTCTTCGAATGTGAATTCCTGCGCTGTTAAGACATGACACTTCGTATTTAATGAATCACTGTGTCGGTGGCGATGCTACTACATGCCGGAACATTTTATTCGCAGCTGTGTAACCACACTTCGCGAGAATTCAGCTTCTTGGCAGATCCTGCGTCCCGTAAACTTTTGCGGTTGACTGTACAGTATGATATACTCTGTCGTGCGTTAGAACTAGGCGACAAGTAATGCCATTGGAGACAGACTAGCGCAACTGAATAACATCCCAGATAAATTTGACTACACTAGTTTTCACATATTCGAGACTACTAAAATATCTACTTGACGATATCATTTGCATCGGAACATATGTTTAATTTCGCCCTAAAGGTGACGAAGAGTTTTACTGAACTGGGTCAGAGGCATAAGGGCCGAGAACTGGGTTAAGGGCATAAGGACACCGCTTTCTTATTTGCTTTAGTTATAGCAATAGTTAGTTGACCAAGTCTGTGCGCCATATTGAAAAACTAAAAGCATATGGATAAAAAATCGCGATATCTGTAGAAATGACACATTCAGCCAAGGATTTCTTCATCTTTCTACAGAACCCACAGCGTATATATGGTGTGTCCTCGGTATTGTTAGCCAAACTGTTCAACGAAAAAGAATATTATTAAAATTTACGGCGCAAGACACTATATTAAGACGTACGGCGTTCGGCCAATTCTTATAATTGAATCTTGCACATTGTTCTCGTCATTTTTTCTTTCTTCTTTTTAGTCGTCAAGCTAGGCTAACGTTAGCTGGGACACACTGTATGTACTTTATTTACGGGGAATTATAAGCACCCCACGATTCTGACAACCACATAATATTTTTATACCCGTACTCAAAAGGGAAGAAAAGGAACGTAATAACTGAACGCAAGCACGATTTGATTCTCCGCACCAACCCTTAGTACGTGGCTCTGAGAGTTCCAAAAAAAGGAGTACTATAGATCATGCAGACGGACAGAAAACACGCGATACAATCAAGAACGCGATTTATTCAAAACAGTGCGAAAATACACACATGCACAGAATGCTCCCTAAAGCAAGGATACCCTAGAGCACACCAAAGGATAATCAGAGAAAGTTCCGTTTTGCAGGCGTAACGTTAAGAGACATGAAAAAAGCGGTGGGGATCAGAGAACGGCGATAGCCGATATTCTAGTTGACAGTACGAGAAAAAGAAATTACAGGCCATGCGAACCATTACAGGCCATGTAATGCATACAGTAGACAACCGGTAGACCATTAGAGTAACAAAATGGGTCCCAAGAAAAAGGAAGCGCAGTCTAGGACGGCAGGAAACTAAAGGGGGTGAATAAATTAGCAAATTTGCTGGCGCAAGTTGGGATCAGCTAAAGACTTGGAGATCGCTGGGACATGCCCTCGTCCTGCCAGCGGCAATAAATATAGGATGATGATGATAATGATGATGACGACGACGACGATGATGATAATGAGGATGATGAAGCTGATAATAATTATGTCCTGCTCATTCAATGCAAACCGAAACTTTCAGTTCTTGTTGGTTCAGTAATCAACCAGCACAGGTTACCTTTCTGTGGTATTGACCGAAGGTGGAAGTCAGACTCCAGCCGTCCCGATGTAGAAAAAGCCGTTTATTCAACATATGCACCCAATATATATATAATCAAGAACAGAAGCGCCCCCTGGGGAATGAAGAACTCAAATGAATAACGAAACTAAATATAACACTTTCCTCCCCGTAAGAACGAATCGCAGCCGTTATTAATACGACAGGCTCTGCGGTTTTCTTTCAGTGGGCATCCTTCTCAAGAATAGCATTACGAAGTTTCGGGCGCCACAGGAACAAAGGAACAAAATGATAATAATGCGCTATCTCACAGCGTACTCTTGCTCCTACATCTGATACACTGAGCGCGTTACCTCTGCATTAGGAGATGTAGCTCTCCAAATGAGCCATATCTTTTACTGCCATATCCCGTTTCCTCACGTGGCGTTCAGTTAATGGCAGCAGATAGCATTACCTCATCATGTCTCTGAGTGTACGTAGTGCCCACGCAATTTGATAACGAGGCCATTTTCCTTCCTTCCTGTTCTGCAAACACTCATTTCGAGCAATCCGCTGCTCTTGCCATCTTATGCAAGTCCTGCATGAGCAAAAATTGGTTATCACCGAAGCTCCTCCGACGGCCCGAAATGTGAGGAGCGCTGATGACAGCGAGGCGTAAAAAGGCGAAGGAGGCCGTTTCTACAAGCCAGCTTCTCGGAATTTAATAGAGGTATATTCAGCGTAATGCGCTGGTAAAATTACCTACGGTTGAGCGCGTCGCAGTGTCGAAATATTCATTTTCGTTTGTCTTCGCAGGGATCTTCATATCAACAGTCAGAAAAGAAAAAGAAGATAAGGAATGGAAAGTGAAAATAAAAAAGAAAGAAAGCAGTCTTCAAACAGACATCTGGCCACAAAATAACGATAGATTACACCTGTGGTCGGTTTCACTCAGCCTCATTCAATTGGCACAGCTCTTTGGTATGGCTGTAACATGGGTAACGCGTTAAGGAAACCTGCGCTGTTATGGCATTGGTAACGCTGGTAGCGCGGATAAGGTGAAGAGTGAAGTTTAAGGCGCAGTAATGTCAATACGCTGTGCCTTCAATGTCACAGTTAGACCCATAATTAGCACACCTAACAGAAATTAAAAATAAAAAAAATGAAGAGGACGCTTTTTGCGAAGCCGTACCGCCCGCTTCACCATAAAACCATGAAGGCCGAGAGGCCGTTCCTCTTTTAGACTGATTAGTGTAACGAGCATACGCCTGCTAGTTTACTCTGCAGCTGAGGCGGCTCAGATTATGTACAACAGTGTAACTGATTTGTAATGACAAATAAAAAAGTAGTAGAAACGATATGGATTCTTTGTTATAAAGCAATAAACACTTCATTTTTTTTGTCATGCCCAACATTTTATTTCCGTTCTCGTTGGCTTTTCTTTCTTCAGTAATCTCTATTCTTTTATTTGCCTAACTTCTTGCATGTCTAAGCACCTGCCCGTCTAGCGGTGGAATGAAAAATTTTGTCTGAAACAAGGTCATTTGCAGCTGTAGCTTAAAAACGACCTGTACCGAGAAAATCTACTGCCTATGCCAACGCCAGTTGAGAAATCCGTTACAATTTATTGCCTAAGTTGACGGCTGGCGGCGCACAATATATGTGAGTGTCACTGTTTCAATGTGCGAAGGATCCCGCTCTACGCCCCGCTTGACACAGACGAAAACCATTTGCTTCACGGAGAACAGAATTCTAGGATTCCGTTCCTATTCGACGGCTGACGAAGCGTAGAGCATTGACCACTCCGAACAGACTTGGCAACCACGGTCACCAGCTATTTAGGCTGTGCGCTATACGGGAGCACTGTTACGTTCACAAGTCCTCTAGTGCTCACTTTTGCAAATTGACAGACTGCTCCTCTAAGCAGTAGTCCTTGGTGTCCCGTTTGAAAGCGGAATAGACAGCCATCGGTGAATCCCAGGAGTCCACTTGAAGTCAGCCCCCCTCAGCGACTGAGACCTAATTGCCTCACGAGTTTGGCCTTTTAGAGGCGTCTTGGGTGCCTTTAGGACGGAAGATTTGCGGTGGACAGCGCGGAAAGGGGGCTGTGTATGCTTTTTTCATTCAGCTAACACCCAGGTGCTTCGTTTTCCGTGCATGCGTTCTGTTTATTTCTCACAAGCTAGCGCTGTGGCAGGGTACACGGCTTTTCCACCTTCGGTCGGGGCGTGGTCTCTTGTTAAGAATTTAATAAGAACGCATGTACGCATTTACGCACGTATACGAAAACGTTAATTTTCGCGCGTGCATGCGAGCGTGCGTGCCTTTGCCCGTGCACCCGCGTATCCCATCTATGAATACGTACCTTTATAGCTGAAGCCGTATCTGCGGCGCTTCCTGGACCAAAGTGGCCATACAACTAAGATAGGACAAAAGTTCCTTAGAGTATACTTCCGCGCATACCTAATTAAATGTTGGCCATACATCTCGTATATCATATAAACACTATGCGAAATAAGCCAGCCTGTCAATTTCAGCGTTACTATAAGAATGAGAAAGTAAAAACGGCATCGAAATGGCAGCCATCTTGGCCCTTCCTATTAACAACAAGTATTCTATTGCACTTCGTTTGATTATAACATTTATTTAAGGATGGTGTGCACCATTATTTGAGAGGCAAGCTAGGATGATAGGGCTAGAGAGGAGTGCTCGCGAGTGACCCGACTCTTACTAAAAACACGTGAATGAACCGTGTGATAACTTAGCATCGAACTCATCAACGCAGATGTACCAAAAAAAAAAAATAATAATCCGCCTCCATTGCACCCTGTGAAAGCGGACGTACAGCGAAGCGGTTTCCGACGTTAGACAAGCACGATCGACGTTAGACAACGTTAGGCAAGCACCACCGCCACAAGTGACGTACGTGTGTGGAAGTGCAGCATACATGATCATTCCCTTAGGCCCACCGCCAAACGCAAGTGCCTTATTGAATTAAATGTTTCAACGTAAACTGCGACAACGAATTCGTAAAGTACGACTTGCACACAAGCTGCAGACGTGATAGCGTCGGAGTGTAATTCAAATATACGAGAATAACGGCATCGTCAGGTGACGATATCGTGTGATGACGTAAACTGATCACACCATCACGTCAAACGTGACGTCACGCGATGATGGCTTCGTCGAGTAATAATGTCACCTGATGACGTCTTCTGATGCCTCTTGGAGAAGCAGCTTCTGTCCGAAAGCCACAACCCCCTCTCTCCTGCATTTACAGCGTGACACTTATGTCAACCCGTCGTCCGCACAACGACACGGCAGTAACGAGTGCGTTCTCGAGCCCGGTAGCCTGACAACTGTCCGGACCAAACCTGTGGCACTTACGACAGCGGTGGTCCAGCCACAGCCATTTCCTCGTCTATGTACGCAGCGCAACGTCTGCCTTGCTTCGGAAGTCCGAGGGGTCGTGTTGGCCTCTCCTGGAAATCTACCCAACACCCAGCAAACGCTTTTCTGCATAGGGTGAAATTTATTCCCTGTACCAGTGTCTTTTGAAACACTGCATTTCCTATACACTTCGATATATTCGACGCACGTTTCTGTATGTAGCACCAGATCTATACCCACGCTGGCGTCCGGCTGCGCTTTCCGACGACCATGTGATAAGGCCATCGTGGGGCTCCGATCAACGCAGGCCGCGTCGATGGTTGTTCTCTGGCTTACACTGGATGTCGACCACGTATTGCTTGTTTTGTTAATAATAAATCGGAATACACGTCGCCCACTTCTTTGCCAAGTATAAAGTGTATAAATTTCGGGAACGGAACCACAAAGCCGCCTGTCCTTATAGCGGCAACCCATGGCGCATGTCTCGTTCCACCCGCAGTTTATGGCTTCACCTTCACAGTGTCAGATGGCGGCACTGTTCCGTTACAGCAAATTCTACACGTTCTGCTATAGGCACTGCAGTAAGCGGTAGCCTACAGGCAAACCATCCACTCTAATGCGCTAATAGAATATGTCCGCAACGAAATGTGAGCGCTAACGAGCCGGCGATTTAGCCAGAAGAGGAATGCGTAGTTAGCGTTCCACCCGTATTTTGATGGAGATGTTGTGCCACTGGTCCGTGAATTGGCCGCCGAGCTGGGGACAACTGCGTGAACTTGGAGGCTCTCGGTCACTGTAGCCTAGGTACGAAGTTGGAGCATTCTGGGGAACGTTTAATACCGCGTTATTAAAATCGTTATTATGTTCGTTATTAAATGTTCGTGCAAGCCGCCTCTGGTGGACGAGAGCTGATTTTCGTCAGTGCTCTCGCAGCCATATCTAGAGACCCTACAGGGCTTCCTGCTTTGAGTACTGAAATAGCCCACTAAATTTAGAGACCATGAAGGACAGTAGTGCGCCATTGCGGAAGCATGCATAGTCGACGAATTCGCCCTCGCTCCGCCATCTGCTAGCCTCATTGATAGCTAAGATCGTACAGCGACCATCCCAGAAAGGCATGGGTTCTGGGTTTAAATCCCACGCCACGACGAAGTTTTCTTCAACCGCAAAGCTTCCTCATTGAGAAACCCGTACGTATTCCCTTGGTAGCTTCGTGCTACAGGTTATGTGGATGACAATTTTCCCTTTCGTGAGCCTTCCTCCGTGCACCCTGCGGGCTTCCGCATCATCGATTTGCTATAATGGATCCGTGTACTGATACTTCAGAAAATGCATGAGTTATGCGCTGTGAGCATTGAACTTTGAGGAATATCGTTCAGAAAAAGAAATTTAAAGAAAGCAATGTTTTGCTGGTCTTGCGCACGAACTTTTGGTCAAAGGCGCTGGCAGGTGTGATGTCTACTTCACATGCCACAAAACACTGAGCAATATTATTAAGGTAAATTATTCTCTGCTGGTGACAGCATCTCAGTTTCACGTGGCATTTCCACGAGACTCATTTATTTTAGTGACAGCTGTGCGGATGGTCACGTGGGAAGTCGACAGACTCGGTTTCACCGAAAGAAACTAAAGTTCACCTCTTATTCCACTTCCACATTGTTTACACTCAGTCATCGCCTAAATAGGGAGAAAGAAAAGGGGGGGGGGGTACAAGAAAAAACCCATCTAGAAGTGCTCCTCCAGTAGGATCAACCGGCATCCCCGCTTTCTCATGAGAACACTTTTAGTGCATTAAGCTGATCCAAAGCCAAGCTCGAAGACTCGTGTAACTGATGAGGCCCCGGAGAAACGGCCTCTCCGCAGGTGGTTCGGGATATTAAGACTGGCTTGTTGCCCCTCACATCGCATGTGCACATCACAGTACACTTCGTGTTCCACAGTCGCACGAAATAAATTTTGAGGCGGAGAGAGAGGGTAACCGTTACTGATGAGCTGGCACGATTAGCATTAAAAAGCACGGCGAAAGTAGGCGGAACTTCGGGTTAATTTTATTCACCGCTTCACCTCGCCTTTATGTCAGATGTGCAGGATTGGTATTCTTTTTCCCTTTATTCGAGGAAGAATCTTCGGCAAAACGGCAGCGGAGCAAGCAGGGCGTCGCCTTTTGTTTTTAATTACCTTTTGCGCCACTCTTATCAGGGCATGCCATGCGCGGAAAGCAGCTGTCTCTCGAAATATTATTAAGCACTGAAAAGACATCGGCAGGAATGCCCCACCAGGATGAGGCAAAAACAGAAGAATTGCTTTTGGTTTCGTGCTTCGTGCTCCCTTTCACTTTCACTTTCCGGTTTTGGTTCGAGCGTGCGTTGACTCTTTCTTCTTTTACACAACAATGGCGCGCTTTGAGCATCCATTGTTCCTCCATATGTGGAGTGAAAACATTACCACTGTGAAGCGGGTATTGTGGTGCCTTTTTTATCACGCATAATATGATGGTGGAAAGTTTATCAATGTGTTCAGTTGTTACTTCGTGTATTGTTTGAGCAGATTTGAGTCATGCATACGGACTCGGCTGTTCGGTGTTTCCAGCACGGTGGTGACCTCCCTTTCTGGATTATATGTATTATATATATCGTCCACTTCGTTTTGTCCACTTCTCTACTTTTATGTCCTGTCTGCACGCCTCACCTCTTTTTTGCATAATGAATCCTTATGAATCCTTACCAACTAGCTGAGCTTTCTGTCGTTGTAAGGATGCACTGGTCGTATCCAGGTGGACTGTACGCGATAATCTAAATTACTCTATTGCCAGAAATAACCACTTTAACTCTACATACATCATATATATATATATATATATATATATATATATATATATATATATATAATGTATGTAGAGTTAAAGTGGTTATTTCTGGCAATAGAGTAGAGTAATAAGGCTCTGAACTTAAAAAAAGAATGGGATATATATATATATATATCCCATTCTTTTTTTAAGTTCAGAGCCTTTAAATCTAAGCTTTCTTGGTAGGCTAAGCTACACCAGCGTTTAGTGATTGGCTGGAACTAGTTTAGGTGGTCTGCTGCACGTGGTAGCGTTCCTCTAAATGCTCCAGGGTCACTATGCTACAGCGGCTGAGCACAGCAGGACAGTGCGTTCGCTCTCCTGTCGCCCTTGTTGTGGTCCGTGTTAGCGCCGTTCAACCACGCGTAGTTAGGCACAAACCGGCCTAAGTGCATAACATGCTTATCTCAGTCGCTTGCCCCGCGTCAACTTGTCCGCATCTTCTTGTCGACGCGTGTGCACTGCTTATCCTTTGTCCGCGAGTGTAATTCTAAAGTAGTTTTCTAAGAAGTTCTCGACGTGACACCAGCAAACTTTTCCAAGTGGCTCTACAACATAGTTGTCTGGAAGTTCACCGAATTTTTCCTCGGTTTCTCGCCATATGATTTCTTCGTTGTACAGGGTATATAATTACTACAGCATATATTACGAAGCATAGCTAGATTATATGTTGTTACTTATGCAATAATAATAATAATAATAATAATACGTGTTACGCACTGTGGTGCTTCTTGTTTGTTAAGTAACCGTGCAGTTAATCTACAGGCAACTTCAGTAGAAGATGAAGAACCACGTGAAATACGTCGTTACACTGCTTCGCAGCAACGTGCTACTTAAAGCTCTCGCTGTCATGAAGGGCGGAGATCATACTTGTCTTAACACGAAAGTGTGGAAATATTGTAACAAGTTGTAGAGAAACACGTTATAAATACCTGCCTGCATTGCTAAATCATCATATTAAAGATACGTGGCGAAATAGATTTTCCCTGCAGTCTCATATGCATTGAGAGGCATGCATGCGTCCTGTCAACGTCACCGCGATTTCTTCAAATGGTCGCTAGATGGCAAATTAAAGAGAACAACTCTGCCAAAGAGCTTTGTCATCTGCTTCTTGTCTATACGGAGGCGAAAGGCAGGTCTCTTTCCTCTTTCTTTCTCGCTTTCTTTTTTTTCTTCCATTCCATCCTTCTCTTCCTTTCTTTTCTCTCTCTTAATCTTTTTGTTGTTGTTGTTGTTTTTTCGCGCATTGTACGTTTTTTTCCCTCTGTGGCGTCTACAAAGTGCAGATGCGGGCGCAATATCAGGGGAGCGAGGTGCGCGTCAAATTCCAGCCTGTCACCGACATTGACGAATTCTTCCTGCGGTGGCACTGCCAGTGATTTTATCGCCCCCCTCCCACCACCTCCCCTTCCCCCCACGGGTACCACGACCCCGATGGACTTCTTGCCAGCGTGACATAAAGGCTACGAGCTTTCCAGCCAACGCTATAAGTACAAAAAACTGCACTAGTGTCACCCTCGGGGCGAGCAGCGAGGAGCTCGGGTCTGCTCTGTCTCTTCATTGGCGCGGACCCAGACATTGACGGCGCGTGGGTTCTGGTACATAAGTGGTCGGGCAGTAATTGCGCACGCAAACGCTACGGCGCGGCTGGTGACAGTGATGGAAAGGCACGCAGTGGCCTCAGTAAGTGTCGCAACCTATATGCTTGCCGGTAACGGTTGCAAACTATTCGAGAAAAGTGTTGGTACTCCTTTTGTCCGTCGATTTTCAGCTTTGGATTGCTTCGGTTGGCACAAGCAAATGGACCTTCTAAAAATGAACATTACGGGGGGTCAGACTTTAATGGATAAGCAAAAATAAAGGTTTGTATTGTCGTTATCCTACCCTTTTGTGTGTGTGTGTGTGTGTGTGTGTGTGCGTGTGCGTGTGTCTGTGTCTGTGTCTGTGTGTGTGTGTGTGTGTGTGTGTGTGTGTGTGTGTGTGTGTGTGTGTGTGTGTGTGTGTGTGTGTGTGTGTGTGTGTGTGTGTGTGTGTGTGTGTGTGTGTGTGTGTGTGTGTGTGTGTGCTTTTTAGGCGTTATGAGGATCCATATTATATTCTAGACAATCCTGAGCTATACGTCGATGAAGAATCGAACCGTGGTGATGAAGGTATCTGGAGATGGCGAAAACGAAATTTTAATATTTCGCCCGCATTATTTCTTTTACCCTTGCACCGACAAAAGAAGAAAAAAAAATAATGCTGGCTTTCCCGTAACCGAGAGTAGATGCAAGCATGAAATGGATACCGACTAAGCAGACTGGTTGAAGTAATTACGAATAAAACTCACCACCTTCTCGCAAGCATCAGTGGCGCGCCGGAACGCCGCCGGTCTGGATGAATGGATAGATGGATAGATGAACGGGGTGGTAGGTGAGCCACCTCCATCTCCGACAACGGCAGCTAAAAACATTTCATGCTTAAAAGATACGTCGAGCGCATCATAACTGACCAGAGAAGCGCATGGAGGCCACACGTAAACCAGCGTATTCAAATCTGTAAATATAGTATGTAAAAATAACAAACACCTGTATGCTTGAGTGCAAGTATCTGTGATATTATAAGGCCTCAGAATGAACCTGCCACGCTTTACGTTTATTTATTGTGAACGAACATAGAAACAACCCACTTCTACTTCGTTCAATTTAAGTAAAACTATAATAATGTAAGTACGAGAGCGAGAGAGAGGCTTTTTATCAGCAACACAGATTTTTTACTTCATAGGTAAATACCAATGCGTACAGCGGCCATTGGAGAAGACATCTATGTGATAATCCGGTATTTTGCATGTTGACTTAATTTTTACGCAATGTGGACACATGCAAACTGTAAGAGCAGCTCCAACCGATATAGTTTTTATGTCCGCATATTTCTCGAAACTGGTGCAAAGCATGGACACATCTAAAAATGTCATGTGCTGATTACTGGCTGACCTGAATTCTACAACAATAAAATGCCCCTGTGAAATCGTTAACTAATAAGTTATACAGTGACCTTTTCTTAAAGAGTAAATGTATTGTTGATTATTGCTGAAATTCTAAACTCAACAGCTGCTATGAAGTTTGGTAGACAAAAATATTTTCTCTGAATTCCCTTAGGGAATTATCGAAAAACTCTTGCTCCCATACTATATATATATATATATATATATATATATATATATATATAGTCATACGTATATTTTGCTCACACTACATAGAAGTAGTAGTACCTGCGGTCAATGGAGTGATAATGTTTCACACTGTGATGCCAATGAAAACGCTTACACTCTCAAAGCTGAGAGAATAACAGCATGTTTTGAAGAACAATGTTCTTAACCAAACTTAGGCACTCCATCACCATCAGTGGGGTATTTCAGTTGTTTCTGCGAAGAAATTAAGTAACTTTTATAAAATCACGCGTGACAGATAGCACAATTCTAATCCTTGAGGTCTATTGCAAAAATATGTGGACATTATTTGCGCGAGAAACCAAAATGCATAATCGAATAAATAACTAAAGTTTAGCAATTGAGTTTATAACCAATTATTTTATGGGACATATTGCAATTTACAAATTGTAAACAGGGAGATGACAAGGCGTATTCAAGTGAATCCAGTTGTCAGGACGACACCTGTTTCGAGATATTAATTACCGTACTCGGCTAATAAAAGCATTACCGGTCCAGTTTGTTTCGTGGTTCAATGGATAAAACTGTGTCTTGTTAGAATGAGTAAGTGGAACGACAGCGCATGTCTACTGCAAGTTGGATGGCACAGATCCCCAAAAAAGGTGTCATCCACAGGATTCTTTTCGAGTGGATATTCCATGCAGGTTCACCGACTGCAATTAATAAATTGCATTATGCACTGGGAGGTAATAAGTTATAAGCATAATTAGTGAATTTTCGTTAATTAAATAATTAGTTTGTTAATTATTTTTCCCGATGCAGAGCGCTGCTCTCCAAAGGCGCATCACCGGTGTCTCCGAAGTATTAGATATAAACGGGACCACGTGCTTTCAAAGCCACAGCGCCTGAACGTCATTTGCAAGTCTCGAGGCCTTACGCGAATACCAAAGTATCTACCGCTCGCAGGGGCGGCGGGGGGGAGGGGGGGCACAGCGGTTTGCTTCAAACACAACTTCGCGTCGCATGCTCAGGGGTTGGTGAAGGAGAGACAAGGCTCCCTGCTCCGCACCGGCGATCAGTCACGCCTGGCTGGCCCCCCCTAAAAGCGCCGCCCCACCACGCATTCCTACTTGTCACGATCGGCGACAGGCCTGCGTATCCCGTAATGCGAGCATACGTGCGTGCAGCACGTGCGCGTTTTTATTGTCAGTGCGTGCGTGCGTGCGTGCGTGCGTGCGTGCGTGCGTGCGTGCGTGCGTGCGTGCGTGCGTGCGTGCGTGCGTGCGAGCGAGCGTGCGTGCGTGCGTCTTTTGTCATTGCAAAGCTTCACTCCTTCCGCCAATCGATGTTGCTTTAGTTTTCCTTTGCGTCCCGTTGCCTGATGTGTGTGATGCGGGGCGTACACGTATACAACAAAATTGCCTTTCGGGTGGCGACTAAGCATGCCAACTATGAGCCCCCCCTGGTTAACCTCCCTGCCTTTCTCTGCATTATTTTCTCTCTCTTAGAGTCCCCCTCAGCCCCCCCCCCCCCCCCTCTTTGCCCATATGCCGCTTTTCTGGGGTTCTCCTTTTGTTTCGCCGCTCCAGTGCAGGATATATTTGTTGTCTCAAGTATGCTTAGAACGCTGTGTGCGCTAAATACAGCGCATGCTGCGCCGAATATATTCCATGTGAAATTCGCTTAATTATATTTCCGAAAAGGTGTGCTAACGGAAAATACTAAGCCGAGTAAGATCGGTAAATATTTTTTTTGTCTAGAAGTCTATCATTGCTTCCTGTATGGCAATATAATACTTTGTTGCCTAGAAACTGCCTGCCGGGGTCCTGCTGCTAGTCCTCGATTTGAATCGCCCGCGCCAGGCAGACGAGTTGACGCAATCTCCACGTGACCCACTCTCCACCTCTCTCCGTAAATCTTCCTAAGCTGACATGCCGGGAGAGGTACCATAGTCCAAAATATGTGGCGCCGCTCCGCTTTTTCATCTCCGTCATTTTCTCGCTTATAAAAGCTCTGTTGTCGTTTACGAATTATGAATTCGTTATTACAGGCAGCCAATCTTTCACTCTAGCTGTGGGTAATGTTTTCCTTTAGTATCTATTTAACAAACAGATACCTACATATTGTTTCTGCGTACTCATGGAGACTGAAAGCTATTGAGCTCCAAAACAATGTGTAACATATAGAGTCATAATGAGCGCAAGAACGGGACATAGATTAAGGAAACACATGGCACCAGAGCCCGTGTCGTGCACAGCAGGTGGCAAACTAACAAAGAAATTTCGGGAAGCCGGGGCACGTGCTCGGTCTGCCCTCTCCCCTCCTCCTTGCTGCGCCACTCGCCCCACATGACGCACTTGCAAAGCGTTGTAACCGTGGCTCAGTACTCTGAAGGCCTCTCTAGCCAATTAAAATCAGCGATTAAAGTAACACATATACAGAGATAACTTGCACTTTGTCTTTCTCGTTCGAAAAGAGCAACTAACCCCAGTCTAAAGACTGAAGCACAACATAGGCGGCGTGTTCGTGTGCCCTATATAGGAACATATGCACGGTTACGTCGCGCCAACGTCAACTTACTTTTTTCTTTGGTGTCTGCCTGTTTCTTTCTGTGCGCGCTCTGGAATTCTGACTGTTCGCCAAGGGAGCTGCAAATAAGACAGTAAAAAAAAAAGAAAAAAGAGTGAAGAAGTGGAAGTCTAGACACATGAAAACTGAGCCGCTGTCAGAAAGACGGGGCCTCGGTGCTGCTCTTGCGCTCATGCGAAAACCGCCACCGCACTTGTAACATACCAAGCTCTTTTTCTCTTTCTTTCCTGGTCTCTCTTTCTGAAAGCTGGAGACAGCGTACGAGGACCGAGATAGTAAATGCAATAACGAGACACATAACAGCGTTGTTCTAATCGTAGAGGTTTTGTTAACAATACCAAATATTAATTTGAAACCTCCAAAAAAATTTAAAAAAGAGCTCGAACCTTGACGACTTTGGAGACGAGGCAATTTCGTCACAGCTTGGCAAGAATGATAATTAACTCTGTAAGCGCTCTAGTTACTTTTCTCGGAGGACTCAGTCACAAAAAGGCAATTAAATTGCGTCGGATAAACTGAGTTGGCTAAAGAAAGCAAGAGAGATAAGGCGAAATAAAAAGAGAAATGACAGGATAAAGCTGCTTGTGTGTATGCTGATTAATGTAAAAGAAATGTCAAGCAAACGCGTATCCTTTGATATAATCTTTACGCTCTCGTAGTTGTACAATAAATGAATAACTCCTAGAGCAGGAGTATGTATAGAGAACGGTGAATAACGCATGGATCATTAAGTGCAAGGCGCTCATCGCACGAGGCATCTTCCTCAAGCACCACCTGCTCGCGAGCAACTCAGAGTTATCAAAGGTGAACAGAACCGCAACGACGCGAGGGACTTTTATAATGACGATGTGAATATAAATGGTGGAGACCGTATACAGAGATTACGGTGGCCTGCCCTTACTCTCGACTACAGCACGTTAAAGTCCACGGAATGGCGTACCACGCTTGCTGTATCCCTCGGGGGTCTCTCCAGAAGAAAAAAAAAAAAGAAAGCTGTTATGGAGAAAAGGCCTACAACCCAATGTTACAAATCATTCCTAAAACAGCCGACGTTATTGTCACGATCTTGAATACCGAAAATACAAGCACTGGACGTGATCTGTATACTTTAGCGGAACACACGGCGACCGCCATAATCGAATAACTCGGAATAAAAGTTCTAAGAATGTGGCTCACTACATTTAACACATCGGGATGTCTGTTTCGCGTTTGGCGCACAAAAAAATGACATTTTTCTTTTCCGTCGAACCTCGCTTCTAATATGCGTCTCCAGGGGGTGCACTAACTTCCATATTACATACGAAACCAATTTTCCTTGAGCTGTAAGCCACATGCTCACCCGTATTCCGTATCCTCATGGTTTTCCAGCCTTTACGTATTTAAACAGATTTTTTTTTCTTCTTTTGGTACAGCAGTCGAAGCACGTGACAACAAAAAACGTGAGTGGTGGAGCTATACAACTACAAAAAAGTGACAGCTTCCAGGAAGACGCGAATCACTATCCTCGGGAATTTAGAGGTGCCTAATTACATCCTATCTTACCCAATGTACCTAAACTTCAAATGGCCTAATGCGCTAAACGATGGACGGTGGCAACCGACATGACACTCACCAAAAGTTTCAAAGTTATGTTGCCTTCACTTCTGCAAAATTGAACGGACTAACTTATTGAACACACACACACACCCACATTATAATATATATATATATATATATATATATATATATATATATATATAGTTTTTGTTTTCAGGTGAGAAATGTGCGAGACGTAACTTTACGCCGAAACAATTGAACCGCTGAGTTTCTCCTCCTCAGCCCTAGAGTGAATGTTTTAAATTATTGATAAGACATAAATACGAAGAAAGTGCTTGTGCACACTGAACATGCAAACAATTAAAGGGTGTTGAAAATACTTATCTACATTCCTGATAGACACCTCGCCCCGCATGTTTTTTTTTTCTTTCTTGCGTGTCATGCTACTGAAATTTGCAAACAAGCTCAGACGTTCACCACCACCTTAGCCAAGTACATCTTTGTATATTTCGTACTGTATAGTCTCTCCAGCTTTATTACAGCTTTTTAATTTTTTAAAGGCGAAAGCCTTAAGTGGATCATTGCAATGGCTCATAACCAAAAAAAAAAAAAAAGGAAGCAAGCGACGTCTAGGTGATGCAAAAAATATCATCATTAGGAATGGCTCGTACCCTGTCAGCACGAAAATCACTGACACCAGACGTGACATACTTCAGAGTGGCAGCGATGCTGACGCATGCTTCACGACTAACATTGTCTCTTCCGAATAGTTCGCAACGTTCAACTTCCATACAGGGTTTCCCATATATGACAGACTCGCCGCATAAGTTCTGCGGTCACGTACGATGGTAAATTTAACAGTTAGACATGTGCCGTTAGAAATGTGCTAATTTTCACTGTTAAGCTTTACAATTTTCTTTCAAGTCGTGGTAGTCGGAACGTATACCGTGATACATGATGGTATATTCTGATCACTTGTATCTAGCATGCATGTCAAGCAGTATTAAATCCTTAGATAGCCTTTGAGAATTCTTATGTGGAACTTCAAAGAAGCACCTCAAGGATCACGAATGAAAGTAATAATTAGCTATTTTAGTATAAATTCTGGGAGCAAACAAAAATTCGAAATATACTGAAGATGCACCTGGCTCTTTGTTCCCAACTTTTGTAAGTACATCATGCAAAAGATCATGCAAAATATGAACACTAGCTAAATGAATTCTAGACATAACGATGTGGTGCTATGCGGGAAGGCAGTAGCTCCTGTTGTTCCTGTTGTACCGGGAGAATTTGTTTTTGCTCATTGCAGCAGGCATTTATAGCCTTCTCCTGAGTCTTCCGATCCTGACCAGCCCTCGTTTCTGCATCGCAGTCACGCGCGGGACCTAATGGTTACATTCAGAGAAATCCTCATCCACTAACGCAGAGAGCGGTCACGCTACCACCAGCACACAAAACACTCAATAAATCTCAATCCACCACTTGGCGACTACTTCAAACGCAAATTTTCCCGAACCCCGTGCTATACAACCGCATTTACCCCGATGCATACTCCACACTCTGCAAAGCGTGCGAGGCCCGCTCGGACCTCGATCCCATTACCTGGCAATGTCCCAAAGCCTCACCCACCAACATCTGCCGCACTAACACTACACGCATCATAACTACGGCCGAGCAGTGGGAGACTTTGCTGCTCAGCTTGGACACAGAAGAGCAGCTATGGGCCGTCCGGATGGCCGAAGACGCCGCCAGAAAGCAAGGACTGGCCGCCGTCTAAGGAAGGGGGGACTGAGGGTCAGTCTCCCAACCCCCGCCACCCCTGGACCCCATCAAGGACATATTAAAGTTCTATCTCTCTCTCTTTCTCTCTCTCTCTCTCTCTAGGCTCGCGATGCAATGGTTCTTGAGCCAAGGAGCATGCAGAAGCCTTCTCATCGTTCATTATAGCGTTTGATGAGATTTTCTGTGCAAGCAAGGTTGTCTAGTGTGCGTTCAACTGGAGCTGGTGGAGCCTCCACGGGCTTTGTTCAGTTCCCTTACAGAGGTGTACCAATAATGTGGAGTGTTGCGCAATATCGTACAGTAATGAATAAAGACTCTTGCACAGGCGGTGTTCGATATATAAGAGATTAAACTGCTAGTCAGACGTCGGTCGAAGGTCGGCCTGAAGCTGACTGCGTGCTCTTGTGGGAGTGAAAACCCCACACGACGGGAAGGATCGCTTGCAATAATTGCTACATCAAAGGAAGACATCTGGACACCGATCAAAATGGTTTAAAAATACATTTACGTTTCGCTTCCCACCACACCCCGGGAGTCCTGTTCACATTGCAAGTGAAAAGGTGAACATCACAGGTGGGCATCACAAGTAAACAAGGCTCACGGGGGGAGCCGAAACGTAAATGTATTTCTAAACCATTTTGGTCGGTGTCGAGATCACTTACCTTTAAGCATGCATCATCCCGACCAGACGGGCTTCCGTCATATTCTAATCGATTGAAACAACCCACGGTGGGGAAGGTAAAGTTGCATTCGATATAAGTCGAACGCAATTATCAAAATAACACGCACTCGCGATCGTCCACCGTTGTTGGAGACGTCTGTAAAACAGCCTAGACGTTGGATCCCAAAATCACAAACGAGTTCTTTCTTAGCCAATTTGTCGTCAATGCTTGCGTATCTCGAGATAGCCAGTAAATATTTCTTGTGTGTTTAGTCACTGCGGAAGCTGGACTATAGTATCGATTTATGTATATGCGAGCCACGTCAGTTCACTCAAGAGCATTAAAATAACATTCTCAGAAAAGTAGTCGCAAGAAGCTGAAGCAAAAAAAAATAAAATAAAACATTCGCAACTTACACAAAAATTGATACCTTCATGTGATATGACGTGATATGAATGTGACATCCCTCTAAATTGGAAATAATTCATTCCTGTCTTCCATTCTTTTTTTTCAGGCCTTAATTACAGTTCATTAAAGGCCACCATTGCTGAGGGCGTACCGCCGCACACAGGATAAACTAGAACAAGAACAGGCACCCAAAATTATTTCCAAACTACTTTTATGTGAATGAAGAATCACCAATCGATGCCAGCCTTTCGCGCTCGACAGCGCCGGCCCAAACTTTTCTTCGGCGGCTAGCGAGCTGCCCACACGGTGTCTGCGGGAGCAACAGCCGACAGTCGATTAAACAGGTACAGCAAAGTTAAAACCCTTAGGCATACTTGGTTCCACGCTGTATCGTTTCGCGCTTGTGTTTATCTATTCGCAGGTCGAACGGATGCGGCAAAGTATCTGCCCCGTGGTACAGGAGTTTCCACTCAAGCGATCAATGCAAAGAGTTCCTGACAACGCTAGAAGACTAAACCGGAAGTTAGAGGCACGGAATACCTGGAAGTTGTTACATTTTGGTGGTTCTATATTTTTCTTTGAACATGGTGTTCGTTTTCGCGAAGACTTAGAAATCAATTTGGCTAGTTGCAACCGCCGGGGGGACAGATGGCGTGCAGGTTTTTATTTTATTTTTTTATCCTGTCTCTCCCCTATCGCATCCCCTCGCCCCTCCCCCAGTACAGGGTAGCCAACCGGAGCTAATCTCTGGTTAAACGCCCTGTCTTTCCTTTGCCTCTCTCTCTCTCTCTCTCTCTCTCTCAGACAGGATGCTTGAGCGAAAAGTGAGTACAAGATGCTTGGTTTTTATCTGCTTGCCGTCGCGCCTTAGCATAATTCTTCTAACATTGTTCACGTTTTGGTCACTCAAGCCTTCCAACAGTTCAGCTTCTGTTAGCTCCATCAGGTCATCGTCAGAAACAACACCACGGCTGGTGTTCATTGTTCGGTCTGGGGTTATTGTGACTGGATTTCCCCGAATGACAGAACTTTAGGAAGATTTTCAAGCTGTTTTGGATCGCGGAGTTCCAAAAGGAGATCGCCACTAGCCATTTTCGATGCTTTATAGCCTGCACCAAGAGCTTCAGTGAAACATTTAGACCTAGGAAAGGAGAAATCATTGCCACGGTCTTTTCAGGTTTGTACGAATGAATGACATGGAACCGGGAAAATTTGGCGATTTGTTTCCAAGAAACTTTAAAAAAAACATTCTCGGTGTGCCCTCGTTTCTGAGGGCGATCAGGGAGTCGGGGGAAAGAGGTGGCCATTCGTAGTATGGAGTTTTCGGCAGGGATGGCCCCCGCCGACCATGGAACCCAACCAGGGGACGACACAGGACGGAAAGTGTTCAGTTCTGCGCACGCCAGCGGTACAGCCGTACTATAACCGAATACATATACCCAAGGCTAGATATAATGCTCAAGGTTAACCCTTGCTGCCCGCGAAGTCGGAAGTAAAAGGAAAATAAAGAGAGGACAGGAAAGATTGAGAAAAGGAGGTGGTCAGGTATCCGCGACCATTTGTAGAGTCGATGTGAATCTTCACCAGTGCACGCAACTAGTGTGCTCCTTCTCTTCCCTTCTTTAATCTCTCGTTTCGACCCTAAATCTCCTTTTCTCATTGAAGGACATAATAATCAAAATAACGAAATGAAATGTATACTGAATTTAGCCAAAGTTAAATTTCCCTGCAGTTGGTGCTTTAAGGGACATTCGCGGGTTTCTTGCGTCCCAGCTTCCATCTTCTAGTCAGGACTCGGCAAGAACTGTGGTCTTTCAATGCTTAAGTAGAACACCACTTCTTTTCTGATCGCTCCGCAAATTACGGCTCGGGAAACAACGAAACAGCTTCACGGTCCAACTGCAGGAGCACGCCATTACCTAATTGGTGCCATTACTTGTTGAGTACCGCGTTGATAGTTATCACCGTCGTTATGGCGTTATTCTGAAGGCTTCTTACTAATCACGCTGTTAATTATCTCTAAGTGAGGAGCCTTGCAAGGGACGCAGTTAGGACTGTATTAATGGCTCAGTTCTGTTCCCGTACGTGCTCAGGGCTTGTCGATACTACGTGCACCCCTGTGCATGTGAAAGTTAAGAGCCATGCAAGAGTGAACGCCGAACTGCAAAGATATTGGCGTAATGACATGGCTCTGTGCCGCTTGGAGCCTGCGATAAGTGGAGCGATTCGCTTAGTTTTTTTTCCCTTCATTTTCTTTTTCTTTTTCGTAATTGTCTCGCGCAAAACCACGCCTCCATTATAGGAGGGATCGGCAACTCGCCGGGACGAATGATAAAAAACAAATGGAATCGTGAGAAAAGAATCCTTCCAAAGTGAGACCCCTGCCCATTCCGTAATGAACATATCTTGATTCCAGTGTTATAATCGGGAACTTCATTTTCGCGTTTGTCACATTACGCCTGCGATATCGTGCCTGATATAAAGACTGAGCACATACATCCGTCAATATAATCCATCCGTCATCTTGAGAATTCCGTCGTTTTTGCATCTTTATTGAATGTCAGTATACTTTCTTGCAGCAGGCAGCAAATGGATTCAAAGAAGAAAAAAAAGTCAACGATTAACCTTACAGTTAAGTTTACGGAGAGCCTTACGCTAAAACGTATACGTTACGTGGCATACTTGTTATGTGATGGTGAACATTATTGCACGCAGTAGCGTCATTAAAACGGTGCTAACGCGCCACATACATGGTGCCACATAATGTTCTGTATACATGGCCGGCGATATTTCACCCTTTTCATATAAACTTTTACTTACATAAAATTATTTCTCTCACTGCCGACACTACCATTGTTACCAATGTTTCTACAACGTAGCGCATCCGTAGAAGTTCTCGGCCCTTTATTGCTGTTCCCAGCTCTTTTCACGTCCCGTACTGCGTACAGCTCGAGTCACTGACTTCTAGCATCAGACACTACGTTGCATCAGACACTGATTGAGGTCAGTTTTCCTTTTCCTAAGGAGCAGTTGACGCAGTGTTAGGAGACGACAGAATGCACGCTATCTTCCTTATTTTTTTTAATTCCAGCTACTCAGTTGTATTAGCATCCCTCAGTAAAAGTCTGCCATCGCGTTCGGCCACATCGGTTACGCAGCGGCGTTAGCCTCTAGTTGGTCGGGATTTTGCATGTCTTCAGTGCGCGGTGCTCACACAAAAACTAACGGCAGCTGGAAGGCTTTCAGTTTGAGTTTCCGCCTAACAGAATTATGTTTTCCCGTACATTCGAATTACATTCTGATGCTATCATGTCTGCAGGTTGTGTGTAAGTCCCAGTTTACAAATTTTCTGACGTATTTCACTTTGAGAAATGCAATAAGTACAATAACGCACTTGCGCTAGGCGGAGGGCCTACAAGAATGATGACGTATGCTGTGGTAACGGTACCGCAACTTAACGGCCACTACCACTCAGACAGACCTCAAACGGCAGCTGAAACCGCAGCAGAACAGGGGCTGTGTTTTTTTAGTTCCCGCGTAACAGATTTATGTTTTCGTGTATATTCGAATAACAAGCCGAAGCGATCATATTTGCAGCTTGTGTGCAAGTCGTACGTTATGCATTTTTTTGAGGCCATTTACTTTCACATTCAATTTAGTTCAATAATGTGCCTGCGCTTGGTGGAAGGCCTAGAAGAGTTAGAATGCATGCTGCACTTCCGCACACGTACGTGCTCGGGTGACGTACGTCTCTTATGGTGGTGGTGCTTGCCTGACGTCGGCAACAGCTTCACTCTACATACACTTTCACAGGGTGGAATGGAGGTGGGTTTTATTTTTGTTTTCTTTTTGGCTCTCCAATGTGATCCTTTGTGGAAGAATTAAGCATCTGGCCATAACTGCGGCAGCGCCTACATGGAACAAATGACGTCCCAATTTTTCCCACTTTTGCACTCAAGTACGGGCTTTTCACACGAAATCTCTCATTGCGTCTGTTTTACTCGTCCTATTTGGTGTCACCGCTTTCCTTGCTTTCTTGCGTTTTTCTTTCTGCATGTAGGGGCTTCGCACCTGGGAGTTCTAATCTGATTACTTCTTTGCGCAATTCGCATATCACTCGATTCAGTGAAATCGTTACATTAAATCATGAACACGAGTTTTCAGGTTGAGCATGTAATGTTCTTGCCTTGCTTTGCTTCGTGTCCTAATTGTATCTAGGCGTGCTGCATCAGCTGTTTATTATCTCTCAAAGCAAAATGTTTCGTTGTGTCATGATTCGGCCCAGGAAGTTTTCCTATAACAGCATTAACACCTTGAATCAGGTTTGGTGCATCCTTCTTTTGTTTTCCTCTTTGCTCATACACGTTATGGGCGCATTGTGCTATACTGAATGACAAAAGCATGGCATATTAAGCATATAAATGAAATATCACTTGCAAATTTGCGAAAAAGTACAGATTCATATTACAGATTCAAGAAAATTATTTACGTAGCCTAAATTGAAATGCACTGAAAGAAAGGAAGAGGGGGGGGGGGGGGGCATTAGTTGGACAGTAACTAAGAGTCAATAATAAAGTCCAGGTTAGCGGCGCCAACATTCCTGCGATTACCCGAGCCTAGAAGCTCCAAAAGAAGTGATAGCAGGAATTGTCAGTTACAGGCCACGTTTATAAAACGGGATTCTTTTTTCTTTTCTCAAGACTGTCAAGTGGTGGAATTACAGAATATGATGTAGTAGTTAGTCTTTTTATTAGATAAAATGCAAGGAGGGATGTACCAAATCTGACCCGCATAGATAAATATTCAGGAAGAGAATACAGCAGCGCAATTTTTTGAGGAACGCTTCAACTCAGCGTGTATTGAAAATTTTCCTACGCCAGAAATATGAGGTACCGATACTCGGGAGAAGCAATCAATAATGGAATCGTCAACGCTCGCCTGAATGTACTCAACCGAAATGTAGCACCAGCGAAGCCTGTAGAAAACTGGTGCACTGACGATGGAATATTTCAACCCATGGTTGGTTCTTTGGTGATTTTCCTAAATGCGTTTCCATGTAATCGCGCAGAGGGTTTGGATGTTTGAACATTCAGAGAGAGGGTTTGAGATTTTACAAATAGTCAACCCCGAATGCATTCAAGGCAGAAACCAAAAACACAACAGGGACGGAAAGAGCGCAATGTTAGTTCACGCTTAAAGTTCGTACACCTCAGGTAAAAAATGAAGACACGTAATAGCAAATGTTTAGCGCACAATACTTTGAATGCAACGCATGGCAAAAAGGCGCGTTGTGAAACACACGCAGAAACCAACATGAGGACCTAAGGTTAACCAGCATGTTACACATATACACCCAAAATGAAACAGGCGTCAGAATCGCTCACTTCAGGATTCGACGCTTCGCATTTAGGATCACTACGCATTCAGTGATAGGTAAAAGCACCGTAATATTTGCACAGAAAGCGCACAGTAGACATAGGGAATGACATCATATGTGCAGTAGTCTACAGTTCGAATTTATTAAAAATGATAGTTTCATTAGTTTGACTAGATTTCTCTATCTTTAACTAACATACGAGTTTTCTACGTTAGCGTTGCTTTCTGTGGTTTGTTCTAACCTGAGCTAGCTTTAAGTTGACTCCGCGAAGGTTACAGTTTCCGATTGTTCTAACGAAGGTTGCCTCAAAACTTTTCCACTTTTGTTTACTTTTTGTAAATATATAAAATGGCTGCCAGCCAAAGTAAAAACAATGCATGCTAAAATTAGTCTACGCTTAATTATGCAAGGATCTGTCGTGTCAATAAATTGTAGACGTCAAAAATTGCTGTTTTACAAAGCCTGTACTTTATATATATTTGATCTGCCCAACTCGGCATTCGCCTCTTAATCTTAACTGGTGTATAACCAACTCGCATTTTCTCTCTAATGCCTACCGCCGACTGTCCCGTCTGTTAACGGGATTTTCGTTCTGCGATTTTCGTAGCATCGTTCGTTGCGGGCTCTCGTTGTGAAGTAGTCACC